>NC_086328.1:49079104-49399104 GCF_036172605.1 Pelobates fuscus
CCGGAGAACGTAGTGGCTGCGTAACCTCCAGGTAAGTCTTCAGACACTCCACCGGCCATAGTGTCAAAAACGTCCTGAACGTAGTATAAAAATTCCAGCTCCAGGTGGCCTAGCAAGGTGAATCCTCTACATAGATGACCTACGAAGGTCATGTCGACTGAAAAAACTCCCGAAAGGAGTCACGTCATCCGGTGTAGAAGGCCTTGGTCCACTAAGAGTGTTACCATTCGGTCTAGAAGGGCTCTGAACGCTTGGGATCAAACCTGGGCAAACTATCGCCATTCTCAGTAATCGAGGGAACCATGGGTGCGACCTCCGCAGAGTAGCAATCAACACCAACGCAACCTAGTGCTGGGCCAATTGCAAGAGCCTGCGAGCAACCAAATCGAACGGAGGGAAGGCATACATCCAAGTATCCGGTCAATCCTGAATGAATGAGTCAATCGCTACAGTCCATAGGTACCATCCTCCAGCCGTAAAACTTCGGCAACTAGGTGTTAAGGCAAGATGCCAACAGATCCACCTCGAACAGCTTCCACAACCGTTCCAAACCTGGAAAAACGCTGAAGCATGTAAGCGTCAGTCTCCAGAATCTCTTGAATAATCGTGAATTCCAATCGGCCCTAGAAGTGTCCAGGCCTGGAATGTGTTCTGCTGTCACCGGGACGTTGTGAAGACAAAATTGCCAAAGGTCCTATGCCACGATTAGCCACGTGCGCGGCTTCATGCCCCCTAGATGGTTGATGGAACTCATCGCTGACATATAGTCCACCCAGAGGATAACGCAGCTGTTCGCGTGACTGGGGCAACATGGCGAAAAGCAAAAAGGCTCCCGCCAAGAGTTACATGCAGTCGATGTGCAACATCTTCTCAAACTCGGACCACTTGTCTCTGGAAGAGAAGGTTCATGGCTCCTGCTGATCCAGGCCTCCCTATGAGCCAAGACATTGGATCAATCTCTTTCTGGAGCCATCGTCCAACTTCCGCCTTGCCACATAAGAGTGACCTGGACAGAGAGAGGAATCCTTCTGACATGAAGGGGTCGAAAGTAAGGCAGTCCTAGAGATGTAGCCTGGATGGAAGTCGTAGGCAAGTCGGGTACCCTCATTAAACGCCTGATCGGCAGGTCCACTGCTCTAAGAGTCCATATCACTATTTGCGTCATGGCTTTCATCCTGGAGCTAGGGAGGAACAGGCACTGCCTGATATAATTACACTGTGAAACCCAAGAAACTTCACCACCTGGAGGGATACAGAAACTGACTTCCCATGTGCTTAGAAAAAACAAAAAACCCAAATCTGAAGCACCGTAATCGGCTAGTTGACATGCAACCGTAAGTGGTTCCCTGACATGTACCAGGGACATGACCAGGATGTAGTCTAGGTAGATATTCAGACGGATACCCCTAGTACCCCTTGGTGGGACCCCCAGAAACCGATGAGAGACCGAACAGTAGCCATTGAAAACTTTGAACGTTTCCTTCTCCAGGCAAAGAAACAGAGAAAAAATCCTTGGATTCCTTGTTTATAGGAACTGTGACGCGATGGTCCTTCAGTTCCAGATTGGCCAACCAATCTGACGCCCGGAGATGATCCCGGAGGCAGTGGATACCCATCATATGGAAGTGTTGGTACCAAGGGAAAAACAGAGAGAGGTCAGGGAAGGAGCGCGGAGTGAAACCCTCCTCCCCGCTAAGGTACCAAGATTAGGCTGATCTGAAGCTCGGTAATCGCACGTCAACTCTTGGATCGCCCCTAACGCGAGCAGATCGCAGGTCTCTGTGGAGAGCAACAATTCCTGTCCCCCTGACAGGCAAGTGCTATGGGGACAAAAATGCTGAACAGGTTAGGATAGAAAAAACTCTAGACGGTAGCCCCGCACCGCTCTGAGAGACCATGAGCCTATAGTCAAGGCAGCCCATCCGTAATAAAAATCTGGGCCAAACCTGCCCACAATGAGTATCCACCAGAAGGGCATCCGCCCGACGTGTTTCCACGAGAGTGGTAGGGATTTAATGTTTTCCCCCTTGATGTGGAGGAGTGTGGAGGCTAGGGTTCATGGAAATCCCGTAAAGGGAGGAGAAGGAGCCTTGACATGTTCGGAATGAGTCCATGAAATCACAGCCAGACGTGCGGCTCCTGTCACGCCCGGCCTCACCAAACTTTGGAGAAAAAATCCATTCCAATTTTCCTGGGGTTTATCAATAGCTGTGAATGTCTCCCAGTAGGACCCCAGTTCCTTAACAAAATTCTGCTCCCGAACAGCAGCCCTTCAGCTGAGGGACCGGTTCGGAGATGGCCATATTTACCAATTGGGGCCAACCTTCAAAAGAATCGCCTTCTGTCGTTCGGCCATAGAAATAATGGCACTAGTGCCAATAGTTGATGCACCTGGCCGTTCAGAGTCCCCGCCGTAGCGGAATCAAGTAGTACATACACCTTGTACAAGAAAGGGGGTGGGGGCCCCAGCGTGTCCATAAGTAAAACTGAAATTCTCCAGGGAGAAGTCAGATCTATTGCGGTTACCAACCTGATTCGTTTAAGAACTGGGGATTACCCCGAGGGCCCAAAAGGGGTCGGACCCCTAACACCCGCCCGAGCGGGAGTACCTGAACGGGGGCAGTAGCCCCAGTAAGGGTCGCCATGGTGGGGGAACCATCCTACCATAACCTCAGAAATAACTGGGAAAGCGAAGACGACTCCGTTCCCAGGGCTGAGGTAAAAAAGCTCCTTGGCATGGAATATGCTATATTGGAGATTAGTAAGGCCTGACAAACTTCCCAGAGGTCACAGTCTCCCCAGTTGCACCTGAGGAAAATCATCAGAATGGCCCTCAGGCCCATCACCCTCAGCCTGCAGAGCAAGATGGGTTAACATGTAAAAGATGAAAAGTAATGTCTATTTTACAAAGCAGACTTGTAAGCCTGTAATAACCCATATAGGTCTAAAGGAGAATATTTTAAGAAATTTAAACAAATAAAATAAACAGTCAGAAATACATTGTAAGATCAGATCTCTCTTGCAAGTAAAGTTAACTTTGCAAAATAAAACCCCATGTGATCTGGACACACATATGCATTTTACTATATTACTTATAGATGGCAAAGCATAAACTCACAAAGAGGGTGATAGGAGCATGAGAAAAAATATGAAATGCATTCTATGCACAACAAGAAAAAATAAATAAGTATGTACCTAGCAGGACAGGGTTGAGTAACCCACAGGAGAGAAAAAGGTTAATAGGCATACAAATAATAACAACACAGAATACCTGAACGGTGGTTTGCCCAGGAAAAGACTCAGAGGCTGGCAGGGTGAGGAGGAGGAGGGCCGGGTAAGGGGAGAGGGAACCCTGCAAGCTCGCGGTAAAATCGCGGCAAAAAACTCCGGTCCAAGATGGCCACCACACGACGTATGGAGGAGCACCTCATGGAGAGCAAACAGCAGGGAAGGTCATGTGCACACTTCCCATGCGGCCGACCCATCTGCATCAGGGAGCCACGGCTGAAATGAGCGGAGGCTCGCAAGTGCCTGCCCGACCGCAAACCCACATGGCCACCCATGACCCGAGGAGAGGGGCAGGGGAGGGGAAAAACGGCAGGGAAAAGGCTTGACCGGTCGGGAGGGGAGAATCCCAGCGGGGCACACCACACAGGCATAGGATAGGGCAACAAGTTAAGTAAAAGCCCCAAACAGCACAGTAAAATATATGCAATAAAATATATAATAAATATACAATAGCCAGCATAGCAGAGCAAGTGAGTACTTATCTGGTCTGAGAGCAGCAAAGAAAGAGGGGGATTGTGGGAGACACAGGCCTTTTATAGTCACTTCCTCTGTTATGTGATTGGTTGCCTGTGTGCCTATACATTTTTTTCTTTCATTTTGATATATTTATATTTCTCTATCTTTGCTGCTGAGAGTAATAAAGAAAGAGATATGCATAATAGGAGCCTCTGTGTCTTTAATAAAATCCTTTTATGTGCAACAGTGTCAAAAAACGTACTGAAATCTAGGTAAGCAATGTCTACTGCACCACCTTGATCTATTATTTTAGTTAACCAATTTAGAAAATCAATAAGATTAGTTTGGCATCATCTCCCTGAGGTAAACCCATATTGTCTCTGATCTTGAAATCCATGTGATTTTAGATGTTCAACAATCCTATCCTTTAACACGGTTTCCATTACTTTCCCCACTACTGAAGTAAGACTTACTTATAGTTGCCTGACTCCTCCGTACTACCTTTCTTGTGAATGGGCACAACATTCGCCATATACACACACACTGACACAGAAATACACAGATATACACACCTTGGCACACTTTGGCACATACAAACACAGATACACACACTTTAAAACATAGATACACACACCTTGACACACAGATACATACACACACACACACACACAGATACACAGTGTATGTATCAGTGTGTGTATCTGTGTGCCACTATGTGCCAGTGTGTGTATCTGTGTGTCAGATTGGCACATACAACACAGATACACACACCTTGATACACAAACACATACAAACACAGATACACACACCTTGACACACATATACGTACACACACACACAGATACACACTGTGTATTCTTGTGCAACTATATGCCAGTGTGTGTGTATTTGTGTGACAGATATCCACACACACACACAAATACACACACTGGCACATTTAAAATATATATATATTTTCCTGGGAGGGGGAGGGAGGGTTCCACTATATTGACACACTATGTCAAAGGGTTCCACAGGAAAAAAATATTGGGAACCCCATGATTAGATTTTAGGCGATCCTTCACATACAGGGCAACCCCTCCCCCTTTCTTGCCTTCCCTGTCTTTTCTATATAAACAGTACCATGGTATTGCTATGTCCCAGTCATTTTTCTCATTATACCATGTCTCAGTAACAGCAACTAAATCTACACTATCAGTTGCCATTATTGCCACAAGTTCATGGATCTTGTTCCCTAAACTGCGAGCATTTGTAGACATGACTCTAAGCTAATCATTTTTTAACACACTTGCTACAGGCACCTTCTATCCTTGTTTTGGGGGACAATTGGATTGATGTTTTGTCACCCTTTGCCCCCCCCCCCCTCCCCTCCTAGTTTAAATACATCATAGCAACACCTCTGAACTGCTCACTGAGAATATTTGTTCCCTTTTGAGAAAGATGCAAACCATCTTTATTTGTACAGTTTATTTCCATTCCAAACAGATCTACCATGAGAAATGAAGCAAAATCCTTGTAAAAGAGGGAAAAGGTAAATAATATAGAGAAACATATGCACTGAGCACTTCTTAAGAGTTAGTCAAATTAGGTCTTTTAACATTTTGCATAATGTTAGATATATAATAAAAGAAAATGAAAACAATTATTTAGTTTTTGTTAATTGAGTATTCAATTTCCAACTAAAATGCTAACAAATGTTGGCATTATAGCCTGCAAGAATATGGCATCAACAGTAAGAGGCTGCAAGAGGTGCATTTGCATCCCATCCATTGCAAGTATTCTGTACCCTCTATACCCTACCATTGCATACTTTTAATGTCCTCCCTACCTAATATCGATAAGTCTCTGCACCACTATCTCCTTTTCCCTTGCCTACACAAAATTTTTTCTTACCCCTGCCAGCATTCTGTAGCAGCCCAATGAACTGTCACTAATCACGTGTGTGACTTTCAGTGTTTCTATCAGAGGAAGCTGATTGGTGCCCTTGTGGCACATGCCACACATGCGCCCAAGATCCAACAATGCACTTGATTGGGCTGTGACTCGTAAAAAGGATGATGCAGTGTGACAAATGCAGAATAAGTGAAAATTATTGGGGAGAAATTGGCCCGGCATTGGACACTATTTTAAAAGACTATATACAGGCAAAAAACAGGAGGGGTGGAGACCTAGAGAGATATGCACATTAAAACATTTAAAGTAGAATAAATAAAATATAGCTGGGATAACGTTTTAAGTGAACATAGTAGTCACAGTGGCACATTTGCAGAGGGAAGTACTTTGCATGAAGCATATATTTTAGGCAACCTTGCAGCGTCTTGTATGTTTTCTAGCTCACCACATCTGGCACCATACAGTAAAAAAAAATCAAGAATTTGTTTCATTGTTCCATGTGCGGTGCATTATTACACCCTTTAAAGTAAAAGTGTTATTTATCAATCAGCATCAGCCATTGGTAAAATACACATCTGTATTTTTAAAATAAATTACATGGTTTGCGTCTTAACCTTCTTCTTTGCTCATCAGCAGGGCCGGCGCTACCTGTTAGGCGGACTAGGCAGCCGCCTAGGGCGCCCCTTGGGAAGGGGCGCCCCGTGGGAAGGGGCGCCGCCAGGAGCGCCGGCCCCCCTCATGCTGCAGCTGCCCGAGCGCTCTGTAGAGAGCCTCAGGCGGCTGCAGCTTTGCCCGGGCTGGTGCGTCCATGAGGGCGTACCGCCCGGGCGCAGCCAGAGGAGAGGGGCTGACAGGAGGGAAGCCCTCAGCGCTCCCTCCTGTCACTCCCTCACTGTAGCGTGGCCGAGCCCTGTATGGTCCGCGGGTACAGGGAGCATCTGTCTCCTGTACCCGGCCGGACTAACAGGAAGTGCACACTGAGAAAGAGAGTGAGTGGGGAGGGAGGGAGGGGGGAGAAAGAGAGTGAGGGGGGAGAAAGAGAGTGAGTGGGGAGGGAGGGAGTGAGTGGGGAGAAAGAGAGTGAGTGGGGAGGGAGGGAGTGAGGGGGGAGAAAGAGAGTGAGTGGGGAGTGAGGGAGGGAGGGGGGAGAAAGAGAGTGAGTGGGGAGAGAGGGAGGGGGGAGAAAGAGAGTGAGGGGGGAGAAAGAGAGTGAGTGGGGAGGGAGTGAGGGGGAGAAAGAGAGTGAGTGGGGAGGGAGGGAGGGAGGGGGGAGAAAGAGAGTGAGTGGGGAGGAAGGGAGGGGGGAGAAAGAGAGTGAGTGGGGAGGGAGGGAGGGGGGAGAGAGAGAGTGAGTGGGGAGGGAGGGAGGGGGGAGAAAGAGAGTGAGTGGGGAGGGAGGGAGGGGGGAGAAAGAGAGTGAGTGGGGAGGGAGGGAGGGGGGAGAAAGAGAGGGAGGGGGGAGAAAGGGAGGGAGGGGGGAGAAAGAGAGGGAGGGGGGAGAAAGGGAGGGAGGGGGGAGAAAGGGAGGGAGGGGGGAGAAAGAGAGTGAGGGGGGAGAAAGGGAGGGAGGGGGGAGAAAGAGAGTGAGGGGGGAGAAAGGGAGGGAGGGGGGAGAAAGAGAGTGAGGGGGGAGAAAGGGAGGGAGGGGGGAGAAAGAGAGTGAGGGGGGAGAAAGGGAGGGAGGGGGGAGAAAGAGAGTGAGGGGGGAGAAAGAGAGGGGGAGAGAGTGAGGGGGGAGAAAGAGAGTGAGGAGGGAGGGAGGGGGGAGAAAGAGAGTGAGGAGGGAGGGAGGGGGGAGAAAGAGAGTGAGGAGGGAGGGAGGGGGGAGAAAGAGAGTGAGGAGGGAGGGGGGAGAAAGAGAGGGAGGAGGGAGGGAGGGGGGAGAAAGAGAGTGAGGAGGGAGGGAGGGGGGAGAAAGAGAGTGAGGAGGGAGGGAGGGGGGAGAAAGAGAGTGAGGAGGGAGGGAGGGGGGAGAAAGAGAGTGAGGAGGGAGGGAGGGGGGAGAAAGAGAGTGAGGAGGGAGGGAGGGGGGAGAAAGAGAGTGAGGAGGGAGGGAGGGGGGAGAAAGAGAGTGAGTGGGGAGAGAGGGGGGAGAAAGAGAGTGAGTGGGGAGGGAGGGAGGGGGGAGGGGGGGAGAAAGAGAGTGAGTGGGGAGGGAGGGGGGGGAGAAAGAGAGTGAGTGGGGAGGGAGGGGGGGGAGAAAGAGAGTGAGTGGGGAGGGAGGGGGGGGGAGAAAGAGAGTGAGTGGGGAGGGAGGGGGGGGAGAAAGAGAGTGAGTGGGGAGGGAGGGGGGGGAGAAAGAGAGTGACTGGGAGGGAGGGAGGGAGGGGGAGAAAGAGAGTGACAAGGGGGGAGAGAGTGACAAGGGGGGAAAGAGTGACAAGGGGGGGAAAGAGTGACAAGGGGGGGAAAGAGTGACAAGGGAGGGAGGGTGAGAAAGAGATTGACATCCATCACACACAATCATGCAACCCTTACACACACAGAAACACACAATGCATTCCTTACACACACTCAATGCACCTCTTACAGACGCACACACTGCATCCCGTACATACACAGAAACACACCTTGCAGCCCTTACACATACAAACACAGATTCACACAATGCATTCCTTACACACATATCAGGACATCCCCTACACACTCCACCCCCTGTGAACAAACTCATTGGTGGAACATGAAGGTGGACCCTGAGCTGTGTAAAGGGCCCCCAAAAAAGGGAGCTGCTTCCCGTTCTCCCAGAACATTGATTTTTGTGACCACAGTTACAAACAGCCTCCAGGGAGCCTGTTCTACACCAGACCAGTGGAGCCAGACTGCAGCTAGAGCCCATCATCATCCTCATCTGGTTGTAAGTAGGCAATCTAGTATATTATTCGTGGCACTAATCTCTAATTTACCTCACATTAAAGAAACAATATAGTCCCCAGAACCACTGCAGCTTAATGTAGTGGTTCTGGTGTCTATAGCCTGTCCTGCAGGCCTTTTAATGTAAACACGGTGGCACTGCAGCACTGGCGTTAGTTAACATGGCAGAGCATATGGGTGGGGCATTGTGATGTCACATGGGGGGGGCGGCAAACTTTGCTCATCAGGGGTTTTCCTTTGTGGGTATTCTAACAGAATATTTTACAAATAATATTGCCATTTTTTTTTACATGATACTAAATGCCTGATTTTCACACAAAACATAAAACAAATACTGTCCTCCCATGTTTTTCCATCTAAATTGATGGTTATTTTTCACTGCATATATAGCTGTTTGCAGCAACCCATACATTTCAAACAATATAGATTTTTTTTTCTTCTAACTCTAATTTATCCATCTTGTGTTTTTATTGTTCCTACAGTTTAGATACTGCTGTAAAATTAATGCATGAGCTAAAACACCCTAGCTGCTATTTTAGTTTTGTTGTTTATTCTCAGTCTTATCTCTCATTTTTCTATTCATTTGTTAGCAAAGACAGTAAATTTCCTCTAAACTGACAAAATTTAGTTGTACCAAACTGAGTCCTATGTTGATAAATTAATGTTGGCTACAAATTTGTCATGCAGTGAATAAACTCTTTAATGTGCATATTAAAACAAGCATAAAGCTAATGGTACTTTAAATCTTCTCAGAAATCCCTTTTCTGCATCTTATTTATGCTGTTATGCTGCATATATAATATTCAATGTGATATTAAGACTTCTGAAGAAGACAATTACACTGTTAATTAAGAAGGAAATTGTAGCCAACTAAACTTGTAAGCTTTAATTTCTACCAGACCAAGAATCACAAATAACGTTAATATAAAGAAAATATGCAACTTTTCTACAGCCAAGATGTGATCACTAAGCACATTTTATTGAAGATTACATTTTACTTCAAATAAGCATCTCTTAATTACGTTTCTTACTGCCAAGAATAGTGGTAACAGATTTTGAATCTATCCATGCTCTAGTCTCCTGTCTGTCTAACTTATCTTCAAAAGCAACAGTGCAATCAGGGTGCTTTTTAGAGCGTTAAATGCAGCCGGTTTAAATTTGTCATTGATGTCTTCTGGGGGTCTCCAGGTGTGTGTCAGACAGAGGGGAAAGGATCCCTGCAGGTAACTCTCAGACCTCCATGATTCTTTTCACTACACGAAGACTCCATTTGTATCCCACAGAGTCTTATACTGCTCAGCATTCATCTGAGATTTATACCAGGCCAAGAGCATGCAGCAACGTCAAGGTGGCAAAGAGAAATGGCCTGATTCTCTCTTGTGAGCACCCAAGGGACCACGTCCAAAGCTCTCTTCTTCTGCAGGTCATTGTTTCCAGAACAGACCTTCATTGTGCAAGAAACAAGTTAGGTGGAAGGACTATCTCCTAGCCTCTTGGGTATCCCACTGGAGCACAGTCAAAGGCAATGTACAGTGAAGTGGCTTCTTTTGCACATTGTACTTAGTACCGGTCATGATGCTTTTAGACAGAGTTATTGTCGATGTTATTGATTAGTTGATCTGATAAGCTGGAAGGGTCCCTGATGTGTTAAATGTCCTCTTTCCACTGTCCTGTAAGTGTGCAAGAAGCGTGGATGGCAACTCCCCATGGATGGCAATAATGCAGTTCTGACCATGATCAAATTGCAACATGCATGCCAATTCCAATTAAGCCATTGCTTCTCAAGTTTAACCCATTGCTTTCGCGTCAGCTGTTTGATCTCCGACATAATTCTTCAGTTCAATACTGAAGTTGTTGGGGTTTTTTTCCAAGCAATGAACTTGATGTGCAAATCATGTATGGATATTAAGGTAAAAATGGGAATACCATAACATTAAATAGAGAACAAATATCATGTCTTACATATTGTTATCTACTATGTAAGCTCGTTTGAGCAGGGTCCTCTTCAACCTATTGTTCCTGTAAGTTTATTTGTAACTGTCCTATTTATAGTTAAATCCCCCTCTCATAATATTGTAAAGCGCTACGGAATCTGTTGGCGCTATATAAATGGCAATAATAAATAATAAATAAATGTATAGTGTATTAGACTTCATGTGATTGCTGACAAACAATATACTGCACACCATTCCGAAAAGCATCTCACACATTATTAGCTTACACATAGTTTTTAAGTAAAGAGTTTATCCAGTCACTGAAGGGGTCACGCAGGATCCATCAGTCCAGTCCCAGCGACGAGATGCTCCACCCGAAGCATTTTATCAGTAATGGCTAATTTTGGGGGTCATTGAATTTCTAGAGTAGTTCAAATTGTGTATGAAATCCTCAATAGAGTGCTTATATTGGCTGAAAAGTAAGAAAGAGAAATATGTTCCATCATGTATTCCTGAATTATCATATATTAATTAAGGTACGTATAACATCACGAGTTTGTGAGTGGCCACTTGAGTTGTTTAATATTATGCACTAAAATGCACAGTATTGTACATTCTTTCCTTAATGTCATTGTGTAGATTTGATAAATAGTATCTCTTCATCAGTTACGATGGATTTAGTAAAATGTCTTAATATCTGATGAATTTATTTGGTTACATAAGATGTGGCGATGAATATATATCTGTAAAGCTTACCTGTGATTCTACGTGAGAATTATGATTTTTACTTCACCCTTTAAATTATCAGGAGAGGATTCTGAGTGCTTACTAATTCTGCTTTCTGTAGGTCAGGACATTTAAGTGTGCCAGATAGAATGTCGAATGCATACGCTGCCAGGGTAATATCAGTTAACTAATCTTGGCCATTCTGGCCATATTTCTTGATCTTACACAAGGAGTACATGAATTTCACATACTGTTGGGCAGAACTTTCAAGACCTGCCCTATAGAATGAAGAAGATATCTGTCCCAAACATTTAAAAATTTAATGCTATTAACCCCTAAACAATGCGTGATGGTATGATTCTGTCATGCAGTATTTTTACCAACAGGGACCATTTTCCTGCTAGTAACAGGAAACCAAGGTATCATTTGATACCTGGGGCTACTGTCTGTCAGCTCAGGCCAGACTGACCAATGCTCTCTTTGCAGCACTACATACAGATATTTAAATGGGGTTTAAAAAAAAAAAAAAATCATTGCTACAAGGGTTATTTTTCACATTGCATTGTGGGTCCACAGAATAACAGATGAGACATTTTCTTTCCTGATATATAAGGTAAAATAAGATTAGATTAAGGTTCATTTTTTTTTTTTTTTTTTTTTAACAGTTCTGTGCAATACATATAGGTTACTGAATGCTGGAATCTTTTCTTAGATCTTTCATTTAGGACAACATGAAATATAAATGCACACTAGCTGAACAGAGTATGTGAGGCACCATGCTCTGTAGAAACATATTCTTTGTATTGTCCATCTCCAAAAACAAAGACAGCTTTGTGATTGGTCTGCAAGCGAGGTTACTTCAGCTAGCTTTGAAACTATATACACTATTGTGAGTTGCAGCTTTGTTTTGTGGGCAGCATTGGAACTGTATACCTCTCCACTACATCCCCCAAAAACCTTTGTAGGATCATCCATGAGGTCAACACACTGGACGCACACTTTTCTCCACTCAGCTCAGGTGTGAGTCTTCTGCTAGTTTCAGATGACACGACCATGTGAATTGGGTCATGGGTCACCCACACAGAATTACTCAACTTTTTAACCTTTTGTCCATTCTCCGGTGACATGGAAAGTGCCTTTAGTGTAACTTAGAGGAATAAATTACACAAATACATTAGTAGCAAACAAAATGGGTGGTTAAATATATATACATATTTTTATTTTTTTAAATTGTGTTGGATTAAAAGATTTGTTAAAAACTCATCCATTCTCTGATTGCCCTAAAGTTAAATATGTACAATTCCTTTTTCCCAGAAATTCTGTTTAATGTTGCGTACAGTTTATTTGTGCCAAATAATCCACAGCAATTAAAAAGTAACCTTTGAGACCCCAAATATCACTTTAGAAAAAAAAGATGCTCTAGAAATGTTTACTACCCCACTTTTTGTTATTACATTGAGAAGTGGGTCATGTGAAATCTTGGCGTTTCCAGATCAATGTTCAAAGCATTACAGTAAAACCTATTGATTAAAAACAGGAGGTATAATGTTGGTCATTTAGAATGAGGAGTGAGGCAATGGTGGGGAATAATTTATCCTCTGACTTCACATTAACCTTTTATTGACTCGCTTGCAGACTCATAATTAACACGCACTTTAGCTAAAGTAGTTTTTTTTTCCTTTCAGAATGACCAATGCCCACTAATGCAGCTTTGACACCTCTAAAATAACTATAGGATAGATTATATCCTCTGTTTTGCAAGTTACAGAATTACTTCACAAAGCTAAGGAAGGGTTCCTGCTCATTCAAATAGCATGTCGTTTTTATTTTCAGTTTGGGGATGTTTGCTGGTACCCAGAAAATACCAGGTTTTATCACCACTAATATTTTATTCCAGATGTATCTAGTCCTTTATTACATAACCAGCTATGACTGACATGAGATGTCAATATGAAGGCTTGCTGGCAATTTACTTGCATGTTTTCTGAGCTATCCAAAAGACATGGCCATGCCTCCCTCCTGTCCCAAAATTATGTGAGCTTCAGAAGGGAGAGATGTTATCTGTATTTATCAAAAACAAACCATCACAAACCATCACCAAAAACAGTTCTTAAAAAAATAAGTAAGTGGTACTAGCCAAGGATAAATAAGCACGTTGAAATTTGCCCCCTGCATGTGTGTTTATGTTTAACATTGAAACATGCAGGCTCACCCGGTTACTCATTGCTTGCCACTCAATGTTTCCTTCAGTGGAGACCTGTCCTGGACCACTGCCAGAAGCGGTTACTGATTGGCTGAAATGCACACTGCTCACGTCGCATACCCACCAGTCTCAGTAGATGTAGAGTGACATGAAGATGTAATGACAAATATCAGCCATTTCACTGCAACAACACAAATAAATCTAAACATTTAAGTAAAAGTTATGCAATCATGTAAAAGGGAACATTTGTTCACAGAGTGGAGAGAGGTTTTAAAATGTAATTAACCAATGACCAAGGAACTTCAACATGTATTAACTTCAGGCTGTAGTGTTTGGAATTAATGGCAAGTTCATACAAATGCTAAGACTAACAAATTGCAAATGTGAAGTCTTCTCATATTTTCACTATTGATATTTGGGCAACTTGCATGTATTCAGCTTGGTTTAATCTTCTGGGTTAAAATCTGTTTTACTTCTTAATTCCCGATTAGGTTTTTCTGCTTTACCAACTTTTACATACAAAAATAGTTTTTCGATATTTTTTACCCCTCTTTCTAAAAATGGTGCTTTCATACAGTGCAGGCCTTCCAACCATCCCAATTTAGACTGGACAGTTACTATTTTCAGGTCCTGTCCAGACTTTGTTCCCTGCTGTCCCTCTATTGGGGACATTAGAGAACTGTCCCCAACAAGTACAGCGTAAGCTCAATATTAAATGCATTAACACAATGTTCAGGACAAGTCCCCATGGAGAGCCCTCAGTGAGCCAGCCTCTGAGATTGACAGGCAGCTTGGCATGCATTCATGCCAGGGTTACCTGCCCCTTACCCCCCCCCCTTTGGCATCCCAATTTTCGGACTGCTAGAGTCCTGCGGTATGATACATGGCAACGTTCAATAGAAAAGTACCTGTAATTTTAATATGCTGGTTATAACTTGAATCTCTATGGAATTTTTAGTGCGCATGTCATAACAAAAAGCATAGTTTAAAAAGTGCACAGAAGGAGCACCAAGAAGCCTTTGTTCAGAGTGTCCCCAGGATTGGCCTTAGGCCTTCAGGCACATTGTGTGAATTTAGGAATGATATACCCCTAGTGTCCACCATCCATCATCATTTATTGTTAGTTGTAAAAGCTACCTATGACATGCAAAAATCTCCCACAGACACACTTAGTTAAGATTATATAATTGTGACTTTCAATGTCATATGAAGACTTTATTTGTGCAATAGTGGTGCATGTGTTGTGTCTAATATCATTGTTAATCCATTTACACAGTGAATGTGTTTCACTGTGTATGCAGTGTCAATGTGTATCAGAGTTTGCACTGTAACTGAATGTCTGTGTGCTTGAATGTATACAATGTCAGTATGTATATGCCAGTGTTCCTGTATGCACCTGTTAAATGTTAATATATTTGCATGTCAGTTTTCCTGTGTGTGTGTGAGTAACTCCCTGCTAGATCTCAAGTACAGTTTTTGTTTTATTATTTTATTATTCTCAATCAAAGGAACATGCTGGCCCCCTTCATGCTATACTATAGCAGGAGCATGTAGCTTTCTCTGAGGCTGACCACTCGGTCAGATGTGTTGGGTGATTTTTTTTTCCAAGAGAAAGTGAATACATCAGAGTTTAGTTTGAAATTGAAAACTATATGTAGTGTAATCACTGGAGAATTTGGTAAATTTAGATAGTAAGCGCTGCAGACAGGGTTCTTAAAAAACTGTGTATTAGTGTGGATCTGTTTGAAAAACTGTTCTGTTGAGAATTTTTCAGAAATACTGCGATTGAGGAAACTTAATTGTATAACATACGTCATACGTCCTTTTATCACAGAACTAATAATAAGTTCTGGTAAGACTAATAATGGTCAAAGTGTTGTTAAAAATGTATCGGAATGGTGGGATAGAGATTGATTCAACATCGTTAACCACTTATTGACGGCCATAAATATTAAACAATAGAGTCTAATGTACCTTAAAATTGGATGCTTGAAGCAGGCCCACTTATAGTAGTCAATTGGCAATCTAGGCAGGGGTTGTCTTGCAAACTAAAATTAACTAATAAAAATAAAAACAACAAATATAGGGCCTGTATTTTTAATTTCAAAATATATTATTCATATATAGAAGGGGCCCTCTCAGACTCTTTTAGTTGAGGAGGTAAACAGGTAATGTTTTTTTTTTTTTTCCTTTTATGCAAGGTTAGGACCTGACCCACCATTTCCTTGTTCCCCTCTTGACCTCCAGGTAGAGAAGTGAATCTGTGAGGTGAAGTTAGTGCTAAATACCTTGTACAGTGTTTGCTTGCTTACGGAAGTACTTTAGGAGTTAACTGCATTTCCCTGCAGGCTTATTTTTATAAAAGTTCAGATTTCAAGAGAAATCAGCGCTTTTATAAATCCCCATAGTACTATCTACTGGCTGTCAAGCAGACAGCCCGAAGGGTTTCCAGGCTCACTGACGTTAAACTGCGGTTTAAAGTGGAAGGTAGTGCTTCTTATACATAATCATTGGTTTCAATGCACCTCTATGAGAAGCACTGCCTCTATATTTGAAAAAAAATATATATTTTTTTTTTTTTACCCCTCCTTGGAGTCTGAGGGTTCTGCACAGTATCTTCAATGTTCCGAGAATTGCACTCTTGGAGACAGCAAGCTCAGATTTCCTACCTGTAATCTGTTGAAGGCACTCCCCCAACTTGGGAGTCACAACTACTGCCTTCACTTTCCACATCCTTTCTAGCGCAAATTCAGTCCTTGGTATTTGTCCATCTTCTCATGTTCCTTCTTCCTGATATTGTAGTCACTGGGTATTGCCACATTCACCACGACTGCAGTCTTCCGTTCTTTGTCTACCACCACAATGCAAGGTTGATTAGCCAGTACTTGCTTGTCTGTCTGGATCAGGAAGTCCCACATATATATTTAATTTAAAATAATTTGAATTGTACTGTTCCTTTCAAGTAATGAAGTATATAAATAATATATACATAGTATTACACAGTATATATATAATGCATTTAATGGGTGAATATATTAGAGTATAGTTGCAAGTTCAGTGTATATAGAGTGTAATCATTTAATGATTTGTATAATTTTGAAGGTGCAGGCAGAACTCTCATAAACTCTATATTGGTGTAGGTCTGTCTGTTTTTTTTTTTTGTTTTTTTTTTTATCTTTCTTCCCATTTTAACCATCCCTGTGGAATTTGTTGGTGCTAAATAAAAAACATATTACTCTATTTCCACTATCTCAAGCATATGCTGCAAAACTCCAGGAAATGGATACAAGAGAAAGGGTTAACAGGCTCTTAATCTCCCCCAAAAGTCTATACCCATTGCAGCATCTCAACACAATCGCTATGATATTTATGCCAGCAGGCGCACCAGCGATTACCAACTCCCTGTCCCTTTAATCCCTTTGTTTTAAATAACTAATGAGAAACATTTAAACTCATTACTCTTCCTGCGGGGGCCTGCAGGTCGGCTAATCTTATTATTTATGAAGTGATGTGCTCTGTGATAGTACTTAGTGCATGTTAACAGATGCTATTATCTCAGGCTGAATCGTGAG
The DNA here is from genome assembly GCF_036172605.1 of Pelobates fuscus. Taxonomy (NCBI): domain Eukaryota; kingdom Metazoa; phylum Chordata; class Amphibia; order Anura; family Pelobatidae; genus Pelobates; species Pelobates fuscus. The sequence continues at coordinate 49,096,048 of NC_086328.1, forward strand.
CGCATGAGATATATGAGAATGTTATATGGTGATTCCAAGGAAGATGCGTTATGTACGATGGGCTGAGTGTACAGAACTACAGGGAGGCAATAAAGCAAGCTGCGACATGGGCTAAGGAGGTGCCAAAAGACATGTTACAAGTCCATTTATAAATCCCCGGGGACGGCAACCATTAAGAAGAATTCATTTTTTACGTTGTGTTAGAAGGTTGTTCCTTAATTTTATGGCTTTTGTTTTCCTTTGAGTTTTTTTTTTTCCTTTTTAATAGATTGTGATATGTGATCCAGAAATGTTTCATTAACTGATTATATTGGTACTAATCATATCCATGGCTGATTGCAGATTAAACTGAAGGAATGATTGATATATACGTGATGCCATGTATAATATTTTAGGAATTCTATTTTGATTGCATGTAGTATTGCATTAGGAAGAATTAATTCATAGGTCTTTACTGAATCAATTTTCATTGGGGGGGGGTTTTGGTCTGGTTTCAGTTTTGCTCTGATGCGACTAAATGGAGATTCGATGGAATATTACTGTTGATGCTATATATTTATACATTGGGTATTATGTATTTTATGGTGGCATTCTTCCAAATAAGTCAGGTTTAGTTGGAGTTATATATTAGGTTATATTTTCAAAGGAAGTGTATTGTATCTAAAGTATTCTGTAATAGATTCTTTGTAAGTAAATTGTCTGCACCAGTACAACAGATCATAATATATCGCCACGTAAAGATTCTAGCAACATATTTCACTCAGACCATTGCTATTCCCTGAATATGACAGGGACCAAGCATGGCAATTAAAATAATGAATACAATTTAGCAAAAGGGAGCCATACTTCATTCTACAAGCTATTTGGATAATTATATGTTTGGATTCAAAATAGGATCAAGCAAATGTTAAAAGATGTAAAATTTCACAAGAATGTAGGACAGTGTTTTAATGTATTTGTTAATTCTTAAATTCTGTATATATATTTGGATAAATATATGTTCCGATCATAAGGAAAAATATATGCAGAAAATCTCCAAGCAATAAACCCTTGTTCAGCTAAGAGTTTTTGAAAGCCAAGTTTTCATTTGTTTTTGTTCTTTGACCAAACCATCGACCCAGGATTTTGAAAAGTAAAGATTGTTATCGTCTGTATTGCAATAGACAGTATGAACTATGGAGTCTCTCCCGTAGGCATGCAACAGGTATAAACATGAGGACCTAAGCGAGTGTGTATATGTTCCCTGGTCTGTCCAAAAATTTTATTTTATGGTGCAAATAGGTTAAATATATTTTTTTCATCATAGTAATAAGATGACTTTTATGGGAGTCTGTCATAATTACATGACAGAGGACCACTGTTCTCGGCAAATATGTAACCCATACATTGCCATAGCAGAATTGAGTTTTGTGTAGTTAATAAAAATGTAATTCTTATCTGCATTACTTTCCCAAGCTTTTTTTTTCCATGTATATTTTGTTTATTTCATGCATTCTGCACGTTTCACATGTTTTCATGCTTTAGCTATCATTATTTTTTATATGGTTTTTGATAATACATTTGAAAACTTGGGGGAAAAACATGGATATTAAAAAGTTGTAATAAAATACTTGCCCAACATCCAGTCATATGTTGACTGCAAGCATGCCTCTGCAGAACTACAAGTATCATTACCAAGTTTCCTCTGTACTTCGCCTATGTTCTACCGCATACCACTTGGACTGGCAACCAAGAGCAAAAGGCATTCAAAAACGACTTACACTGAATTGTTCCAAATGTCTGTACATCTACCCTTTTCCCCAATCCTCATAGTAAATATCAGTTTAGCACTTTATTAGTCATCTATAAATCTACAAGCCTTTCTGTTACCAAATTATGTAGGTGAAATTATCTGGAGCTCAAAATATTGTGCATTAAAAAAACACTTAAACCTTCCTTTTGCAGAATTCAGGATGTAAATCATTACTAGGTTTGATTATTAAATCAGAGTATTATTTTTGTAAAAAAAAATTAGATCCAGTTCCTCTTTTTAGATAACGACCATTCATTATGATCTAGGTATGTTCCGCACCTTATATTAATCTCGAATGTTTCCAATTTTGACATACTCTATTATTTTACTATATTTTTTTGTATTTGCTATTTTCCTTTGAATAGTCATGCATGTAACTATGTGTACCTCTCACAATCTATATATTTTGTTTTTGAAGGTGCTGCTGCAAATTAGCAAAGACTTTGCCTCGGGATGAAGCACCAGTATGTCGCCCACACTGGACAGACGAGGACACTTCCATGCCTCTACCATTTGACCTCAGTAGCATAATTTCAAAACTAGAAAGCCTGATGGAAGACTAAGTAAGCGTCATTTTTGGTGCAAGCATAAGAGTCACAGCAACTCTTTTGAAGTCATGCAAATGCTTTTGGATTTTAATCTTGCTCCCTATCCGAATAGAAGGGAAATCTTCAGTGAGAAAGTCACTTTGCAAACTCAGAATAAACAATCTGCCAACATAAGTGGTCTCCTGAAAAAAAATTTGTGCTAGATGTACTAAACCGTGCTAAGCCGTAAGGTTCCCTTTGGTTCATTCAAATGAAGGTGCCTTCAGGCTTATAACACTATTCTGAGAACTTCCAAAAAAAGAAGTGCACAGTGCTATAGTAAAACCATTAAGCATTTTCCCTTCTCTTCTCTTACCGGGGTCCCAAGGGCCTTTCTGTCAATGAAGGGTTTAAGGTGATATGAAGGAATGCGGTTTTAAACAGCATAACAACTCCAGCCTGGTTTGTGGAGGAAGCAAACAATAAATTACACCTTTACAGATCTTATTTTTCCATTTCTTACAGTACTCAAATTCAGCATTAGACAATTCAGCTGTGACGGGTGCAGGTGGAGGGAGTAAGGGACAACTGCAAGGGTCCAAAGGTAGAGTGATCAGGGATAAACTGTAAGACGTGAATTCTCAAGGGAAGCTTTATGAATTATTGTAAACAGATTTGGAGCTGGATTCTATCACCAGAGATAAGTTTATCACTGCAAACTGGATAACAATAGCTCTATTGCCTTTTGAGAAGCCCTTCCTACTCAATGACTTTTTTTTTTTCATTTATTGTGTATTGTGTACTCTCAATTGTGTGTGCTTTTTATTTTTAAAAGTAAATGTGCTGTATACAACTTTGTGAATAGTCAACTCTTTGTATAAAATGCCACTTTTACATTTTTTTAGACTAGAAACATCACATTGTACATTTGACTTAATATTATCAATATTATTAGAAATTATTCAGCTCCAACAGATTCTGCAGTGCTTTACAATTATAAAATGGGGAAATATGACAAAAACATTTTTTACATACAGACTACAACAGAAACACAGGGTGAAGAAGGCCCTGCTCGAAAGAGCTTACAATCTATGGTATATTGGCCCCTCTCTTTATATCTTTTATAAATATATTTGTTTTAACAAAACAACATTTTTAAGTTGTAATGGCACAAGATGAGCTAAAACCAGCTTGAAATCTAAACAGGGACCCACCAAAAGGCAAGCTATTTGAGCTGTTGTCTGTTCTCAGTACTCTCTTGCACTTAGTTTTTTGCTCTCGCTACCATTTTTAAGATTACTAATATTGAATATTGTTCTTGTCACACTTGTCCCATGGTATTAACATAATGCCCTACATGTCTTTTAACATCTCGTACTGCTTCATAAAAGCTCAGAAAGGTTTTTGAGATTTAGTAGTAATATACACCCATAGTGCTCTTTAATGTTCCAGCTTAAAAAATATACAGCTGCTTACAGACCAGTGTATGTAAATCAAATGATTAGACAATATTTGATTTTACAATATTCAGAGCTATATTCCACATCAACGAAAGCATCCTGTCTACGTTACTTGAAGAAGAAACTTGCCCAATTCCTACATTATTGTATTACTAACGTGAAACACACATTACAATAATCATAATATCAAAGCATTATTCCAGGAAGGATATATTGTGATTTCCTCCTATTTCAAGTATGTCCTGGAATACAGATGTTCTTAATACGCAACTTATTGGAACTCATTTCACCTAACTTAAACGTATGAAAGGCTCAGTCTGTCCTGCTGGGAAATTAACCTATGATCCTGAGGTGAGGCTATTTAAACAGCTATCACAGCTGGTACATACCCAGCTATTTCACAACTGGAAATCATTATCGTGTAAGCCAAACTGAGTGTACCTGGGAGCCCAGAACTTTGTATCCAAAAAAGTTACAGATATGGTTAAAATCAAATTGTTAGATAACTGTTATTGTTATGGATAATATGCCTGTTAAGAATCAGAGGAGGGCTGTTAAGTTTGGTAGAGGGAATTTTTCAACTAGCATTAAGAGGTTGTGTGCATGAATGGAGAAGATAAAGTCATGTCTACTCCCATCCCCATTCTGTATTTTTCAAATAGCCCTTATGTACAGCCCATGGGACACTTGGGCTCTCCATTTATTATATTAGCCCATTGGTGGAGGCTGGGTGGGATACTTGGATATTCCACCCTGCTTTTTTTTATTTAATAGAGCCTTCAGGGGAGACCGTGATCTATCCACTCCCCAATATTTGAATTTCAATCCCACCCAATGTCCATGGGTGGCAGCACAGGGGCTATTGCTTGTCCATATGCTAGTGTGTATTTATAGTGTGTAGTACATTGGTATTGGTTTAAATATTAAAACCAATAATTATTTACTCTTGCCGGCAGTAATTTCATTGTTCCAAACTGATAAATTGATTATCGGGAGCCAATAACTACCAATAAACATGATCAGCGCTAATTAAATTGAGGCCCATATGGCTAAATGTTAAGTTTTGCACATGTTGGAAGGACTAGGCTTGGATGACTTCCGTTTTCACATCCTTGCTGAAGTAGATTTGCAGATGTAGATAATCATTTTATCTTTATTTTTACTTTACATTTGATTTGTGAAATATTTATTTTTTTATATATATATATATATATATATATATATATATATATATATATCCAAGTAAATACCGGCACTCCAGGAATTTTCAATAATATAAGTTTTCTTTATTCAGTTCAGGACGTCAACGTTTCAGCTCCTCATGGAGCTTTCATCAGGACAACGTTGTCCTGATGAAAGCTCCATGAGGAGCTGAAACGTTGACGTCCTGAACTGAATAAAGAAAACTTATATTATTGAAAATTCCTGGAGTGCCGGTATTTACTTGGATATATTATTTTTGCTACCAGAGCACCAGGTACCAATTTATCGTTTTGTTGGAGTGCAAGATTTTTTTCTGTTTTTGTATATATATATATATATATATATATGTTTTTTTTTCTTAAAACTGTAGCCTGGAGTGTTCTTGCAATAATTTTCCTGTGGATTTACTAATATTTCCTTTACATATATGTAGTAAAACGCCTCTAAAATTACTCAAATGTAAGTGAAAGCAGAGACCTGAACTAGTTAGAGTTTGCTTTTTATTTGCTATCACATGGAGAGATTGTCACAAGCAATTATCCAACGTAAGGAACGTTCGGGCTCAAACCCAAGCCAGAAGATCAATGATATCTGCTGGCTTCTCTCTGCAACTCGTTAAGCAAGCATTGACAGTAAGTACATATGACTCTGGCTCCATCTCCCTGGCCAGCATGTGCAGTTAGGAACAGGAGCTTGCAACCCTCAAAATATTATCTTACCCTCGTGTTCACAGTGCTTTAAATACACATGTAATGACTAAAACTGACATATACTCCAATAAGTGGAAATTTAAGAAAAAAAGCTTTGTCAGGGCTAGATAATGAAAATGAAAAATCGTGTCATTATTTATTAAGAAGGAATAATTTGTAACTTTTATTTCTCATTGTTTCATCCTTATGGGTTTGCTATCTTTTTTTTTTTTTTTTTCTTCAGTCATGTTTGTTGTTCCTGCATTGAGGCTCTCTAGAGAAAACTGGTGCTCTTTTACAATTTTTCTCACAGGAAATATTGCTTTTGCTACCCTAGTAATTTACCAGAGCACACATTTCCAGGGACATGTCTAGTTCAATTTTTATAAACAGTACTAGATGTGAGCTAAAGTGCAGAAGGATGCAATATACTGTGCTAGTAATCGTGTTGCACACAATAGGGGTCGTGGTAACACATTTCCTATGTCTTTGACTACATAAAAATAGAGATTTTGGTGGTTCAGTTTGTGTGTAATCCCTGGCTGGAAAATAAGAAAACCAGAAAAACTAAAAGAATAAGTTCAGTGGGCAAGAAACGTCCAAAAGATATCAGAAAGCTAATTTAAATTCCAGTATTGGTGCTAAAGTGGTGAGATGTCCTTCTTTTGGCCATGGGAATCAAGCTGTTGGCCAAAACCAATCTGCTTCCCAATGTGCCTTTCATTAAGTTTAACTTTAAACAAACATATTGGTAGATAGAAGACTGCAGTAAAATAATATTTGCACAGTTAACAAACACAATGGGTGTATACTAACTAGAAGAAACGTACCATTTTCTGATAGAGTCAAAAAAGAGAGCTGGTTGGAAGAAGTAGTCTTTGGATCAAAAAAGAATTAAAGAAACGTTCATAGCAACATATCCACCAGAGCTATGAGCGTTTGAGCACTTACCAGATGTGCTCTTGTGTCCTCACAGGGTAAGTAGCCAAACTGTTTGCAACTTTCCAGTAGTCCAAAGGGCTTAGCTCAGTGTTCCAGCTTCCAACTCCATTAGAGGATATAATCGTCACTTGGAGGACTCAGTTAAGTTGTCAAGCCATCTGTAGTGGTTGGGGTGTACCTTTAAAGTCTAGTTAGTTGCAGTGTAAAAGTTTGGTACATTTACACTGTTTAGTTCTGAAGAGAGAACTAGTTATTAGATATTGAGGTGAAACGATAAGAACATCGGTGATGGTGGGTGAGGAGAGGTATAAAAAATAGAGAGCAGTTGCAAACATTGCTTGTTGCTACTATGGCTAAATGGTACAGCATCTCTGTGATTTAACTCGAATGTAATATTAACAAGACTTTACTGTGCATCAGTGATGGAAGAAACATATTATGACAATTCAAAATGGACATCGCCTTTTCTTTGCCATAAAGAGATATCCCAAATTAGAGTCTTGTGTTTTAAAATTTTAATCAAAAGCCAAAGTGACTCATAAACGCTCTTTGTTTCTGTGGGATCAAACTCTTCTAAACTAGCATAATTTTCCATTAAAATATCCCATTTTTATGTTGAACCTATGGACTTTAATCTTTTGGGACCTTGTTCCGTGGCATCTCTCCTGATAAGTTTATTACTTTTCATAGCAAGTGAGAACACAACAACTGTTCAATAAGTAAAGTAACAGGTGCAGAACCAACCAAAGAGATAATTGGTGTACATGTAGAAAATTGGGTGGTGATCATAAAGAAGCATTTTGTCCTGAAGCTGCGTGCTTGCGGCATTTGTAATGATTGTGTGGTATGTTCACGTCTAAAAGCAATCTAACAGCAAGTTATTGAAAAATGAGCAGGACAAGTCTAAATTAGATGTCTAGATGAGCAATATTGCAGTTGTGCTAGAGAGAATTAAACTGTGAAGTCCCTTCACTTACTCTGTGCATGTCTAGCTTAAGTAAATATATTCATTCACATCAGCTCTAATATTTCTAATATAGTACAAAATAACACATTGAAAATATATACTGTGTATAAATGAATAACTATATATATATATATATATATATATATATATATATATATATATATATATATATATATATATATATATATATAGTAAAAATAGAAATCCAGAGCACTCACTTATCAACTAAACAGCTACTTTGATGCTGACAGATTTGACTAGTTTTATTAAAAACACCTAATCTAGGCAAAAAATAATGGGGGTTTAGTTACACTATATGATCATACATTGCATAAGCCTGCCACAAACGTCAATGTACCCCATCTTTGGCAGGTCCTACTCTCACTGCCAACTGTCTACTAAATTCATCTCATTTGCAGCAGGTCATAACAGCAAAAGAGTGTCCTACTAAGTACTAAAGATGCTAGCCTCGAAAGGGTTGAATAATTATGAGACTGGAGAAGTCTTTATAAGTTGCATTTTAGTTAATAGGTTGCTTTTGTTTGATTTGTTCATTTCAAACGGCTGAAAGTCTGTAAATGTTGACAATAAACCTGATTTTGGGGGTTGAATAATTTTGATTACAACTGTATATGCACATATATGCGTTCGTGATGTAAAACCACTGAATTTAATCTAATATTTCTCCATTATGTTTATTCTCCAAATTAATTATCCAAAATGTATTTATAATATGAACATACACACAAAAAGCTTCCACATTACTTTACTGGATGCCACAAGTCTAAAACAGTCATCTACTTATGGCACTTAATCACGATACACTATATCCCTATGTTTGTGTTTTGTCTGATAACTTGCTTAAAAAGTGTGCAACCAGTGGAAAATTCTCAAGTTTTTGTTTCCCAAGTAAAAAGAACCTTTATTGCCCTAATATTTAAATATGTGTGCATGTAGAACAAATGTAAAAATAACTTCAAGACGTTAAGAATTGTTAATGGGGAAGTGATAGCACTATGTCAGTACTGGAAAAAAATGAGGCATTAGGTAAATTAAAATAGTTCAATTGAGGTAGGGGGCAGGGATACTCTCTTAACACGGTTTTAAAATTTGTTCCACACCTTCAAAACCACTGAAATTACCATACTGGCACTTGAAAAATGTCTTCAATAATATTGGGAGGTTTTTAAAGGATTCATTGGAGTCCACTGTCTGTATGAGGGAAGTCATGTGGCTCCCAGGGGAACTCCATACAGCTCATCATTCAAATGCGTCTTGTGATTGTGTCAACAATGCAGATTTAAGGACATGCTAATGGCTGTAAACAACAAATTATCCCCTTTACTTGACATTCTTCTTGTTCCTGTTATGCTTAAAATACAAAAACATTTAAATAATGGGTCAAACAGTTCTCTAGGAAGTCTGACATAGTTGAGCACAATCTTGTGATGGTTGCATATCTGGGAAAATCATTCAAAATGCTTGTTGCTTGGTGAGAGATACGGAGAAGGAGGATTGGGCAGAAACTTTTTCACAAAGCCCGTGGACTGTCAGCCACACTATCACCACCTTTACTTGTTGTGGTGCTTCTGTGCTTTAGGGGCTGTAGGATGGAAGGTTTGTATCTCCACATGTAGCAGACCAGTGTCTCCACATCCTGATATCCACAGACAACTGGTCCACACTACTCAATGAGAAATTTCACTCTATTAATAGATTTTTGTAGTGAAATGATAGAAAATTTAAATAAACCCATCAGCAGGTTTATCCTTAATATGAGAAAGCTTGTAGCCATGCTACATGAAAAATCTGAATAGTTTAGCAAAGTTTGGACAATCTTATTGAGAAACATTAATTGATTTCATTGTCCAAGTTCCTCTGGCAAAGTACTGTGAGGGTGCAGATAAGAGGAGTAAGGAATTCATGCTGGACCAGGCGTTGTGGCTTTCTGTCAACCTTTTTTTGTTCAAATCTCTTTTTTCCTCTGTCTCCTCTTTTTTTTCTGTAGCCCCCTTGCCAACATCAACCAGCTTATTTTACCTGTTCTTAAAAATGTTTTGCTAGAAATTAGGCAAGTTAAATTTTTACAATTGTTAATTGTCCTGTATGCCGCATTGACAGGTATTTAACTCTGTAACAGGTTGAATTTCAAAAGTAACATGATATAAACAAAATAAAGTGATATTAAATGGGAAGACTGGGCAAATGGCAAATTGAATTCAACGGTGTAAAATGTCAATCAAAAGCTGCAGCAAGGTATTGCCATGTATTCAAATAGGTTTTGACTTACATCTTTATGTACTAAGGCTAATATTTTTTTTTTTTAAATTCTTTATTTTATTTGTGCTTAGAATAACAAACAGCTTTGCTTCGCCACGACAGCTGGAGCAAGCAATGCAGTAACAAACATTGACATGGCATAACAAGACAGCACATTTTTATATTATAGAGAATAACAACAGTTGATATCTTAAGACCTGCTTTCATCAGTAAGTTAGGGCAAATAGAGCTTTGTCTGAGAAGGTCTAAGGCAAATTAATTAGAGTGGTAAGTAAAGATTGGAAACAAGAGTAAGCCCCAGTGGGGTCCCAGGCTGGCGACATTCAGTATGCTGAACAACAGTATAATACGATATTGGCAGCACTATTTTGGCGTTTTACATCATAATGAAGGTAAAGCTGTGTATATAGCACATTACACATGGAGAACTATGCTTTATGTAACACATGAGACGGAGAACAGGCTGGGTCTAGAGCTTAAAATTCACCTCATCACTGGTCCCTGCACAATGCCAGCTGACAAAATTAAGTTAATAACTATATAGCATATACACAAGGGCATGGTACATCTACTGGTGGCTATCTAAACACTTTCAACGCTTAAGAATTAGACAGGAGGCTTATGCCCATTAGAGAGTCACCGGTCAGCCGATTGCAAGGCTCGGGAAGAGAAGTGTGTTGTAGTAGGTAAAATGTCCTTGGCAGAGTTGGTTGCTCAGGTTGGTGATGCATGCCCCTGATGCCCTCCGTTGTTGTCCTGGGCTTCTGTATCACAGTGAGGCATTTCGGATCTCTGCGCCCGGTTAGCAGTGGAAGAAGCTGGTCTGTACGTCGGGTCCAGGGTCGTTGAGGAGTTTTCGATGGGTGATACTTTATGGCTGTTTATGGGTGATTTGCAGCATCTAGCATGGGAGGCTGGTTTGTGTGGGCGATGTGTGGCGCTAGGCTGTGTCTCTGCCCCCTCCGCTTGGCTCCAGTGTCTGATGGTGGGTGCCATAAGGTGTGCATCATGCTTGGGCGCTTGTGTTTGTGTGCCAGGCTGGCTGCTGCGGGTGTTAAGTCTGGCGATGTCTGTGAGCCATTCTGGTTTCAAGTGGTGCAGGGAGAAAGTTTGTCCCTCTCCATAGGCTCTGGCGCACGTGGCCTCCGCCATCTTTAATGGATGCTGCGGGTCACAATGGTGATGTCGCTTTTGCCCTGAATGCTTTGTAGCGGTCGGGGCCCCGGGGTGTGGGCCGGGATCACCCCCCCGGCCCAGAGGGGGGGAAACGGGGCCGGTACCTCGTGTGCTTAGGTCCCTGGGTGGGCACCGTTAGGCGGGATAGCGGAGCAGCGGCCGTCTGTCCCGCTCACCGCCGGAGTAGGCCTCCACCGGGGTAACGAAGGTCTCTCCTCCAAGGGACTGCAGCTCAAGGAGCCAGCCTCTCCCTGGATCCAGTGTCCCACACTCATCGAGAGCTGCCGCTGCGGGTCAGTATTGCCTTCCAGGATCATAGTTTCACGGTTGAAATTTAGCTAAGTTGTTGGAGCTGATCTATCTTGCGGCCATCCAGCTCGGCGGTCCGGCCCCGCCCCCCACTAAGGCTAATATTTAATCTTCAAAATGCAACAAAATCTTCAGCATTTTTTTATTTTTATATTTTTCTTTTAAGAAAAGCTTTCTGGAACTGGAAGAAGGAGATTTGTTTCAACATCAGAGGACTGAGAGGCCTTCCTTATAAATATTTAGATGTAGCTTTTGTACACTGTATTTTGATGTTCTTTAAGTTCTCTGTTTGGAGGGAAAGATTTTTAAGACCAATCCCATATGAGGACTGGATATACATGTGTATATATACCTGTAGATACACACACCTGCTTAAACATGGAAAAAATGTATGCCATAAACATATTTGCCAACACTACACATACTTACACGGACACATACTTACACGGACATAGTAATTATTTCTCTTTGACTTTGTTTTTATACACATACTCACACATAAATATATTTAAGATGATAATTTGAACACAGAATCAAAATACTGTTGTTGGGTTTTACCTCGCATGACCCCCAGCCAGCTGAACTGTAATAAAAAAAAGAAAAGCACAATGTGCATTCATTATTTATTCCCAGGATAAATAAAAGTTAAACTGATAAACCATCTGACACATTCAGAGTCAAACATGTCCAGGTACAAATACACACTAAAGTCCACACATACACGATAACAAACATTGACACAGACATGCATACACTCAACCAGAAATGTAGGCACTCACTCACAGACACCACATCCATTGACAGGCACAGGTGTACACATAAATGCATACACTCACATATATAACAACATACAGACGCAATAAATACTCCCGAGTATAGACAAAGATTATACTTATTTCAACTGTACTTTGAGTGCATACCTCTTCTTCTGGGTTTTCTCATTGACATCCTCTGATGGACGAGCTACATATCTCTACTGTCTGTTTTCTATTTAACCTCCAGGAATTCCTGTAACACTTGGATTTATCATACCTTCACTGTTCACTCCATCCAAAAGGCCTCTTCAAACTCACTCATTATGACAGAAATACCACAATGCTGTACTGAGGTATATTGACTTTCTATATCTTTTGCTTGTAGGTGTATTCTTCACAGTACATGAAAACCAAATGAAAAACGTAAATAATACATGTTTTTCACATTTGTTATGTTGCAGCTATATGCTAAAATTGCTTAATTTGTTTTTCAGTTTAGTATAAATGCAATACCCCATATACTGATCAGATACAACATTAAAACCATCTGCCTAATATAGTGTCTAAACGTGCAATTCGGTTCGGACCGAATGGAAATTTAGACTAATTTCGGACATTTGGATGCTTCCGAAGTGCCGAACAGAATTGCCGAACTGTTTTGGACTTCTGAAAAGTGTCAAAACAGGTAGGGGTAGGATTGGGGCTGGGATAGGAGTTGGGGTAGGGTTAGAGTTGGGTTAGGGCTGGGTTGGGTTAGGAGTAGGGTTAAGAGTAGGGTTAGGGGTACTCCTAACCCTACACTAATCCTTACCCTACACTTACCCGAATTTTGGAAGTGCCGAACCGAATTGCCAAGATGCTGAATTTCGGAATGCCGAACTTAACCAAATTTTTTGCCCATGCACATCCCTAATAGTGTACGTCCCCTACATGCTGCCAAAGCAGCTCTGATGAAGCATGTACACCAAAAGGCCACTTAATGTGTACTATGGCATCTGGCTCCAAGAAATTAGCAGCAGATCATTTAAAACTTACAAGTTGTGACGCTGAGCCTCCATGGTTCAGATTTGTTGATCCAGCACAACCCACAATTGCTCAATGGGATTGAGATCCAGGGAATTTGGAGGCTAAAGCAACATCTTTGTCATCATGTTCCTCAAACCATTCCTGTACAATTTTTTGCAGTGTGGCAGGGTGCATTATGCAGCTGAAAGAGGCCACTGCCATTAGTGTTCACCATTGCCATGAAGGCAACAATCTGCAACAATCTCTAGGTGGTACGTGCCAAAGTTACATTGACATTAATGCAAGGACCCAGGGTTTCCAGCAGAATATTGCCCAGATCATTGGACTGCTTTCTTCCCATAGTGAATCCTGCTGCCATCTCTTATCTAGGTAAGCGAAGCACACTCACCTGGCCATCCACCTGGTCTGAAGGAAAACATGATGCATCAACCCAGACAACCTTTTTCCATTGATTCGTTGTCCAGTTCTGATGCTCACGATTGAAGGCGTTTTCGGTGGTGGACAGGGGTCTGTGGCTATGCAGCACCATATACAGCAAATCTTGAGTTTTGAGTTTTATGACAACTTTCTATTATGGCTAGCAAAATGTTTTCAGCAATTTGAGGTGCAGTAGCTCTTGTGTGTGATTGGACCATGCGGGCTAGCCTTTGATTCTCACGTATATCAGTGACCCTTGTGTGCTAATGATCCTGATGCTGGTTAACCAATTATCCTTCCTTGCACCACTTTTGGTAGGTGTTAACCACTGCATACCAGGAACACACCACACAAGACATGCGTTTTGGAGATGATCGGACCCAGTTGTATAGCCATCACTATTTGTCAGTCACACAAATTTTTGAGCTTGTCCATTTTTGCTGCCTAATATATCCCACACCTCTACAGGTGCCTTTGTTACAATATAATCAGTGTTATTCCCTTCACCTGTCAGTGATTGGTTATGACTGATCAGGGTAAATACCCCATGAAAAATCAAAATCCCGATTATTTTTCAAACTTTTTACATTTACTAAAAAGAAAACAAAAACTGAACTATTACATTGATGTAAGTATTCAGACCCTTTGCTATGACACTTGGAATTTATCTCAGATGCATCCCTTATTTTTACACTTGGAGTATATCTCTGGTAAGGTCAATTGATTGGACATGATTTGGAAAGACACACACCTGAATAAAAAGAGTCACAGCTATAAATTCAACACAAACCAAGCCATGACGTCAAAGGAACTGAGCAGAGCTCAGAGACAGTATTATGTTGAGGCACAGATCTGGGGAGGCTACAGATGAATTATGCATTGCAGTTTACCCAAGAGCCAAGTGGCTTCCATAATTATTAATTGACTTGGAACAATTAGAACTCTTCCTAGAGCTGGCTGCCCGGCCAAACTGAGCACTGTCATAGTTGCCATTACCCTTACACACATGAAAGAGGATACCCACAAAGTGAGGGTTGCTGGGCCTTAGCTTGGCCAGACTTAACGTATTACAAGAGAGAATAAAAGTCAGGAATTCAGAAATATGAATACATGGGGAAAAAACAAGCCAGGTCCAGATAATAGGAATACACATGTCAATATCAAAGCCAGGTCAGGATGTCAGAAATGCACAGGTCAATATACAAGCCAGGTCAGGATACCAGAGGTTAACAGAGTAATAACGAAGCCAAAGTCAATAACCATAAATCACAAGAGAGTCGCACAAGCACGAAACGTGGACCTAAGCATAACTCATGATAGGGCAATGTGTAAAGTCCTAAACATACTCTAAATAGGTTCACCTGTTTTCTAATTGGTCCACGTCATCTCTGTGACTCCAAACATTTTAGAGTTGCCTAGATAACGTGGTCTCTTAAAGGGTGGGCGTGACATCATTTTCAGATCTATATAAGGATGCACCCTTGGAGCAGGCAATGTCTGAACTTCTATGTGCAGAGATCAGTGGCTTGGCACCGGCAAATGCAGAGGAGCCATTTGCTGGCACTGAGTGTGTAAGTATGTATTCCTCTACAGGTTTCTGTATGTGCGGCTAGAGATGAGCAGCTCAGTGTGTGTTGCAGGTAAGTATTGCCACAAGCAATTGGGGGAGATGGGCCTTGAACTCAATGGTCACTCTGAGTGAGCTCCAAAGATAATTTGTGGAGGTGTGAGAAATGTATCCACCTGCAACACTCCACCTTTTATTATTATTTGGTATTCATATAGCACGAACATATTCCACTTTGCTGTACAATAGAGGGATATGTTATAAACACATAATGAAACAGAAGACCCTACCCATCAACTGACAAGCTCGCATTTGCAGTACTTTCATACAAAGCACTTAACAAGATTACATTCTAAAGGTAATAATGGGGTGTTGGCATATAAGGTTGCTGGAGGTATTTGTTAGTGCTATATACAAAATAATACTAATAACTGGAAGTAATGTCCAGAGATCATGGAAATATTTAAATATAGTGGAGTTTGTAAAGGAATTAAATAGTTAAGATTAGAGGCAGCTGCAGGATCATGCAATAAGGAAAGATGGGAGCGAGGGTGGGAGGAGGGACTCTGTGATTGGAATGTATAGAGTTAAAATCTATGTTTTTAAAAATGAATAATGCATATACAAATATGTGAAATAGGTTCAAGAAATATACTAATAGTTGTAGAATAATTAGTTTAATTTAAAAAATGCATAAAGCACAAGGGATCCTCAATCTTGATTGAAGTGTACCATAATTGCCTGCAGAATATGCTGCAAAATGTTTGAATTGTTTGCTGGGGAAATCAGGATGGTCAATCTTAATTGCCTGCAGAATAATCTGGTCTTTATGGTAGACTGGCCAGACAGAACCCTTTCTTCACTGCAAGACACATGAAAGCCAGCTTGAAATATGCAAAGAGGCCCTAAAAGCCTTTTAGACTTTGAGCAACAAGATTTTTTGGTCTGTTGAAATGAAGATTGAACTGTTTTGGCCTCAATTCAAAGCATCATGTCTGCAGGAAGCCAGGTACTGCTTGTCACTTGCACAATACCATCCCAATGATGAACCAAGTTGGTGGTAGCATCATGCTTTGGGGGTGATTTGCAAGGCATAGACCAGGAAACATGTCAGAGGTGAGGGAAAGCTCAACGTAGAAAAATACAGAGATCTCCTTAATAAAAACCTGGTCCAGAGAACTCAGGACCTCAGACTGGGCCAAAGGTTCACCTTCTAACAGTGATCCTAAGCATACAGTTAAGACAATGCAAGGCTTATGAACAACTATGTGAAAGCCCAGAATTGAACATCTCGGGAGAGACCTGAAAATGGCTATCCACCCATAGTCCCCATCCAACACGACAGAGAATAAGAGGATCTACAGAAATAAATGGCAGTACTACCTAAATCCAGGTGTGAGAAGCTTGTCACATCATAGCCAAAAAGACATAAAGCTGTAATCTCTGCCAAAGGGGCTTCAACAAAGTACTGAGTACTAAAATCTGACTTATATCAATGCAATATTTGTGTTTTTCTGTCAAAAATAGGTTTGTGTTCTTTTTAATTATGAAATATTGAGTGTAAATTGGTGTGAAAACAAAATAAATTAAACAACTGTAGCATGAGACTGCAACATAAAAAAACCAAACAGGTCCAAATATTCTCTGAATGCACTGTATATATACCACCAGGTGTATGCTCCCTCTCCCGACTGTTTAATGTATAATTTGCTGTGTGGTGTGCAAGTGTAATTAAACTCTGCATGATGAAGAATAACGTTTTCCTTGGAGATAGTTAAATGAACAGCATTCCTCCCCTCTTGCATAGTAGCATTTTGCGAGTTAGATTATCATTTTCCAAATATGAATAGCAGAATGGTAAACAAAAGCAGGTACCTACTCAAGGACGAGATGGCAGCTGGAAATCCTCTCATAGGCAGGTGATTTCTCTGTGTTGACAAAGAGCTTACATTTTATGGAACGGAGTTAAATTCTCTAAAATCTAATAATATTAGAGCAGTCAAAATGGCATCTCATATTGACATTCTCTAAAAGTGAGTATTGTGAAATAAAAAGTAATGTGAAGTATTGCTAGGTACTTTTAATTGACATTAACTTTGGATCTTCTGAAAATGAAATTGCATATATTTACATTGTTAAAATTCTAAGGTTATTTGAGACATGAGTTGGGTGACTGTGTACTAACAGGTAATGGTGGATTTGTGCTTGTTGGTGTAAAGTATATTCAGGTATAAAATGACATTTCAGCTCCCAAAAGCATTAATCGTGCATTTTAAAAATAATGTACAGATTTGTATTTAATCACTCAGTCTTGTGACCACCCCCTTTGGACAATTAAGGGTGGCCACGAAATGCAAACATGGAGCACAATCCTTTAGCTCAAGAAATGTGCATATAATGGCATAGAGAATATTGTACAAAATTTTAATTTTAAATAGAAAAGTATAAAGAGAATGCAAATGTTGATACCATAATCATTAATGTTAAACTACATTAACCCAGGTGCGTAAGTGGGAAAATAATATTGGATCAGGAATATACTGTTCCTTAGCTGTAAAAATATAAAAGGGAGACATGTAAATTAATCATGGCATAATCAATTCTATATTATAGAAATAACAATTAATTAAAAACTCCTTATTCAGACACTATGGTCAAATTGTATCTGAAGTTTGTATCCCATAAGCCTCCATTCTCTGTATCGTTATTTTACGGTTTCCTCTTCTTCTTAATGGTGGTACATGGTCAATGACTAGGAATCATAATTGAGCAATGTTGTGACCACAAGTCAAGAAGTGAATTGGCACTGGGAGATCCATTTGTTTAGTCCTAATTGTGGACTTGTGTTTATTAAATCTTTCATGTATTTTAGTGATTGTTTGATCGTGCTATCCCACTGAACGAAGCACCTATTGAGCAAGTGAGTGGCTATTGGAGGGTGGAATGTGAGTGCAGTGCTTCTTTGTTTCATTTGTGTGATAACAGGTTTTTGGAAATAATACCTTTTGTAACTTGCTCATATAAACTCATTACCAGGTCTCACACATTTGCCACTTGCCTTCCCATTGTAATAGTCAAACCATTTTAGAATGGTGTGTTCCTTTAAAGTGAAGCTATCATTTGTTTGGAAGGCTAGTTCACCCTTAGATAAGTATAGATTCAATCTATACCTTCTAATGGCAAAATTGCGAGTAAATATATAGATTACATTACATTACATTATACTTATTGAAAGATCACTTCTTCTTCACTGAGCAAAGGGGGAAATTGCAATTTACAACATTGTGGTAATTATAGGTTTGATGGAAAAGGATAAAATATCTTACATGAACCACTCAAATTTAAGTGAGCACGGGGGCGGAGCCTGCGCCTGAACAGAGCGGACGCAAGCCGCGGTAGCTCTGAGCCAAACGGGGAGAAAAACCCCTAAAACTACCCCTAAAAACCCGCAGCACCAAGCGACTCACCCGGGGGCACCGAGACCACGCACCCGGCAAGACATATGCCGTTCTTCCAAGCGGCCAAAGCGCCAAAGAAAAAGAGGAAGACCGGGGCCTACCACGCTACCCAGAGCCTGGACCTGGAGGCTCTGTTTGGCACCTTCACTACACCAGGTACAACGGGAGAGCAGGGGCTGGCAGGGCAGGCCACAACAGCCGCAGGGATGGGACGCAGACCCCCAAAATCGCCCCCACACACACCATCAGGGGCACAGCACATCGGGCACATGCTTCAGCGGCAGCCTGCTCCTAAAATGGCGCCGCCCGGGTACAACAGGGCCGTGGAAATGCCAGAGAGTCCCCCACAGACTGACTCCAATACACAGCCAGTCCAGCCCTGCACAGAGCCCACCACACAAACTACAGGGGATGGGTCAGCCCCAGTCACCCAAAGGGACTTCCAAAACTTAGTAGGAGAAATAAAAAACCTACTGGCAACTAACATGGCAGCCATCAAGGCAGTGTTGCGGTCACCGGCCCGCCGAGCCTCACGGTCGTGCCCGACCGGCACGACCGCTCCGACTACACGAGCTTACCTGCTCGTCGGCGAGCCGGGAACCGCGCACGTAGTTCTTCCGGGCATCGCGCCCAGATCCAAGATGGCGCCGACCGCGTGGTCGCGTCTATTGCTAGCCCCGCCCCCGAGAATTATACCAACGTGTGCGTGACGTCACGACGTCAACGCACACGCACGTTTTGGGGTCAGAGGTCGCCCTCTGACCAATCATAGCCTAGAGAGGGGTATTTAAACCCCTAGCTTTCCCCATTACTTTGCCATGTCGTGGTTTCAGTTTCCTGGTTTCCTGAAAGTGCTGATTCTGTGTTTCTGATTTCCTGGTATCCTGATCCTTGGCGTTTCCCTGGTTATTCTGATCTCTGGTTTCCCTGACTTGGCTTGTTTTATCAGTATTGAGTATTTTCTGGCTTCCTTGACCTCGGCTTTCCCTTTGACCATTCTCTGTCTCTAGCGTATTAGTCCGGCCATTCTAAGGTCCGGTTTACGCTCTATCCTATTAATTTCCTTTTCTTACTTATGTATATGTTTACATAGTTTCTGCGTGCTGGACCACATTACTAGTCGTGACATTACGACATGGCCATGGATCCTGCAGAACTATGCAAGCATATGATCGCATGCGAGAGTAGGGTGGAGGATATGGACCACAGGTTAGACCAATTTGCCCAGGCATTTCAGACCTTGCTCCAGAGGACTGCCTATTTAGAGGTTCCTCCGGTACCACCTGTGGTTCCGCCACCTGTAGTGGTTCCCGTACCACATAAACCACCGTCCATAACCTTGTCACCGCCCCCTCGCTATGGAGGTGATTCCAAGGAATTCAGAGGTTTTTTAAACCAAATTGAATACCACTTTGAGGTCTCCCCAGGTTCATTCCCAACAGATAGATCGAAAATTGGCTATCTGATGAACCAATTAACAGGAAAGGCCTTAACCTGGGCTAACCCCTTATGGGAAAGTGGTGACGCAGTAGCCCGTGATTACAATACTTTTCTTACGGCCTTTAAGGCTACGTTTGAACCTAAAGGCAGGGAGAAGAACGCTGCCAAAGCCCTTATGAGAATCAAGCAAGGCAGTCGTTCTGTAGCCGATTATGCAATAGAGTTCAGGACATTAGCATCTGAGGTTGATTGGACCAATAGTGGTCTGGTGGCTGCTTTCTCTGAGGGTCTAGCTGAGAGTATACAAGATGAGACTGCAGCTAGAGACCTTCCGGTTAATCTTAACGAGTTTATTGCATACATGATAGACATTGATAACCGGCTCAGAGAGAGAGAGAAAAACAAACAACGTAACAGACGTTCTAATTTGTCCATAGCCCCTCGTTTCTCTAACCCAGTGGTGAGTAGCCAAACTCCTCTTCCGGAACCTGAACCCATGCAATTGGGTAGCGCTAAACTCACTGAGGCAGAGAGACAACACAGACGTAACGAGGGGTTATGTATGTATTGTGGCAAGAAGGGACATCTAAGATCGTCATGCCCGGTTCGGCCGGAAAACTTGCACACCTAAGGCACGTACGGGGACCGACCTTAGGTGTGATGTATATGTCCCCTAAATTGACTAAGAACCGTTTCCTTGTCAAAGTAACCTTATCTTTCAAGAACACTACTGTTCAGTGTGAGGCTATGATTGACTCTGGGGCAGCGGAGAATTTCCTAGACAAAGAATTCTCTGCAAAACATCTCATGCCCTTAAGACATAAAGAGAAACCTATAGCAGTCGAGGCCATTGATGGAAGGCCTCTTACCCAGCCTTTCATCACACACGAAACTCTGCCAATCACTATTTCAGTGGGTATTCTCCATTCTGAAGAAATGACCTTTCAAATTATATCTTCACCTACAGTGCCGATAATACTCGGTTTTCCTTGGCTCCTGAAACACAATCCACGTTTGGATTGGATTGAAGGAGAGATTGTGAGTTGGGGTGAGAGATGCAAAGGTGTTTGCTTTAAGCAAATCCCACAACCTATTTACACCATCAATGTTCCTGTTACACCTCCCTTGACCACACAAATTCCACAGCAGTATATGGATTTGAAAGAGGTATTTAACAAGGTCCAGTCAGAAGGGTTACCTCCTCATAGACCTTATGACTGTACTATAAACTTATTACCAGGGACTATGCCTCCCAAGGGAGGAATCTATGCCTTGTCCCCCCAGGAAAATCTTTGTTTGGAGGAATATATTAAGGATGCTCTCAGAAAGGGTCATATCCGTAGGTCCTCCTCACCAGCCGGGGCTGGATTCTTCTTTGTCTCTAAAAAAGAAGGAGACCTACGCCCTTGTATTGATTATAGGGGTTTGAATAGGATTACCATTAAAAACGCCTACCCTATTCCCCTTATATCAGAGCTATTCGACAGATTGAAGGGAGCTCGAGTCTTTACCAAGCTCGATCTTCGAAGTGCATACAATCTAGTCAGGATTAAGGACGGTCACGAATGGAAGACCGCATTTAACACCAGAATGGGACATTACGAATACCTGGTTATGCCGTTTGGATTATGTAACGCTCCAGCGGTATTCCAGGATTTTATTAACGATGTCCTAAGAGAGTACCTTCACATGTTCGTTCTAGTGTATTTGGACGACATTCTCATCTATTCCCCAGATCTAGAGACACATCACGATCATGTGAGAATTGTACTGAAAACCCTGTTACAAAACGGCCTTTACTGTAAACTGGAAAAATGCCAGTTTGACCAAACGGAGATACAATTCCTTGGATACGTTATATCTCCGTCTGGTTTCCAGATGGATCCTCGCAAACTGGAGGCAGTCTTACAGTGGCCATTACCCAAGGGCCTTAAAGCTACTCAACGCTTTATAGGTTTTGCAAATTACTACCGCAAATTCATAAGGGGATTTTCCTCCGTGATTTCCCCTATAACCAATTTAACAAAAAAAGGAGCAAATTGTATATCTTGGCCCAAAGAAGCAAGAGAGGCATTTGAACAATTAAAATTTTTATTTTCCTCAGCACCTGTCCTGACCCATCCTGATCCATCCAAACCATTTATCCTCGAGGTGGATGCATCAGAGACAGGAGTTGGAGCCATTCTGTCTCAAAGAGAAAGTCCTGATACGCCTTTACATCCCTGTGGATTTTACTCTCGCAAACTCACACCTGCAGAGAGGAATTACGACATAGGGAATAGGGAACTTTTGGCCATTGTACTTGCCCTTAAGGAATGGAGGCATCTCTTGGAAGGTTCCAAAGAGCCACTTTTGATCTTTACTGATCATAAGAATTTGGCTTATATTGGGGACGCTAAGAGACTGTCCTCTCGTCAGGCTAGGTGGTCATTGTTCCTCTCCCGATTCAATTTCGTAATTACGTACAGGCCTGGTACTAAAAACACCAAGGCAGATGCACTTTCTCGGCAGTTTGAGACAGATGAAGTACCAGAACAGGTGATATATCCTATTGTACCTCCTGAATGCCTCATTGCCACTACTGTTTCCGAAGTGTCTTCTCCACTCTTCTGTGCCATAATAGCAGATCAAACTCAGGCACCTGTGGGAAAACCTCCGGACAAACTGTATGTGTCACCTCAGTTTCGAAAGAAGGTACTAGATTTGTTCCATGACAACCTCACAGCGGGCCATCCTGGAGTCCATAAAACTCTCTCAGCCGTCTCCAGGAGATTTTGGTGGCCTGCTCTTAGAAACGATATCAAAGATTATGTTGGGGCATGTCAAATATGTGCCGTTTCTAAAGTTCCTCCTAGGTCACCTCCTGGACTGTTACAACCACTGCCCATACCTAGTGCTCCATGGACCCACTTGGCCATGGATTTCATTGTGGATCTACCCAGTTCTAACGGGTTTAATACAGTTCTTATGGTTATTGATAGATTCACGAAGATGGCACATTTCGTCCCACTTAAAAAATTACCATCTGCCCAAGATCTAGTTCAAATATTCTTGAGAGAGATCTTTCGGTTGCACGGTGTACCCAAAAACATAGTATCTGACAGAGGTACCCAGTTTGTTTCTAGGTTTTGGCGTTCCTTTTGCAAACAATTGGGCGTCGAACTCTCCTTTTCGTCAGCATATCACCCTCAAACAAATGGAGCAGCAGAGAGGGCGAATCAGTCTTTAGAAGCTTATTTACGTTGCTTTATAAATGCCAATCAATCTAACTGGTATGAGCTCTTACCCATGGCTGAGTTCGCCAGAAACAATGCCACTCATGAATCTTCTAATCACAGTCCATTCTTTGTTAATCAGGGTTATCACCCCACTGTTTTACCTTCTCCATTCTCAGACACAGATATCCCCGCTTTGAACACCCGTTTAGAATCGATTCATGATACCTGGGATTCCGTCCATTCAGCTCTGCAAAAAGCCTCATTCCGAGCAAAGGTCCAAGCTGACAAGAAACGGGGCGCTAATCCTGTCTATCTTCCAGGTGACAGGGTGTGGCTCTCCACAAGACATATCAAGCTTAAGGTCCCATCCATGAAATTTGCCCCTCGGTACATTGGTCCCTTTCGAGTTACCCAACGTATTAATCCAGTGACCTATTCTTTGGCACTACCGGCTCATATGAGAATAGCGAATACTTTCCATGTGTCTCTGCTCAAGCCCCTTACTTGCAATCGCTACACCAGGGTATCCACTCGTCCTCCACCCTTGGTAGTGGGTGATCAAGAAGAATACGAAGTCCATTCTATCATGGACTCCAAATTATCCAGAGGTGTCTTGTCCTATCTCGTTGACTGGAAGGGTTATGGTCCCGAGGAACGTTGTTGGGTTCCTGCTGACCGGGTCCATGCGCCCCGTCTTATCCGGTCATTTCACAACCGCTTTCCTCTTAAGCCGGGTCCTTCCCGCTCGGTGCGCGGTCTTCGAGTGGGGGGTACTGTTGCGGTCACCGGCCCGCCGAGCCTCACGGTCGTGCCCGACCGGCACGACCGCTCCGACTACACGAGCTTACCTGCTCGTCGGCGAGCCGGGAACCGCGCACGTAGTTCTTCCGGGCATCGCGCCCAGATCCAAGATGGCGCCGACCGCGTGGTCGCGTCTATTGCTAGCCCCGCCCCCGAGAATTATACCAACGTGTGCGTGACGTCACGACGTCCACGCACGTTTTGGGGTCAGAGGTCGCCCTCTGACCAATCATAGCCTAGAGAGGGGTATTTAAACCCCTAGCTTTCCCCATTACTTTGCCATGTCGTGGTTTCAGTTTCCTGGTTTCCTGAAAGTGCTGATTCTGTGTTTCTGATTTCCTGGTATCCTGATCCTTGGCGTTTCCCTGGTTATTCTGATCTCTGGTTTCCCTGACTTGGCTTGTTTTATCGGTATTGAGTATTTTCTGGCTTCCTTGACCTCGGCTTTCCCTTTGACCATTCTCTGTCTCTAGCGTATTAGTCCGGCCATTCTAAGGTCCGGTTTACGCTCTATCCTATTAATTTCCTTTTCTTACTTATGTATATGTTTACATAGTTTCTGCGTGCTGGACCACATTACTAGTCGTGACAGGCAGATATACAGAGCGTCAATGACAGAGTGAGCACAACAGAGGGGGATATTGCTGACCTCAAACAAGGCATGAATGCTACACAAGAAACCGTCCACCACCTACAAACCATGCAACAAGCACTCTCCATACATCTAGCCACACTGGATGATAGGTCCAGAAGAAACCATCTTAAGATAAGGGGCATACCGGACTCGGTAACTCCAGAAGAACTCCCCCACTATGTGAGGCGCCTGGTGGCCAGCATCTTGCCGGCCGCACAGGCCAAAAAAGTCACTCTAGATGGAACGTACCGCCTGCCTAAGTCCAGCAAGGCCCCAGCGACGGCAGTACAAGACGCCATAGTGCGATACTCACACTCACAAGACAAAATCGCCATCTGGTCAGCACTGCAGGGCAAGACGCCGCTCACCTTCGAAGGCGCTAACCTTACCTTCTACCAGGACCTCACAAGGTCCACCCTGCAGTGGCGAAGATCCTTACAACCTCTCACAACCAAGCTGAGATCGGCAGGGATTAAATACCGCTGGATGTCACCCAGGCTACTGGTGGTTAACCACAAAGGGACAGTACACAAACTCTCATCGCTCTCGGAAGCCCCAACTTTCCTCACGACGCTGGGTCTACCACCTCATGTAGAGACCGACGACAGACGGGCGAACCCTCATGCTTGGAAACCCTCCCGAATAAACCCGTTCGTGCCCGACGCTGGCACGGCCACCCACCCAGGGACCTGAACTCTGGAAAGACTGTATACCTACCTGCAAAGTTGCAAAGTAGACTTCCAGACACTGTTACAAAACATTATTAACTAACAATATGTAAATATGTTACTGCACCACACACATATGAGCCCCCCAGGGAAGACCCACCACCCCACGACGGATAGAACCTGGTAAAGGGGCACTACTGGACAGGTGCTCAGCTCCACACAGGCTAACTCTCCCCCCCCCCCCCGCCACCCCCTAGGTCAGGGGTGCCACCTAAGACGGGCCAATTTACCCACCCTCCATAGCTACACAACACACTATCAGAAGATAGAGCTATATCGAACGGCCCGGACCGACACAATCCTAACACGGATCTAGATTAAAAACCACACTTCCACATACCACACGCTCGCAACCACCTCTACAAGCCATCCTGGAAACACGACAACACACAAGGTCACACAATATAAAAAACTGTGCAAGACAATTACTGTTATAACTGTTTTAACTATGCTAATAATATCTGTTGGTCAATCCCCGCTGCAAATGTTTATTGTTACCTATCACATGCACAACAAAAATAAAGAATTAAAAAAAAAAAAAAAAAATTTAAGTGAGCACAATCATGTGGACGTTAATCTCTAGTGGGACTGTAAGGCCCCAGTACCCCTCAGTCTCATTTGACACTTCATTACTGCGTCCTCCTCTCTCTTCACAGAGGTGTTCCAGGCTGACCTGTTTGCTTCTGTGGGTTAGCAGGAAGCCTAAATACCTGTCTCTGAATTAGCACCTCGTCCTCCTCATGGCCTGTTAATCAGTCAGGAACAATCAGTATGTGTGTGTGTGCGCGTTTGTTTTTGTCTATCTCTCTCTTCTTCCCTTCTTCCCAGCCTGTCTCCTAGTCCTCTTTGCTCAGTCATGCTGTGCTCCTAGTGGTGTTCTGAATCTTGGATTCTTGATATTTGACCCTCTGCCTCTTTAAAGCATTTACGAAACCTGTTGTCAGGATACCGTTGATCCAGCTCGCAGAACTGTATTACACCTAGGTCTAACGGTAACCTCTTACCGGGACATAGAATGGCCGGACTGAACGTACCAGAGAATAGTCAGAATACTTGCCGAGGTCTGTGAGACACAGAATGAGACACAACGATGAGGGAAAGCCAAAAGTCAAAAGTACCAGAATACAGGGAAGTCAAAACAAAGTCAAAGTCAATAACCAGAAATAAACGCTCAGGAACACACTCTTGGATAACCTACTAAGGGAAACCACGACAGGGCAATGAGAAAAAGTAAAAAGGAGTTTAAATAAGTCTCCTTTAGATCCGATTGACTGTACCCGGCCTTTGTCCCCAGAATGTGCGTGCGCGTCCTTTGCGTGACGTCACGCCCGTTGATGTCGTCAATACTGTGGGTGGACGTGGGGTTACAAATTGGTATTGATCTGCAGCGGCCAGCGTCTTTCAACATGCCGCAGGAATCAGATACACCGGCACAGGGCTGCTGATTAGCATCTTTGTCAATGCCAGGAAGGTAGTAACCATTATGGACACCACAAGGTGAGGATGAACATGTGACACCTGTGCTGCCTAGCCTGACATTTTGCTATCCTCACCACATGTTTGCCTTATCCTCATCTGTGCTTTGATATTTGTATTCTCATCCAGCATACTGATTCATTTTTGAGCTTCTTCCACTAAAACCTTAGATGGACCACTTGTATAGGACCTAAAATTACTCAAAACGGACTTGAAATCACTTTTTTTTTTTTTTAACAATTAACCAGCCTCCAAAATATGGCCAAGAATGAACATCTAAAACCTCTTCCTTGATTCATAAGTACTGCACTATTGCTTTGCTCCCTTTCACCTCTAAGCTATTAGGATGACTTACATACACCTAGCTGACTATCTTCCATGTTTCAAACTCTACCTGTTCCACTCCATTCTTTTTCTGTTGTCTGCGCTCTAATGCTGTAACCAAAAATTATTTAATAGCTTAAGATTGTTAAACTTTTGTCATTGCTGTAGGCTTTTATTAATCATTACTCAAGTATCATAGATATTTGTATATTCTAGAGTTCAATTTAAAACTGTGACATACAAAGCTACATTGGATTCTGGTCTCAGTCTAACAAGCCTTATTGAAGGCTTTCTTCACACTACCATACTTTTCCCAACATTTCTAGTCCATAAAAAAGTTTTTTCATAAAATCTTGGTCTACACAAACTCACCTCAAACAACTTATCCTTCCTCCCTCCCTCCCTCCCTCCCTCTTTCTGCTCTAACCTCCTTTTCACCTTTTTGCTCTACAGCTACTGTATGTCAATGTCATAAAAAAAGGTATAAATATTATATATAACTGCATATTTTTGCACACCTGGTGGCCTATATTCCACTCTGAATGCATTACATTTTACTTTTTGTGTAACTATAGCTAACTTGTAAGCTTGTCTGTACAAGGCCCTCATAACCCCATGTTCCTGTTTATCAACATTTTTTTTCATTATTTGTATATATGATCTGTCCGTTTTAAAACACAGCAGAATATTTTGTCACTTTTTAAATAATGAGTACATGCTTATTTACGGACTTTCATTTTCTCACCTTTAGAGCTAAACCTAGTGTGGGAGATATATCAATCACCATGGAAACCTGTGGAGCCAGCAGGCACATTCCATTGGCGATTTAGCTTCTTTTACATTTATGCATCATATAAAAAAAATAAAAAAAAAGACGAAGAAAACTCTGATAAATATTCCCCATTGTTTCCATTGATGTTTCGCATTATACTGTAATATACATTCAGAATTATTCACTAAAGTGAAAATTAAAAGTGAATTCAAATTAAATTTCAAATTCAAGGCCAGAGCATCTGAACTGAAAGCATAACTGACTTAGAGAATGTTTCCAGTTTGGCTATTTTGACCTTAAATTTGAAACTCATTTTGAATTGACTTTCAATTCTCACCTGAGTGAATAACCCTGTTTGTGTTTGTAATTGCTTTAACTTATTTAAAAAAACAACATCCCAATAATACGTTTGCTAATTTTCCTTCTAAAAATATGTTTAGTGTCTTCTATTAACAGTCATGTGGGTACCTTTACGAGTTATCATAAAAACCTGAATAGCACATAAAATGAGTTACTCCTGGAAGACAAAAAAAATGTCATGCTGTGATTTCAAAGTTTAATTTGGTGTAACCGTGCATAATATTTTTCGAATACCGTCATTTTTGGTTATAGCTTCAGATCTTACACAACCTTACCTGGGTTTTATCTTGCTATTTCAAAGAGGATTACTTGAGTAAAACTATGCTCCTATGTGACAAACTAGCCTACTATCATCAAGAAATGAAAAAAGAAAATGTAGTCTCATAGCTTGAAGGGACTACATACCCCACATAAAAGGAGGGGTTTTCTCGAAGAAGGGATAGATATGTGAATTTATTTGTAATTTCTTCTGATCAAGTTAACTTGCATTCTAATTATTTGTGCAGATATTGGCATAGGATAGCAAATTAGCTTACATAGCTTGAACCTATATTAGCACAGGCATAACAGATAAGGTTTTTAAATAGTTTCTCTTTCATATTCAAATGTATATCACAATATAACTGTGCCCTTCATTTACAGTTTTCTGTATTTTATTTTTCTACACCCCTTCCTATTCCTTTCATTCATGTTAAAATGAATATAATGCAAATTTCAAAAACTGGACTTAATAAAAATAATTCCAGCCTATTTCTATGTTCCATGTGGCTTGAAGAGCCTTCACTGTATTGTGCTTGTTTGACTATCCAATCACAATACATCCCCTGATGAGTTGCACTCCCACAAGACTTGCTTGATGATATTTATCATGCTTCAAAGGTCTCGAAACTGGATCCAGAATACTTAAATGTGCAGGTAGCAAAGGCTTAAAAGGAGCCGCCATTTTGGAAGTAAACTGCCATGATATTCAGTTGTGTAGGCCTATATTTCCCAAATTCCAGGGTTGTTACTTCCTAAATTTCACATTTTTATACCCCATGGGTGCTCAAATCTAAAGGCCTGATTCTAGAGTGAAAGAAATAAACATATAGGGTGCAACACTTTATAAATATCAATCAAGATGGAGAAACTTATACATTTATGTGACATATTCCCTGTCCCTGGATTAAAAAGCTTTTTGTTCAATTTGCCTGTCTGTATGGTAGCGTGCATTCCCCTCCTATTCTAACATTGTCCCTTTAGATTACCGAACAACCGCACAAACCAGGGACCACCCAGGAGCTTGTTAACACATTTTAACACCTTGGAACGGTTCTCACCGCAGTGTTCTAATTGTTCATCTGGGTGGCCGTAATTCCTATGGACAACCACGAGGTGGCGGCTATCTTGTTCACATGAATGCAGGCAGCGGTGTTTGGGCATGAATCTCATGGAACTGAAATCGGACACAGAAACTCCCGAACACCGCTGGACTTCCATCATCGCCTGCGTTCGGTTCTACACAATTTAGAAAGGCACTGTTCAGTGGAATCGTTTGTCTGAACAAGGGAAACAAGCTCCGTGACTATGTTCAGTAGTTTTTTCTTTTTTAAACTACCGAACTAGACCAACCGCTAGCCCTGATTCTATGGAACTATTTTGGGCATAGGACCATGCGTGCGGTCGGTCAAAAATAAGATTTTTGGATATGTTGTTCACCCAGATCGGGGCTATCAGGGGATGTAACTTTTGTGGGGGTTTGGTTTGTTTTAAAGGTACTGGGGTTTTATAAAAATGTGTGTTTTTGTGTCTGGAGATAATTGAGTTAATACAGAACTTGACTCAATTATGTCCTAGGTACAGAGGAGGGATTGACCTAGTTTGTATGGGAGTGTCCTGGATCTGATAGCCAATGTGATTGTGTATTTGTTTTTACTGTGGTTTACTCTCAGGTCCAGGTGGGGTGTGCCCCTTGCATGGGGACTGTCATTAAAGGCCAGGTGTAGTCCCATTAAAGTCAGTTCACTTCACACTCAACACACAGCCTTGTCTCGTGATTGTAGGGAACAGGTATACCAGCTATACCTGCTTCGGATTGCTATACTGGCTATAAACACTAGCTCTTGTAAGAGCTACACAGCTATACCTGCTAGACTCTCTGGAGTAGGAGAGGACAGTGAGACCCCTGCCAAGCTATGGCGGCTAAGGGGCTACGGTGCTTATGGTGCGGTGCTTATAGTACTCCAGGCTATTAGGAAGCAGTGATTTCATAATTAACTTTGGGTGGACATATGCATTATATATATATATACATTGTCCTTGCATAATGGGAATTTAGACTATAATAAAACCCTAATGTAAAACATATGTAACATATTTGTCATATAAACAAGTTTTTTTTTTCAATTTGTTCATTATAATTACTGAATACACCTGCCTGTGGCTTGATGTAATGAGCAATGTAGTACAACTACAACCGGTCCAACCCTCCCTTGTAAACTATATTCGTACAAAGCACAAAGGCTCTTTAGTTTCCCAGTCGGATAGATATTTGGTTAGCACTTGAAGAGCAGCTAGAGGACTAGGGAAAAGGTCCCAGATGAGCTCTGAAAATACGACTGTAGTCTTGTTTGCATGGTGTAAACTGGCAGTTTAAATAAGCAAGAGTAATTGGTTATGATTACGTTTCAAACTAGGAGATACTCGTGGGAAATGGTACTTCACAAAATGAAGTTTTAGTGGGCAGAGTGAAGAGTCTATGTGCTAAGTGGTTTTAGACGTTGTAGCATTTCTCATAATTAGTGGTAGAGATAATATTCTTATTTGGATTTGGCACAGATAGAGCTTCTGGGCAGTGTTATCATGTTTCAATTAAGCGCTACGGAATCTGTTGGCGCTATATAAATGGCAATAATAATAATAATAATAATAATTTACATATTCGTTCTGGATTGTAGTTTATTAGAATATAGAAATGTAGTCATGGCCATCCTTTGTATGTATGACTTGAAAAGTAATTGAGATAAACACTTAAACATCTACATTTGGCACATCATTCCAAATCTCTGCACTTTTTGAATTTATGAGAATGTACAGCTTAGACATTAGCAGAATGAACTGTACAGTAAGGAATATGTGCCAATGTACATAATGCACACTTTCTTAGTGCACATTAGGTAACCATTTTGTGTTTTGGGATTCACTGTTACCTTAACGTGACATCAATCTAATGATATCAATTTATATCGCATAATTTAAGTGGAATGTAATCACCTTTTTTTGAATTCTGGATCACTTACATTTTTGGATTTTTGTTTGAGTTGAAGTAGTAGCATATATACAACAAGAAAGTAGTGGTGGGGGAAAAGAGTGTTGATGAAAACCCCTTCCACCTGAAGTACGTGGATAGTTAATACATTGCAATACACAAATCCACACACCAGTCAAGCCATAAGACTTGCTTTTCCCACAGAAATCTCACTTTAACAGTGCTCTCGCTACTGCAAGGGATTCTGGGTAGGCATATGCAAATGAGGTCAACAATAAACGCAATGTATTAACTATCCACTTACTTCAGGTGGAAGGGGTTTTCATCCACACTTTTATATTTATATTTTATACTTGTTTCTGGCCTTACTGCAGTTTAGACAAATCTTGAGCCAATCGATTGACAGGCTGAATTCCCACATTTCCTAGCTAAGATGTACTCCAATCTTGGTTCAGGTCATGAATTCTGTCTGTTGCACAAAAAAAAATAAAAAAAAAAAAATTACCGTATATACTCGAGTATAAGCCGAGTTTTTTAGCACATTTTTTGTGCTAAAAAACCCCAACTCGGCTTATACTCGAGTCAGAGTCTGTATTATGGCAATTTGCATTGCCATAATACAGACTGGGGGAGAGGGGTGCTGGCAGAGCTGTACTTACCTTTCCTGCAGCTCCTGTCAGCTCTCTCCTCCTCCGCGCCGTCCGTTCAGCACCTTGGTCAGCTCCCAGTGTAGCTCTCGCGAGACTTACAGTGTGAGCTGACAGAGGGAGCTGACCGGACGGCGCGGAGGAGGAGAGAGCTGACAGGAGCTGCAGGAGAGGTAAGTACAGCTCTGCCAGCACCCCTCTCCCCCCCACTGAACTACCAATGCCACTGGACCACCAGGGAAGGAGCCCCCCTCCCTGCCATGTAGCAAGCAGGGAGGGGGGACAAAAAAATAATAATTAGTAATAATAAAAAAAATAATAAATAAATAATAATACAATAATAATAATAATTAAATTAAATGAATAAAAATAATAAATAATAATAAAAAAATTAAAATAATAAAAAAAAATTGCCCACCCCCCCAGCAAGGCTCTGCAACACACACACACACACACACACACACACTACACTCATACACACAGACTGCACTCATACACACACACTGCACTCATACACACACACTGCACTCATACACACACACTGCATTCATACACACACACTGCATTCATACACTCACACTGCATTCATACACTCACACTACATTCATACACTCACGCTGCATTCATACACTCACGCTGCATTCATACACACACGCTGCACTCATACACACACGCTGCACTCATACACACACGCTGCACTCATACACACACGCTGCACTCATACACACACGCTGCATTCATACACACACGCTGCATTCATACACACACGCTGCATTCATACACACACGCTGCACTCATACACACGCTGCACTCATACACACACTGCATTCATACACCCACACTGCATTCATACACACACACTGCATTCATTATACACACACTGTAAATAAATATTCAATTAATATATTTTTTTTAGGATCTAATTTTATTTAGAAATTTACAAGTAGCTGCTGCATTTCTCACCCTAGTCTTATACTCGAGTCAATACGTTTTCCCAGTTTTTTGGGGTAAAATTAGGGGCCTCGGCTTATATTCGGGTCGGCTTATACTCGAGTATATACGGTATAAATGTGAAAAAAAATATGTTTTATTCAAATATTAAGTGCAAAGTGAGAAATAGAGGGATAAAAGGAGGAGCAGTAACATTTTTTAAAAAATCTATATATAGTTTATATATTTTATAAATATAGATTTATTTTCTACTGCTTTTCCTGTTTTACCCTCTACTGGTTACGTTTTATGACATGATCTGTGAAACAAATGGTGGGAAATGTTCCTATCTGTAATATTATATTATGTATATATTTTGCAGCACACTGATTGGCCCATGTTTGCACCATTTATTTGTTCTTCTGATTCGGTTGCAGAATTGGAATTTTGGTTCTAAAATTCTGCCATATACTCTATACTGTGACAACTAAGTATCCCATAAAGAAGAGAGAGAGTGCTCCCCACAAATGTATATGATGCAGGAGAGCCTTCGTAAAGAGCATTCGATGAATAAGACATCAATATCATATCATATAACAATGCATAATTAGCAACTAAAAAGCATCTGAACAAACCAAATGAAACACAATGGTCTCTAAAACATGGAGCAATAGGGCATTAACTATCACAATAAGCCACGTAAATATTACAATGAGGTTTTATAAAGAGAGAGCAGCACCACAACTTCAACTTTGTCGAGTACTTTTAAAGTGTGTAAAAATCAAGTGACACCTGGATGTAAAATTGACTCCAGCTGGTGACATTTTAAATTATAACACAGCTCACAAATATAAATAATTTTACTTAATAAATTAATTATGCAAATTAAAGTTCAAGCCTACATTTTTCTGTTATTTAGATTCATAGCAATGGGGCAATATGATGTATCCCAACTTAATTTTTTTTTGTGCCTTTATATGAAATGATTGACTTTTGGAAGCTAGCTAATCAGGCATTTGAATGTTATGGTACTAAGATGACTATCTGGTTACAGGAGGGTTAATAGTTTTTCTCTACAACATATGTCAATATCTTTTGACCTTTACGACTCAACTCTGATCATAACAAGCTTTGCATAAGCATCATTCTTTCGCCCTGCCTGAGAATACAGCCTAATCCACAATACTCATTTCTTGGCTTAAATAGCTCAGTTAGGACCCTTCCCAATTCAGAAATATCTCCTAGGTATTAAGGGCAATGCTTGGCTATCCGCATTGCTTGGCTCTTTAATATTAAACAGGAAACCCTGCAGCTCTGGTTATTAGCTCTTATGAGATGCGCTTGCACTTCTATATTCACTATTATGAGTGAACTAAAGATGACATTATTGCTTTTTAACCCTTTCAGTGCCTATGGGAGCAAAGACACGATTAACAAATTGTATGCTTCCAAAGGCACATGCATATTCACACATGATCTATATGTTGGTGGGTTTTTTTTTAGCAGCCATCTTGAGTTCAGTGATGCAAAAATGGTAAGCTTTCAAAAGCTACCTTTAAAAGCTTGTTCCAAAAAAGGTATTACGGTTACAATTATTTATAGATTGCCAACATAATCCACAGTGCTGTACAATAGGTAAAGCAGACAACCATTTAATTCTGACAAAACATGATTGAAATACTAGAACAGTAGGCAAGGAGGGTCCTGCCCAAATTAGCTTATGATGATTATCAGATGACTTAATACTCCAGTAGACAATATTTACACTGATCAGCCACAACATTAAAACCACTGACAGGTGAAGTAAATAACATTGATTATATCGTTACAATGGCACCTGACAAGGGGTGGGGTATATTAAGCAGCAAGTGAACAGTCAGTTCTTGAATTTCATGTGTTGGGAGCAGGAAAAATGGGCAAGGGAAAAGATCTGAGTGTGTTTAAAAATGGCTAAATAACGATGGCTAGATGACTGACTCAGAGCATCTCCAAAATTGCACATTTTGTGGCGTGTTCCAATTGGGTTTTTGGTTAGTATCTATCAAAAGGGGGCAAGGGAGGACAACCAGTGAACTGGTGTCAGGATCATTGATGCATGTGGGGAGTGAAGGCTAGGCCATCTGATCCGATCACACAGAATAACTACTGTAGCTCAAATTGCTGAAAAACTTGTGGTGGCCAAGATAGAATGGTGTCAGAACACACACTGCATTGCAAGTTGCTGTGTAGCTGCAAACTGGTCAAAATGCCCATGAAAGTGCCTTCAATGGGGACATCGGCATCAGGAGTGGACCATAGAGCAATAGAAGAAGGTTGCCTGGTCTGATAAATCATGTTTTCTTTTATATCAGGTGAATGGCTGGGTGCGTGTACATCATTTACCTGTGGAAGAGATGACCGCAGGATACATTGTGGGAAGAAGGCAGGCCAGCAATGTTATGGTCTGGGGAATATTTTGTTGGTAATCCTTAGGTCCTGGCATTCATGTGGATGCTACTTTAACATATACCACCTACTTAGAGATTGTCAGAGACCACATACACCCCTTCATAGCACTTGATTTCCCTGATTGCAGTGGCAGTTCTTTCAGCAGGATAATGCACTGCCACAATGCAAAAATTGTACAGGAATGATTTGAGGAACATGACAAAGTTTTCAAGGTGTTGCCTTGGCCTCCAAATTTCCTAGCTCTCAAGCCGATTGCTCATTGCTGGGATGTGCTGGAACAACAAATTCGACCCATAGAGGCCCCACATTGCAACTTGTAGGACTTAAATGACCTGCTGCTAATGTCATAATGCCAGATACCACCACACATGTTAAGAGGTTGTGTGGAGTCCACGATTCGACACGTTAGAACTGTTTTGGCAGCAAGAGGGGGACCTACGTGATAGTAGGCAGGTGTTTTTAATGTGGTGGCTTATCAGTGTATACATATATATTCTGTTACCTGTATGCGATCAAGCAGGCCTTTTTTTTTTTTCTACTGCCTGCTATATTATAATCTCTGAGTGAGTAATTTATTGGAATGTTTTTCATAACTCCAGAGGTCATTCGTTGAATTATTATGTGGACTTGTTTTGATTAATTGCTTAAGAGATGTCCAATGTAAATTAGCGTCATGCCACACCAATCCACTCCAATGGCATTCTGGATAGTGATCTGAGGCTTGCATGCTACTGCTCTGCTATGTAAAACCCATTTCACAAAGCAGCAAGCAAACAGTTTTGATGCATTGTTATTGTTTTCAGAAGCAGTTTGGAACCTATAAGTTTGAGTGTACCTATTGGCTCTCCAAATTCACATCAATTACATTTGGCTGATGTAGCCCCACTATGGTAGAAATGTGAGAACACCTTCTGAAGGTCATTGTGAAGGTATCACCATTGACACCACTGTATGGCATATATTAATGATGAATTTTCATTAGGTTCATAACCTAATGACATATATTAGGTAAAATGTTATCTAAAATGTATGTTACCACTATTTTGATTTTAGTAAAGTTGGAACAGGTCACATGATTAGCTAGAAACTTGTAGTAAAGAAAACTATTGCAAAAAAAAAAAAAAGTATTTTCCTTGATAGCCAGAAACGACATGGTGCTTAAAAATAGCAACAACTTCATGATGCTCTGTTGAGAGTATTTGGGAGGGTTATGTTTGGGTATAATGCTATATGCTTGACAGGTTGATATTTATCACTTTATTTTGTCTTTTATGTTTATTACATTGCAAATGTAGCAAGTGCAGTGCGAACATTACTGAGACATAAAATGCCCTTTTAATAGGTTAGTATGGTGTGTAATTTAATGTAAAAACGGTATGAAAAATTGTGTGTGACAGCAGTGCAAGTAGTACGTTTGTAGTAAGAAACCTGTATTTTGCAAATAATCAAACTCAACAGATTTTATAAAAGCGAAAATGAATAAAATACAATAATAATAATAAAAATAAATATATATAATAATGTGTGTGTTTCGACTGATTACAATTGATTTGAAATTATTGGAAGCCGTTATAATTTGATCATGGTTAACATACCTGTACAGACAATGATAACCTGATAACCCTATTTTGATGGGCCTGACAGTTTGATTTCAAGGCTTCGACATAAAATCTTAATCAATTAAAGGCATCCTGGTCAGAGCCATATTAATTGTTCATGGTAATCACCTTCAATAAATTGTGAAATATCTTAATATGGGTACAAATAAAATTCACAATACCCGAGTGGATTTGTGTCTACCAGCTGCTGTCACATTTGGCAAATTGGATCCTGATTCAAATTACTTGATACACTTTCTTAGTATTTTTTGATATCTTGGTACTTCCTGGATTCATAAAAATGCCACAACGGGAAATATAATGGTTTATTATATTACAATTTAAGAGTGAAAAAAAATTTCAACCGTAAACATTCACCTAAATACCTTATTTAGAGGTCTATACACTATACACAAATTTACTTTCATTTGGTTAATTTCTCTAGCAACCTGTTAATAAAAATTGCTCTACAGTTCACTGTATTCACTTTTAACTAAATGCTACCTAAATTAAAGGAACACTGTACAGTCAGTAACACAAACATGTATTCCTGACCCTATAGTGTTTAACCCACCATTTAGGTGGCTTGCCCTCCTATAAAAGTTTAAAACACCTTATTACCAGGTGCAGGCTCCGCCCCCTTTGTGACATCACCAAAAATGGCTGATTGTTAGCCAATCCAATGCTTTCCCATATGGAAAGCATTGGATTTGCTAAAATCGGCACTGGGGCGGGGCCAAACGCCATTTTGGAAAATCTGGACCTCCTCATAGAGATGCATTGAATCAATGCATCTATATAGGGAAAATTCAGCATCCCCACTGACCCAGGAAGCACCACCAGTGGCCATCTGAAGAGGGGCCACTTGGAGGTGTCCCTAGAGGCAATGTAAACACTGCCTTTTCTCTGAAAACGCAGTGTTTACATGAAAAAAGCCTGAAGGGAACTATTATACTCACCAGAACAACTACATTAAGATGTAGTTGTTCTGGTGACTATAGTATCCCTGTAAGCTGAAATGATCTATTCTATTTACAAATTACTCTCATTGCTGTAGTAAGATTAATTTAAATAGCTTAACAACATTACAAATTATTAGAGATGAACTGCAGCCGGTATTCACTGCTACAAGAAAAACAAACGACATAGTCAAGAATAGAATTTGGGGAGATTTACTATTAAGGTGTAGGTATAAGTTTAGGGGGCTAAGCGTTTTAGTTGCAATTCCAATGGCCTGTATCAGTGACATTGGTTACACCTATGTAAGGGATGTTGGTTGCAATTTGGCTGTTTCTAAATAGCCAAATCAGCCAAATCAGTCAAATAAGAAGAAGGTTTGGCTGATTTCAACAGACAATCATACATCTCAAAGGAACACTCCAGTGTTAGGAATGCAAAACTGTATTCGGAACACTAAAGTGTTCATCTGCCACCTACCCCGCCGGCAAATAATGGGTTAAAACCCCTTTTACACTCACATTATTCTAGTGCTGAGAACCCATATTTTAATGCTTTCCTATGGGGGAGTTAAAAAAGCTGCACATACTCATGCAAAGGAATTAAACTCTGCGAAGCAGCAGGAAGTGCCTCTAGTTGTTTTCTGGTAAACACACAACAATGAGAGGAACTTTAACAATATTTTAACCCATTAAGACCGCAGGGCGTTCTATGTCGTCCCTATTTAGGTGGCATAGAACGCCCTGCGATCTTTTGTACTTACCCGGTCGCCGGCGATTGCGGTATGGGGACTTACCTGGGAGCCCAGGGAGTCCCCCTCCGTCCTCTTTGGCCCCCCTGGGCCATGTGATCGCGAGGTCCTTGCGAGGACCTCCCGATCACATGGACGGCATAGCCGTCCATGTCAATGCTAGCAGGGGGAGTGCCTGGAATGACAGGTACTCACTCTGCTGCCTGGAAATAAAATTAAAAATGTTAAATCAGTGTAAAAATAAATAATATATACTTAGATCATATATATATATATATTTATTATATATATATGATCTAAGTATATATATACACAAATACACACATACACATAAATATACATACACTGTCTACGTGTATTTTAATATTATTATATACATGATTATATATATATTAATATCAAAATACATGTACAATGATATTGATTATATATATATATATATATATATATAATTTTCATTATATATTTATATATAATAAAAAATAAATAAATATATGAATACGTAAAAAAATAAAATAAAAAATAATAAAAAATAAATAGATCAAAAATATATATACATGCGTAATTTCATTCTAACTGTATTTTAAAATTAATATATATATATATATATATATATATTGATATCAAAATACACGTAGAACAAAATAATATATATATCTATATACATAAGTATATATGTATATATCACTATATATAAATAAAAATAATAAAAAAATTATATACATATATATATATATATATATATATATATATATACACATATATATATAATAATTCTCTGTATATATTTATGTAATAATTTTACATAATTAGGTCATTTTATTAATTACAATTTGCAGGACCTGCCTGACAATTAAATTTTCTAGCACTATATTTAACCCTGTAACTTTCCAAGACACCATAAAACCTGTACATGGGGGGTACTGTTTTACTCGGAAGACTTCGCTGAACACAAATATCAGTGTTTCAAAACAGTAAAATGTATTACATCGACGATATCGTCAGTGACAGTGAAATTGTTTGCATTTTTCAGACACAAATGGCATTTACACTGACGATATAATTGTTGTTATACATTTTACTGTTTTGAAACACTAATATTTGTGTTCAGCGAAGTCTCCCGAGTATAACAGTACCCCTCATGTACAGGTTTTATGGTGTTTTCAAAAGTTACAGAGTCAAATATAAGGCTTGCGTTTCAGTTTTTTCACATTAAAATTTGCCAGGTTGCCTTTGAGACCGTACGGTAGCCCAGGAATGAAAATTACCCCCATGATGGCATACCATTTGCAATAGTAGACAACCCAGGGTATTGCAAATAGGGTATTTTTTTTTTTTTAGTAGCCACTTAGTCACAAACACTGGCCAAAATTTGCATTCAAATTAGTTTTTTGCATTTTCAAATATTAAAACTAACTTTGGCCAGTGTTTGTGACCAAGTGGCTACTAAAAAAGACTGGACATACTCCATTTGCAATACCTT
Organism: Pelobates fuscus; assembly: GCF_036172605.1. Lineage (NCBI taxonomy): Eukaryota > Metazoa > Chordata > Amphibia > Anura > Pelobatidae > Pelobates > Pelobates fuscus. The sequence continues at coordinate 49,136,430 of NC_086328.1, forward strand.
GGGTTTTCTACTTTTGCAAATGGTATGCCATCATGGGGGTAATTCTTATTCCTGGGCTACCATATGGTCTCAAAGGCAACGTAACCAATCTGGCGAATTTCAATGTGAAAAAACTGAAATATGTAACATGCTATATTTGACCCTGTAACTTCCCAAAACACCATAAAACCTGTACATAGGGGGTACTGTTTTACACGTGAGACATCGCTGAATACAAATATGTGTATGTTACTGCAGTAAAAGCTAACAGTATTTTGACATTCACAGTTAAAACGTAGAACAAAATCTTTTTACAAATTCTTATTTTCTCCCATTTTTTTTATATTTTTTTCATATTAAATTATGTCCCATACCTAAATATTTGATGTTAAACGAAAGCCCTGTTTCCCCTGAATAACATGATATATAATAAGTGTGGGTGCATTTAATATGAAAGAGGTGAATTACGGTTGGACAGACATATAGCGCGGTCTTAAGGGGTTTAAAAGGGTGGTATTATGGTACTTTGTATGTTTGTTTTGATTGCGGTCCATGAAGAAGCCCGATACAGGGGGAAACACATAGGACCATTCTATTGTTTATTTATATTTTATTTTATTTAATATGTATACTTGTTGCCATAAACCCCTGGAGTCTATATCCATAATTGGTGAGAGATATCCAGACGGGCAATGGACCCTAGCCCTCCATCATAGGCGTGCGCACGGGGTGTGCCGGGTGTGCCTGGGCACACCCTAATCCCTGCGGCACGCCTATGGATTGAGTCCTGCAGGAACAGAGTTCATGCACTTTTTTTGTGCAGGAACGCCATTCCTGCAGGCACTCAGCGCCCCCCTTGCTCTCCCATGTCCCCCCTGTCATGGATGGGAGGGGGGGCAAGAGGTTATGGACCCCCCCCCCCCCCCCCCCCCGGTCGGCTCTCTCAATATCAGCCGCGGCGAGGGAGCTGTGAGCTTTCTGCTCCCTCTCTCCACGCGCTGTTTGCTGATGCTGGGAGCCGGAATATGACGTCATATTCCGGCTCCCAGCTACAGCAGACAGCCCGCTGATATTGAGAGAGCCGCCCGACCCACTGGACCCCAGGGACAAGTCCACGCCAGCACTCCAGGTAGGGAGGCTGCGTGGACATTTTTTTTAATTAAAAAAATAATAATTTGTGTGTGTGAATGTGTGTGTGTGTCTGTGACTGTGTGTGTGTGTCTGTGACTGTGTGTGTGTGTGTGTGTGTGTCTGTGAATGTGTCTGTGAATGTGTGTGTGTGTGAATGTGTGTGTGTATGTGAATATGTGTGTGTGAGTGTATGTGTGTATGTGTGTCTGTGAATGTGTATGTGTGTCAGTGTATGTGAATACGTGTGTCTGTGAATGTGTGTCTATGAATGTATGAGTGTGTGTGTGTCTGTGAGTGTATGTGTGTGTGTTTGAGTATGCGTGTCAGTGTGTGTATATATATATATATATATATATATATATATATATATATACACACACACACATATACATACACACACTGGAGTGTATATTATTTTTTTTGGGGGGTGGGAATCTTGGTTCCCACACTTTATTCCCCAGGACTTTATTCTCCCCTGTCGGCTCACGCAGAACCGGCGCTGAGTGTCGGCTCTGCTCTAAGCCTCCATGGGCCGGCGGGGAGATCAAAGATCTACCTCACCGGCCCACAGCAGCATGAAGGGAGGCAGGAGAGGACCCGGGGAGCTCTAGACAGCAGCTCCGCCAGGTTCCTCTGGCGAGATCTGAGCGTTGCCGCGGCAACGCTCAGATCTCACGGGAGTTAACTCTAGCCCCGCAGGCTAGAGTTCACTCTCCACTGGACCACCAGGGATGGCACATGGCAGCAAGGATCCCCCCTCCCTACATAAGGTAAGAAGGGAGGGGGGATATTTACTAATCTGCCCCCACCTCCACAATCTGTCCAAACATACAGCACACACACACAAAAAGCACCTACAGACATACAGCACTCTCACACAAACAGCACACACACAGCACCCTCACACACACAGCACCCAAACAGCACCCACACACATACAGTACACATACAGCACCCTCACACACACAGTACACTAACCGCACCTTTACAAACACACAACACCCTCACACACAGCACACTAACAACACCCTCGCAAACACACACACACAAACAGCACCCTCAGAAATACATGACACCCACACACATCACACAAACAGCACCCTCACACACACAGCACCATCACACACACATCACACAAACAGCACCCTCACACAGCACACTAACAGGACCCTAACACACACACACAAACACCCTCACACACACACACACACAAACACCCTCACCCACATAGCACACTACCAGCACCCTCACACATACACACACACAGCAGCACCCTTACACACACCACCCTCACACAGCACACTAACAGCACACACACACACACACACAGCAGTGTATGTATATATGTGTGTGTGTATATATATATATATATATATATATACACATACATACATATACATGCGGCGTGTGTTTGTGCTTTAGGGTGCACACCCTAATGCAATAGGCTGCGCACGCCTATGCCCTCCATGCTGTGATATACACATATCTTGTGAGTGCAATTTGTATGTAGACCTCTATTTGATCTAAACTATATTACACTAATGCATAAAACTGGTTTTGTTTATAGCTGTATCCCTATATTGTTATACATGGCATTTATAAGAGACTACTGGGACGTTTCCTGGTACAGCCATCACAATACCCACAACAACATAACTACCAGTTAAGTATATATATTGATTGGTGGTGGGTGTAATTCTTGTGTATATATTTAAATACATTATATATATTTACCAGTACTCTATTGCATTAAACCTAGCACATAAGGTTTTTTCTTTGCTTTTCTTTTCTTTATTTACCCATTGGACAATTATAGTTATTATAGTTTTATAATTATTGTGGTGGAATAGTACAGATACGGTAGTTGTTGTTGCTGGTGCAGCCCCATTGTTTATTTTAAAAGGGCACTCAAAGGGCCACAATTACTTTAATTGAAATAATGGGCTAAGTGCAGATTTTAGTAGATTTGACAGAATAATTTGAAAATGCTGAAACGATCGTTTGGGGTTGCTGTATCTTTCATGCAGAGAGAACTTGCTGTTATTTCGGTTCTGGACTGCCCTTATGGGTGGGATTAGTTTGATAGGCTTCGGAATATGTTCTCTTTGTAATGGCACAAGTGAGCAAAAACTATTTTGAGACCTGAGCGGGGATTTACCAAAGGGCAAGCTACTGAGTTTCTCTCTAAATTGTCATATTCTTTGTTTCTGTTGCAATGCTCATAAATAGTTTGTCGTAACCCAGGGCTCCATAACAACTGTAATTAGCTGTATTGGTTATGATGCTTTCTGTGCCTCCTTACCAATATAATAATGATGCTTGAATGATCTTACCTCTGGTAAGGTATGCAGGTGCTGAAGGATTTATTATTATTATTATCGCCATTTATATAGGGCCAACAGATTCTGCAGCACTTTACAATATTATTAGACAGTACAAATCAAACAAAAAGAGGCTGCGCAAAATGTTGCCATGTGCACAAACAAAGTGCTACCAAAATTTATTGGAGGACAGAATAATAAAGAAACGTTTCGGGTACAACCCTTTTTCAATGCACCATGTCCCTCCTTGTCCCAATATTATTAGAGGAGGGATTTAACTATAAATAGGACAATTATGAGAAAACTTACAGGAACAATAGGTTGAAGAGGGCCCTGTTCAAATGAGCTTTCAGTCTATAGGAAACAACATTTTTTTTTTTTTTTTTTTTTTATATTCTTTATTTTTTCGTGCAGGAAAGGTACATAGCAACAAGCAATGCCACAACAGCGATTGCAAGCGAGATGGTCAACATGTTAGATACAATTGTTTGGCATAATAGAACATTGCACATTTTATATATTAATGTAGATTTGTCAAGAGTGGAACCAACATGTCAGCTAAGAGATAAGGGAGGCAGGTTATACATTTAGCATAAACAAGCTGGCATTATTGAAGTAATATGGGGGTCGCATGCTTAGTTGAAGCACATCCTGTCTGTGCGCTGCTTGAAATCATAAGCTGAACAATTCGCTGAATCAGCACAAATTCTCAGACAAAATAATAATAATACTGAGTGAAAAATAATACTGAACATATAGGTAACAGGCTTGTTCAACATGTCTAGGGATATAATAGGCTAGCTATACTTGTGAAAATGTGTGATTGTAAGAATACGTCTCGTGTGCAAATCACATGGAAGGCTCTATAGTAAGAACAAAAAGTAAGAGAAAACAGTACCTTCTAAGTATATACGCTTTTATAGTACTACGATCTTAATGAACCTGAACGCTATTTTCATTTGCTGGGCTATACAATCAAAACATGCTAGTCTAGATGATAGCCACATTAAGCTGGTGTAAGACTTGCTATCTTGTGTTGTAGTTTACTAATAGACGACCTGTTGCAAAGAGAAAGGTCAGCTGGGTCTATAGCTTGGTCACATGGTGTGAGTGTGGGCAACGGCTGGATGCCATATGATGAGGTAGTCCCTATGTGCCTAGCCGATACCCATTCTGGAGGCCGTGGTTACTGATTTGGAGCAAGAGGCTAGCGAGGTGCTGGACCGCTGTGGCTCCTCTGGTCCCGGCAGTGGTAAGAGGTTGTTGCTGGCTGGATGCTTGTCTGGTGGCTGAGCGCCTCTTCCCTTCGGATCTCTTTCAGCGGTGCTGGCTGTGCGGCGGGCGGGTGGTGAAGAGGCCGGGTATATACCTGTTGAGGTAGGACCCAGGCCTGTGGTGGTGCGTCGCCGCGTGCCATGCGCAGGCCTCCGCCTCTGCTTGCGTGGGGGATGCGTCTGGGCTTTGCCCCTTGGGGCCCTCACCCCGAGTTGGCTCTTGTGGGGGGTCGTGGGTTGTGCCGTCGGGTTAATGCCCGGGAGCTTCCCCGTGCCCCTCCGGCTGTTGCTTACTTGGGACCTTGGCTTGTTCTTGCCCGTCCGCGGCTGCTGCTGTGTAGCTGTGTGTCTAGCTTCCACCTTTGCCCAGAAGTTTGCCATCAGCCTGTTCAAGCGGGTTTCTAGGTCGCCAGTTAGCTGTGTGGGTTCACAGGTTGCAGGTGATTGGACCGGGTTAACCCCCACCGGTCCTGAGGGGGGAGGGGAGGCCCGATACTTCAGGTGCCGCACGCTTTGATGAGCTGGGAGAGCGGCCGCCTCTCCCCTGCACTGCGTCGTGTAGGCCCCAAGCCTCTGATCTACCGATCCAGCGGTCTTTCCGGGTGTGTGGGATATCATTCTGCTCCCCAGCTTTGGTGTCGTCGAGTAAGGTAAGTTGGGGTTCAGGGTCTGGGATTTTCCCCCCGTTTTCCGCTGTAAATCAGGACCGGGCTCGGGAGCTCACAGATTTTGCGTCTAGTCGTCTCCCCGGTCAGGCTCCGCCCCCCGGAAACAACATTTTCAGTCAAGAAACAAGTATGATTGGGGTTCTAATGGAATGAGACAAAACTATGCATGTTTATTGCTCGTTATGAAAATCTTATATATCAGTTTAGTATTTTGAGTAGATTGTAATGTCTTATAATTCTTAAAGTTTGCATCATTGGTTTTTCAACCAAGAGCCATGTGAAGAGCAGAAATCTAGGGGGGAGAGAGAAATGCATTGCCATGATTGACATTAGTTTTATTTAAGCTCTAAACCAGCTCTGACCTTTTTAACTCGGCATAAAGCCTCAGAAAGAGTGCGTATATGCTATATATTATATTATTCTTCAACTTCCACCCAGGGCATTCATTTTTAATTGAAGAAGAGCTTTATATATTAATTTTTGGAGTCCACTTCATAAGATATTTTAATGCAGCCACAATAGTGAACCTTCTTTGATTTGTGTGCAGTAACGTAATATAATTTATTTAGTTATTTATCTCTGTCAGTTAATTCATTAGAAGAAAAGTAAAAAAAAAATAAAAATAAAACTAGCCGGAAAACAGCTTTTCTTCAACATAATGTAGTATATGCTCATATCAACTCAATTAGTATTAACCGAGCATTTTAGGTAAACACCAAACCTTCCAAAGAGAAGAGTTAGTTTGTGCAGGTAGAAATAATAAATGGTCCATATCATTAGGAAAAGCAGTTAACTTACTGAGTAATCCACACACAACATTAATATTCATCCAACAGCTTACACCTGACAACAGATGTGTCAGTAAATTTCTAGGCTCATCAGTGTCACAACATGATTAGCCATAAGGGACCTAGAACCAAGGGGTTAGACAGAGAACCCTGGAACCATACATTTGTATGGTTCCATTTACCACCTCTATGTGAAGTATGAAGGTGGGGGACAATCCATTAACCCACCTAGGATCCCATGGGATCTTAATCCTTCTCTGATGGCTGTTCACAAGGGTTGGGCTACGTGTTCCCGGAGACACCTTAATGTAGGGTATAATTGTCTCTCCTATTCCCTTTTTAAGTCTCTTATTTGGTTGTTTTTTCCTAGCTGCACATCATGATACAATGTGCTGTGCATCTCTGTGGATAAAGTTTTGATGTTTTGCTTCTTTCGTTTGGTTCATAGTACTGTGGATCATAACCCCAATGGTTGCTGAGAATATCCAATCATGTGGTCAAAAATACAGTGTAATATTTGTCCGTTAACCTGCCGGGATTCATCATAAAGGACTACTAAAAGTACACAGACCTCTTCATCTCAACAAAGTTGTCTGGGGCAGAGGCATTTTAGTGTTACTCCTGTACTCTATAACATTGCCGTTTAGTAGATAAACTATCTTATGTTGCCACCTCTAGTGGCTGTCTACCGAACACCCAGTAGAGGCACTCGCCCTGTAAGAACTGAGTCACCAATATCTGGTATTTATTTAACAACAAGATATTTTTGTGAGGTTTTTGAGGTAAACAGAGAAAAGCAAAGATGCTCTGCGCATTTCAAACCTAGCATTGTTCCACCAAAATCAATGTCTCCTCCTAGTTTTTGCACACAAGCCTTGCTTTGATCATCATTCTGCTTAGAATTCCATTTTGACTACCCTCATGGGAAGGCAAATGCGCAGAACACACTGAGATATAAATGTTTAGAAGTAGATTCATGGCATATTAAAACTATGAATTTATTGATGTATCTGCTGTCTATGTAAACAGATGCAAAACCTTGCAATTCCAGTTTAGTTTTTCATAACAAAAGTGGAAACCATCAAAATTAGTTCATCAAATGCTTGTAATAATGTGGTTTCAGCTTGACGGTCAAGGTGTACATTTCCATTTAAGAAAGTTTAAGTTGGCCATGGTTTTGTATGTATTTACTTTTGCTTCTTTCATTGAAGAAAGTTTTTAAAAAAACACGGTGGACTTTAAAAGTTAAAAATGTTATCTTATTTTAAAGGTACATGGCATTTTCAGCACTTTACAGAGATCCTTCATATTCTAGTGTGAAGTATGCAGGCTGGCCTGTGTGTTGATGATCACTTACAGATTCCCGCTGTTAGACTTTCAGATGTAATCCGTTCTGGTAACCCTCAAACAATTGATTAAAAAAAATTGCAAAAATATTTCCTATCAAGAAGAAATTGACTTCTCTAGCTGTATCTTTAAAAATATCAGTCATCTAAAGGAACACTCCAGTGTGATAAATAAATATATTTATAACACCGGATTGTTTAGTTGCTTGTTTAGATTTCAGCCCCCTAATTAATGTAAAAATAAAAGCTGTTACTGATATCTAATACAGTGGTGAGAGGCTTTCCTTGCCCCAGCTCCACTCCACTCATGGGAGATCATTATTAGGGTAATCTCTTGGCCAATCCTATAGAGAAGCACTGGGAAGTAGGGTGCATATACGACAATTGCAGTGGTGTACCTGTAATGCTGCTCATAAGGAAGCATTGCAACCAATGAAATCAAAACCAACGTTTCCCAAAACCAAAACCGGATGATGAGCCTTGAGAATGAGGCAGAACCCCCTCAGACAGATGGTAGGATGCAACCTAGGAGCTTCATAAATGTATAGATTTAGCTTGAATGAACAGCTTGGGTGGAGTAACACTGAAGAAAGCTGGACAACTTTATTTTGTTTTAGCAAAACTAAAAAGATTTAAGTGTGGAGAAAAATACTGGACAAGTATAAGGCCAAGACCTATCTTATGCACTTAAGTTGTGCTAGTGCCCAGAGTGACTTTTTAACCACTGTGGATAAATACGGCTCCAGCTCTTGAAGCCATTCTTTGTGGCAATATTCAGTTTTCTCTAATATGTACATGGTATCTCATTAAATCTTGTGTGCTTGTCTTGCCTACATACCTTCTTTGTGATGTCAATTTACATGAAGATGAATATGGGGCATATATTCACAGATTCTTGAAAAACAGTCCATGCTGGCATCAGAGCCCTAAGTCCAGGGCTCGTTGCCCATCAACTACAGACAGAAGAAAGTGGCAACCAATTATAACTAATACATTAATAGAGATATTGCACAGCATTGCATATTCCACAATGTTGCATGATCATGATCACTAGATTTACTCTTTTTCTTTTAACAAATATCATTAGAGAGCAGCTCTTTCTTAGAACTGCAAGACAGACCCAGTTTAGTTTCATACTGTATATACTCCCACGCTGGTGTTGTTTGATAAGAGAAACAGGGAAGTAAACAATTAAGATCTGGGGTTAAATGACAAAAGCAGATTACAGAAGCACAACTATCCTTATTGTGAATTAAGAACCTTTTTATCGTAATCTCTGTCAGGAAACAATTAGTGACCATTATACAATATTGACAGCAATGCAGTGAAAGTGTAATTTCTGGTTGTGAAAACATTCCATTCATGTGTAAATCCCCCATATAAAGTCCAAGCACCATAACCACTACAGTTCTCTGTAGTGGTTATGGTGCCACAAGTGCCCTGGCACCCCCGTCCCCACTACCTATTGTAAGGAATAAAACTTTTTTGAATGGCTTGTCTTCTTACCTGGGGTTCATTAGCACAACTATCCAGCTTTTTGTAACGATCAATGTTTAACTTTATTTATTGATTGATTTATTAGTAAATAAGCTGTCATGAACTTAAAGTGCAGTGTGCTGAAGTGAAACTGTTTTTTTTTTCTTTTCTTTTCGTACTACAATGTCGCAATAACAATGATTATTATTACTACGTAGTAGTTAGAATATAAATATAGTCAATACTGTAATTTTGCTGTTCTGGTATTTCTTGGCAGTTGTGCTAAAAAAAAAACCTCCATTTTGTTCTAACAGGAATCTCCATTTCATGAGGATGGGTTTGTCACGTATCAAAATATGTGGAAAGCGCCAGGTAATAATTTGTATTACATTTTAAATGTTTTGGCCTTTTAAAGCTAATTTTCATATCTACTTTGTTACGTAGAAGGGATTATTTTTGATATATAAGACTATCCTTTATGCAGACAATTAGAACCAACTAGTTTAATAAATATTATAGGTAATTCTGCATATTTAGTAAATATATGTCTTTGCATGATGCTCAGAGCTCACTCTTCCATATTGATTTTTGGCTTCAATTTGAATGAGTTATGTTGCAATATTAGAGGTTTGTCTGATGAATAAGGTGACTGACTGATCCTCCCTGGGCTCTTCAGTTTAGAGTTGCACTTCAATCACTCTGTGCATGTGAGTTTAACCATTTAAAATGTCAGGATTTTTACTTGTTGTACTCAACAATGTTGCACTAGGACCGTTTTATGTTTTTTAATAAAACTGTTTGGTCCAACAGAAGGATACAGTGGTACCTCAGTTTACAAACGCCTCGGTTAACATCCTTTTTGGTTTACAAATGAAAATCCATTGAAAAAAACGCCTCGGTTTCTGAATTTGTTTCGCAATACGAAGCAGGTTTCCCCAGGATGCATTGCGCCGTGGGGTTTTATAGCGCCGACCCCGTGCATGCTGGAGTCTTTGGGTAGCACATGGCGTAGAGTGTGTAGCCATTCTGGAATTTTTTTGCAGCTGACTTTTTTAAACTTTTTGGGTGCATTTCTCAAGCGGTGGAAAGGTAGGGAGCTGAGCTTCGTCGTTTGCATGCCTTTTACTGTGTTCTGCATTGTGGGTTGGTTTCCATGCCAGCTCATTTTGATTTTTTTCTGACCTCTGGAATGGATTAATTGGTTTTCAGTGCATTCCCATGGGAAACCATGTTTCGGTTTACAAATTTTTTGCAATAAGAAAAGTCCCGGAGAAAGCATTAAATTCGTAAACTGAGGTACCACTGTATTATGTAAGTATATTGATTCTTGTCTCCTCATTGCCATAAAATCACTTAAACACATTTGTGGTGATTTTAGCACATTAATTGTATTTTGGCATTTTACAAGCTTATTTATTAGTGCAATTTTATTCATATTGCTGTTAATTGTGCACTTTAATTTTTTTGCATAATATTTTTGAGACATTTTGTCAAAATGTCTGTGGATTGCCACATTTTGTTATTAATTGTTACGGTATTCATTTTTATTGTTCACCTACTTATTAGTATTTAATATTGCAATATTAATAGATAGATCAGGCCACAAAGGATTAACCTTTGTTTGCAATACTTAATCGGGCTTCATTTTATTCTGCCCCTGGAGAAACCTATTGTGATTGGATTCACAGCACAGTGCATAATGTCAGTTTATTAATGTACAGCAGAACCTCAGAGTCACAGGTTCTATTCATGGAAGAATGCAGCCAGCTATTCAAAGTCATGCACAAATATTATACAAAGTATTTTGCGATAGAGCCAACCTCTGCTCATGGGATGTAAAGAATCACACCAATAAGAATAAAATAGATTTTATTACATATATCAATGGTATTATTAAAGGACCACTCTAGGCACCCAGACTACTTCAGCTTAATGAAGTGGTCTGGGTGCCAGGTCCCTCTAGGATTAACCCTTTTTTTTTATAAACATAGCAGTTTCAGAGAAACTGCTATGTTTATAATAGGGTTAATCCAGCCTCTAAATCCTCTAGTGGCTGTCTCATTGACAGCCGCTAGAGGCGCTTGCGTGATTCTCACTGTGAAAATCACAGTGAGAGCACGCAAGCGTCCATAGGAAAGCATTGTAAATGCTGTCCTATGCGACCGGCTGAATGCGCGCGCAAAGGGAGGATCGGAGGCGGAGAGGAGGAGGAGAGGGCACTGGGGGCACCCTCAGGGCACTATAGTGCCAGAAAAACGAGTATGTTTTCCTGGCACTATAGTGGTCCTTTAAAGAATAGATCAATGGTATTATTAAAGAATATTTACAAGAGTTAAAGAAGAACACATCACTGATTAATCTGTTGTAGAACTACATCCAGGCTAACACAGTCACGGCTTGGAAGCCCCTTTTTTCAGCCTTGGCCTAGAGTTTACTATTAATCGGGAATGTTACTGCATGATGTGTCTACCCACAGTTGAGGCTTCTAACGTAACTTCTAAAAGTCACAGCTTTTATAATCATACAAATGGAGCTTACATAACTAGTTTATGCAAACGACATGTGCATTTCATACATGCGAGTGCGCAACTACTCGATATATGACATCAGCCCATCTTGGAGCGCTGGCCAGACAATCAAAGAGAGTACGAGTCATGTGATAAGACACTTGCACTTTGAACCCTGTGAGAAGACAATCTTTAATTGTGTTAAAATCCTATTTCCAACAGTACTTTGGTGACAGTGGTTATGGTGGTTTGATGCACAAGTTTTACCTTTCTCTGATGCAGACCTTTCAATTCAGTTTTTCAGTGATCATCAACCAGCATAAACATTACTTGCTGATATTCAGCAAATCTGTTCATGAAATGGTAAATAAGTAAGGGTCAATGCAATGGCTGCTGTTCACAGCAGTGATTTATGTATCAGAAGCATCAATAGACTGCAAAACAGTAGATCAGCAGGTATGTGTCTAACCATCCTATAAGTTATGTCATAATAAAGAGAACCTGCTTCTATAAGCTGAGAATCTTCACAGAGATAGAAATGTTAAAGGGACACTATAGTCACTTGAACAACTTTAGCTTAATGGAGTAGTTTTGGTGTATAGAACATGCCCCTGCAGCCTCACTGCTCAATCCTCTGCCATTTAGGAGTTTAATCCCTTTGTTTATGAACCCTAGTTGATACCGGAGAAACTGACGGAAGCCAAGCACAGAGAGATGGACACAGGTTTCTTCAGGAAGGAAGAGATTCTTTATTGGATCACCGATCGGGACTCAGAGGGACTAATGTCACCAAAATACAGCAAGTTCTGAGCCCCGGACAATAGTGCAGGCTCCTTATATAGGCACATAACTCCTCCCATATTAAGCTCCACCCGTACATTCTCTTGACCAATCAAATACAAATAAGAATTAACTTCCTGCTTGACCGCATGGCATGTCCAGCACAATGGAGGAGGGGAATACTATATCCTGTATTCTTGCACATGCTCCGTACACTACTGATGGTATCTTGCCTCGTGCAACCAACTGATCGATACGTCAGCATATGCACGTACACATGCCACGTGGTAATCTCGGCCTACTAAATTTATTTTTACCGAGATTCCACCACATAGTCACACCTCCCTGCGACTTGCACAGCCTTCCATAAACACTTCCTGCAAAGAGAGCCCTATTTAGGCTTTCTTTATTGCAAGTTCTGTTTAATTAAGATTTTATTATCCCCTGCTATGTTAATAGCTTGCTAGACCCTGCAAGAGCCTCCTGTATGTGATTAAAGTTCAATTTAGAGATTGAGATACAATTATTTAAGGTAAATTCCATCTGTTTGAAAGTGAAACCAGTTTATTTTCATGCAGGCTCTGTCAATCATAGCCAGGGGAGGTGTGGCTAGGGCTGCATAAACAGAAACAAAGTGATTTAACTCCTAAATGACAGTGAATTGAGCAGTGAAATTGCAGGGGAATGATCTATATGCACTAAAACTGCTTTATTTAGCTAAAGTAATTAAGGTGACTATAGTGTTCCTTTAAGGCAAGTGGTTCAAGGTGAATAATTGCATATTTAACCCAACAAATATGTGTAAATGTAAAATTAGTGTACTAATTTATAATTCAACTGTAATACAAGATATTATTTATTTATAAAATATTTACCAGGAAGAATACATTGAGAATTCTCTTGTTTTCAAGTACGTGCAGGGCTCACAAACACTGCATTGTTACAATACAATATATAAAAAAAACTATGTATATAAATTTAACATAGAACAAGTAAGAAATATAGTCAACCGTGATTACAGGTGCATTCTGTATTGAGGTATGTTGCCATAAATCTATTCAAGGATTTTAGATTGATTGGAGATTTGACTGTGTCCGTGAGGTTATTCCATAATTATGGTGCTCTGTAGGGAAATAAGGATCAAGCCACTTTATTTTTGTATTGGGGTATGCTACATATCATGCTAGTACTGGATCGGTGGTGGGAAGAGCCGGGGTGAACATTCTACTCAGGCAGGGTGGGAACTTTCCAGAAATTATAGAGCAGGGCAACTTTCATTAGCCTTTGCTCAATGTCAAATGCTTCTTTTAGAGTAAACCTTTTTTGTGGGCATTTCCGTTGAAATTATTATTAATATTTATAATGAATATGATGTGCCTCTACCAACCTATGGGAATTGATGATGTGTTTCCAATCTAGATATATGGACCATTGTGTTTAGGTAATCAGTCAGAAAGAAAGAAAAAAATGTTCTAGGACAGGCATAGGCAACCTTCGGCACTCCAGATGTTTTGAACTACACCTCCCATGATGCTTTGTCAGCATTATGGGTGTAAGAGCATTATGGGGGATATAGTCCACAACATCTGGAGTGCCGAAGGTTGCCTATCCCTGTTCTAGGACATACCTAAGAGAGAGGCACACACTAATGGAGAAGGGGCTATTAAAGAGCCATGCCCACTTATTCCTGAAGTACATTTTGTTTAGTTGTCTGGAGCCAGAGAATTTTATAACTGCTGTCACTGAAATGTTGGAGATCAATGATCTTGGGTTAAAAGGAGCAGAGTTATGAGCTGAAATTATCAGACCAGGCAGATAGGATTTAGTTTGGAGCATACAATGACCAGCTGAACACCACCTCCGTATCTTAATATAAGCAGTTTGCTTTCCTGTGCTACATTTGTCACAATAGGTTTTGATCATTTTAAATTAGCAATGTATTGTTAAGAATGTGAAGCAATGTAAACATTGCTGTGTATTGTGTTCAAACACCTACTTCCAAACTAACATCACACACATTTTGTTTTACAGCACAATGCAAACACCCCAAATTATCACTGACATTGTTAGTGTTAAATACACTTATTTTTCTGAATACTCTAAATATTAATTGACTTTTTTTCATAGGCAGGTAGCGCCTTTCCCCGAAAATAAGACCGGGTCTTATATTAATTTTTGCCATGGCCTTTTTTTCGGCCGATGTCTTATTTCGTCGAAAAACGGTAGCAAGCATGTGCATGAAAGCAGTTGTACCTTCGGGGAAATTCGCCTGAACATAGACCAGTTCACTTGGGCATGGAAACTTGCAAAAGCTATGTTCGGGGAAACTTAGATTAGTTTACTAGCGACTAGGGCTAATTTTCGAGGGGTGTCTTGTTTTCAGGGAAAGACGGCCTCAATTTGCAATGATAAAATAATTAATGTTTAGAATAAATACACAATTGGTATTGAAATAGAGGAAAAGCAAGGAATATAAAAAAAGTTTATCAAAGATTAGTAATAAAAAAAATTGTTTTGTAGAGATGCTGGGGCCTATTTTACAGACTTCATCTGTTCAGTCTAGTCTCACTAGTTTAGAAACAAAAGTGCTACTACAAAATAAAGTTGTAAATCACAAAATAAGCTTTAGAGTAAGTCACATGCTAGTAATAAGCATGCACTCGTGTTAGGCTACATGATTTTTTTTTATTAATTATACATATTTTTTATTTTGTGCACATCAGGGAACATAAAGAAAATATATCTGTGTGCAGAAAAAGCTGAAATGTTGAGTGGCATTCTGGAACCATTGGTACTGGCTTTTTCCCAAGCACAACTACTATATAGCATTGAGGTGAACTTTGAGACTGTGCTGAAATCTTCCCTGAGCCAATTTTAGTGGCGCTACATCTAAGAGCTATGTACTAAGCAGTCACAGCTGATTTAGCACATATCCTTCCACTGCCAATGCTATTTTTAACTAGCTCTGCCTCTCTGTACACAGCACTGTTCTGGTTCACACTTTGTAAATTGCCAGTCTGTTTCCAGCTCAAAATCTGGAAAATCACACGACACATCTTTTGCATGACACAAACTGGCAGGATACTTACTAACAGATGATATATTACTTAGAAGCACACAACTGAGGTGTGTCTATATTTTATACATGAGTGTTTTATACTACATGTTTTAAGAAAGACTACGAGACACTTATAGTCTGTTATAACTATGCCATATCAATTTTGTTGAAACAAAGCATCTTATCTCACATAAGGCATTATTGCTTACATACTACGTACATACAGTCTTATTTATACAGTATGTATTACAATGTGACGATTTTCATATATTAGACTCATTGAATAGGGATGTTCGGATGGCAAATTGTCGGAATTAGACCATTATATAGTAAAGTTTAAACCTGCTAAAATTTGAAAACGTTGAAACGGTGGCATTATTAAACAAATATTTGTATAAAAAAGTTAGTTCCGTACACAATAAATTAGTAGGTTTATACTTCTAGTACTTTTTATTCACAGGGCATTCAATACATATATTAGTGGATTGATATACCATTAATGCATTTTATTCTATATTTAAAAGTAGCACTGTAGCCAGTGGCAGAACTACCGCGGTCGCAGGGGTCGCAGTCGGACCGTCACTCCAGGGGGCCTGGCCGATCTGTGTACCCCTGCGACCGGTTTATCGCCGCCATGTGTTGCGACCCCAGCTGCACGGTACATCCTCCGGGGCTGCTCGTTAAGTGGTCCATGCTGTTACGGCCACCTGATAGCAAAGATTATCCAGGGGGCCACATTTAGTGCTGTGGTGCTTTAACAGCGCGACCGGGCCCCCTGTGATGAGGTCAGAGCGCAGGGAGGAAGTGACTGCCCCTGTCACTTCCTCCCAGCAACCACCGGGAGCCGTGCGGGAGGAAGAGAGGAGGGAGTCAGAGTGGGAACTCTGGCTCCCATTAGGCTGAGCAACCACTGGACCCCAGGGAAGTCACCCTCCTGCTTCTAAAAGGTAGGAAACAGGAGGGTGACAAACATTTTGCGTGTGTGTGTGTTAGTGTATGTGTGTCTGTATGTATGTCTCTGTATGTGTGTGTGTATGTGTCTGTGTGTGCATATGTCTGTATGTATGTGTCTCTTTGTATATGTTTGTGTGTGTGTTTGTTTGTATATATGTATGTATGTATGTGTGTCTACATGTCTGTGTGTATGTTTGTGTGTCTGTGTATATTTATGAGTGTCTGAATTTCAGCAGCTGAAAACGAATGGAACCAAATGGGTCGACTGTTTGAAGTAAAACCACCAATAAATAAATATATATATATATGTTGCACTGTGATATTATGACTTGTAAAATATCATATCGTGTTGGTTCCATTAAAGCCTGCATTGTGAAGTAACCTGCATGCCTGGACTCTTTGAATTACTGAAATTTTCCTGGACATTTGCTATCCTCTGGGTTTGGAGCACCACTACACAATAATTACAATTATTCCCTATTTGATGTTTGAAGATGTGTGCAGTTTAATATTTGTAATTAAAAGAGGGACATACTACACACAAAATGTAAAGGGCAATTACAATTGCAAGATGAACAGGGGGTGGGAAGGGGCAGAGGGGCGCAAAAAAAAACTCCAACCAAACAAAAACAAAAACTGACATAGTTACAGCGATATTGATATAATCTACAATTTAATGTCTAATTATCACATTTGTATCCAATTCCAGATTTTTAGGATGCCTAGTTTAAAATTGCTTCACGATTGATGAACAATCTATGCATGTCTGCTTCTCTTCTTTGAAAAGAAAACCATTATAATCGAGATCAGGAAAGAGGTTCAGCGCTGATAGGGAACCAGGGAATATGAAAACAAGGCAGCACACCTGTAGAGAAGGGGAATCCCCTCTGAACCCCTTAGAATACAATAGAGAGAGGAGAAGGAATAAGGGTGCGCCTAAAACAAGTGGAAAATAAAATAATATAAAAAATGTTGGGCCTAAAACAAGTGGAAAATAAAATAATATAAAAAATGTTGGGCCTAAAACAAGTGGAAAATAAAATAATATAAAAAATGTTGGAAAATAAAATAATATAAAAAAAGTTGGAAAATATTTTATTTATATTTTATTTTGTTTCAACATTTTATCAACTATACAGTGAGCACTATATATTTTATCCTTTTATCCCGAGTTGGACTACTCCACCAAATTATCCTACTAAAGGACAAAAGAGGAGCACCATATATCCTTAAGTGGGGATTATTCCACTTCGTGCCATTCATACCAGAGCTGGATTTAAGCTCTGAATATTGTGAGTACCGTAGTTCTATTATTATCTACACAATATTATTTATTGTTCATACTACACCATTGGAGTTTTCTTTCTCTTCTGTTTTTTCCACATATCCATTTTCAAGTTGCGGATATACATCTGGGACTTTACATACCATTTTATGTACTACTAGGACCACCACCTGCATATTTGGACTATTTATATTCGGACTATTAGGTACCGCTGCTATTACTCTCTAGTAATTTTCAACATTTTTTATATTATTTTATTTTCCACTTGTTTTAGGCACACCCTTATTCCTTCTCCTCTCTCCATTATAGCTTACCATTCTCATACTCCTCAATTGATTAACAGGTGATCTGTTGTTTTGCTTGATGTCCAGTAAATGTTCACGTATACGTTCTTTTAAAGGCCCTCATGGTTTGACACACAAAAGGGATGCCACATTTAGTACAAGAAATCAAATAAAGGATGTTACTCAAACAACAATTAATTAAAAGGAACATGCATCACTATGGGCTTTAGCTTTGAATGAGACAGTTGCCTCACTCTGCAGGCTGAAAACAAAGCAGGTGAATTGTTTTTTTCCTGTTTACCTGCTTCTTCTTTGTTATGCTTTCTACTCAGCGCCGGTGCTAGGATTTTTAGTTACACAGGCGAAGATGCATTTTGGCGCCCCCAACCCTCATTAAAAAAAAAAAAAAAAAATGCATCTTCACCTGTGTGTCTTTCCACAGGCACACATGCATCATTTTTCAGTCACACAGTCAAAGTCATACAGGTACACTGTCATACAAAGACAGAAATAATCATACAGAGACATACAGACACATACAGTCAGAGACATACATGCATACAGAGACATGCAGGCATATAAAGACATACATGCATACAGAGGCATACCGTCATACAGACACATACATACAGACATACAGAAACATACATACAAAGACATTCAGGCACATACATACAGACATACAGGCATGCAGACACATACATACATACAGAGGCATACCGTCATACAGACACATACAGAGGCATACCGTCATACAGACACATACATACATACAGAAACATGCATACAAAGACATACAGGCATACAGAGACACATACGTACATACAGAGACATAAAGGCATACAGTTACATACATGCATACAGAGACATATATACAGACATTCAGAGACAAACATACATCCAGTTACATACATGCATACAGAAACATACGTACAAGACATACAGACACATACATACATACAGAGGCATACCGTCATACAGATACATACATACATACAGACAGGCTTACAGAAAATACATACTCACACACACACACAAACTCACAGACACATACTCGAACACACACACATACTCACATGCACACACACACTGACAGACACACTGACAGACACACACACACACTGACAGACACACACACACTGACAGACACACACTCACTGACAGACACACACACACTCACTGACAGACACACACACTCACACTGACAGACACACACACACTGACAGACACACACACTCACACTGACAGACACACACACACACTCACACTGACAGACACACACACACACACATACACACTGACATACACACTCACTCACATGCACACACAGTAATTAATTATCTAAATTACATTTAAATTTCCCACCCAGCCTCCCTACCTGGAGTGCTGGCGTGGGTCTTTCATTGGTGGTCCAGTGGGGCTGCTGGGAGGCGTGCGGCTGCAGTTGATTAGGAGGCGGCGAGGGAGCTCTCTGATCTCTCTGACCGGCTCCCTCGCAGGCTGTTTTCTGATGCCGCGGGAGCCGGAATATGACGTCATATTCCGGCTCCCGCGGCATCAGCAAAAGGCGCGCGAGGGAGCCGGTCAGAGAGATCAGAGAGCTCCCTCGCCGCCTCCTAATCAACTGCAGCCGCACGCCTCCCAGCAGCTCCGGGGATCCAGGAGGTGACCAGGCAGGAGGGAGCACTTCCCTCCTGCCGGTCACTGGAATTTTGCGCCCCCAGAGCCGGTGCGCCCTAAGGCGGCCGCCTGTGCCGCCTTATGGACGCGCCGGCCCTGTTTCTACTCCACACCAGTAGGGGCCCTGAAGTACCCCAATTATTGTCTTCTCTCTAGGAATGCTGGGAAAGTGCATTGGGCATGCCTGACAGATTTACATATGGGCAGTTGGAAGATCTCTTTACTTTGCAACATCCTGTTTGAGGGAGAAGAGAGGGAGTCTGATCATACAGAGCAGGTTTCAGTGCCAGGTTTCTCTTTGAAAAAAACCCCACCAATTGCTGCACAATGATGCCCTTTTCCCATCATTACTAGATTGGTCTGACACTGATCTGGGTGTGTAAGAGGTAGGAAAAGGCTGAAGAAACCCCCCCCCCCCCCTAAGTGACAGGCGTGCCCAATAATGCAATTTGACCAAGTTTATAGTAAACAAATATGAATACCTCACTCTATTAGGTGATAAATTCAAATAACACTTGTTATAAATGCTGAAATAAATTCGTAATGTTTATTCGTTATTAAGTAATTATATTTTAAATTGATTTATGGAAAGTGTAAATAATCGTTGTGATATTCATTTCATCCTGAATACATAAGTTATATACAAAAATATACAATATATACAGAATCCTCTCTTGTGTGCGTAATGTTCATATAATGTATATACAATTGGTAATGATCCTTGTAATCGTGAAAATTAGAAGAAATAGAAAAAATCCACAAAAAGTAGAAAAAATTAAAAAAAATTGAAAAAAACGTTGAGAAAAATATCCCAACTCCAGGGAAAAAAAGGAAAAGAAAAAAAGGGAAAAAGAAAAAACGGAAGAAAAACAAGAAAAACAATATATGTGTTAGGGGCCATCGAAGGGACATGGATGTCCCGAGCGCGCAGCCCACTCGTTCATAGACTGCCTAAGCAAAGATCTGCCGTTCTTTGACCACACACACACCAGCTGGGAGCTGATGGAGTGACTGATCGTTTGCCATATTGAAACTACCTTCATCCTTGTTCATTTCATCATTACAACTTTACTCTGACTGTGCATACCAGGAAGACAACCTCTACATTGGTGAGATCCACCCACAGACAGTTATATATAGTGCACTATATTTTGGACTGCCAGGACTCTATATATATTGTTTTTCTTGTTTTTCTTCCTTTTTTTCTTTTTCCCTTTTTTTCTTTTTTCTTTTCCTTTTTTTCCCTGGAGTTGGGATATTTTTCTCAACGTTTTTTAAATTTTTTAAATTTTTTCTACTTTTTGTGGATTTTTTCTATTTTTTCTAATTTTCACGATTACAAGGATCATTACCAATTGTATATACATTATATGAACATTACGCACACAAGAGAGGATTCTGTATATATTGTATATTTTTGTATATAACTTATGTATTCAGGATGAAATGAATATCACAACGATTATATACACTTTCCATAAATCAATTTAAAATATAATTACTTAATAACGAATAAACATTACGAATTTATTTCAGCATTTATAACAAGTGTTATTTGAATTTATCACCTAATAGAGTGCGGTATTCATATTTGTTTATTTAGGATTATGATTAGGAGGTTGTTTTGGGGTTCACCTCGAATACCTGCACCTTAGACGTAAGTGAGTGCCAGCACACATTGAATTTTGCAAGTTTATAGTAAGTCTAGAAATGTTTATTACATACTTTTCAAAGTTTTTCTCATTTTATTTTGGTTTGTATATTTATTTAAATTGTTTAATGTTTGATTGCTGTTTTAAAGAAATATTTGTTAATTGGCGCATGTCCCTTTAAGTAATGATTTTGTCCTGTTGTCCTGTCACGTGAGACTTGTAATAGGATTCCATTGCATCCAAGAGTCGCCTCTCTTCTCAGACTCAATGTGTAGATGGTTCAGTGAAAGCATCAAGCACACTCCCTTGCTATCACTGAGACACCAGCAGCGCTCCAGCCCCTAGCCGCCGCAGTTTGGCTGGGGTCTTGCCGTCACTTCCTACCCTGGAACAGGGTCCTGGATACAGCTTCAAGTGATTAAGCTCTCCTGCTGAGAGTACAGCAGGTCCACTCAAACACTAGTCGAGACTGAGTGAAGGGTGAAAAGGAACTGGTTTATTCAAGCCAAGTTGCCTGCTAGTCGAGACTGAGTGAAGGGTGAAAAGGAACTGGTTTATTCAGGCCAAGATGCCTGCTTATATACACGACCCCCAGCATGGGGTCTGGCATTCAATATAATACAAGCCCCTCCCAGAGATCTGACCGGTAAGCTAGCTATCTCCCAGGAACAGAGAGCAAAACATAAAAAACATAAAAGTACCCCAAAACATAATAAAAACAAACAATAATCCCACATGTCCTCCATCCCTAAACAGCCCTGATCTGAGCGCCCAAGATGTCCAAATAGTGCTCAGATCCATGCAGTGTAGGGGAATCGCCACTGGGGCAAAGTTCTGACTAGCGCATACGCGGTCCTATGCCCAAAATAGTTCCAGAGCAATGTGTGCTTTGGCCAGTCAACTTTTAGGAGCTCCATCGCAAAGTGGTTCAAAACACTGGACCATGTTCAGTGGCGTACATACCAGGGTCGCAGGGGTCGCGGCTGCGACCGGGCCCGGCCCACCAGGGGGCCCGGCCGCCCCTGCGACCCTGTATGTACCCACTGGGCCAGCCTCTTCTCCTGGGGGCCCCAGGAGCCGGCCACCTCAGGGCCCCCCGAGGCTGGCCCTGCTTACACCCGGCGGGCAGTCAGGCTGGCCGGTGCGCGAGGGAGCACTCTCCCCTGAGTGCTTCCTCTTCAGCTCCCTCGCGCACCGCACTGATACCGGAGCCGGAAGATGACGTCATCTTCCGGCGCCGGCATCCCTACGCGGCGCGCGAGGGAGCTGAAGAGGAAGCACTCAGGGGAGAATGCTCCCTCGCGCACCGGCCAGCCTGACTGCCCGCCTAGGAGCCCAGCAGCACCACTGGACCCCAGGGAATCCCCTCAGCACTCCAAAAGGTAGGGAGGCTGGGGGGATTAAATAAAAAAATAAACATGTGTAAGTGTGTGTGAGTGTGAGTGTTAGTGTAAGTGTGTGTGAGTGTTAGTGTAAGTGTGTGTGAGTGTTAGTGTGTGAGTGAGTGAGTGTGTGTGTGTGTGTGTGTGTGTTAGTGTGTGTGTGTGAGTGTTAGTGTGAGTGTTGGTGTTTGTGTTAGAGTGTGTGTGTCTGCTAGTGAGTGTCAGTGAGTGTGTTACTGTGTGTGTCTGTTACTGAGTGTGTTTGTGTGTGTGTGTGTGTGTTAGTGAGTCTGTTTGATGTCTGTTAGTGGGTGTGTGTTTGTCAGTGAGAGTGTATGTTTTGTAAGTGAGTGTGTATGTATGTCTGCCGCTGAGTGTGTCTCTGTCAGTAAATGTGTGTGTCTGTTAGCTAGTGTGTATGCATTTGTTCGTGAGAGTGTGTGTGTGTCTTCAGCACTTACCTTTCTCCAGCGCCGGACTCCCATGGTGCTGGGAATCCCTCCGCCTCTCAGCTCCGAATGCGCATGCACGGCAAGAGCCTCGCACGCATTCAAACCGCCCATAGGAAAGCATTACTCAATGCTTTCCTATGGACGTTCAGTGTCTTAAAATGGCGGAAGCGCCTCTAGCGGCTGTCAGTGAGACTGCTATGCTTTCAGCTGCAGGGTTAAAACTAGAGGGACCTGACACCCAGACCACTTCATTAAGCTGATGTGATCTGGGTGTCTGTAGTGGTCCTTTAAGTGTGTGTGCATCTGCATGCACTGGCGTACATACCGCGGTCTCAGCCCTGCAACCCCTGCGACCAGGTGCCCGCCGCCATGTGTTGCTGCCCCGGCCCGCGCAGAGTAAGCGCGAGGGGGGGGGGCCCACAGATCAATTTTCGCACCGGGGCCCCATGGGTCATGTGTACGCCACTGACCATGTTGTCTGTGATCCGCAAGGTCACCTAGACGAAAACAGTTCCATAACATTTGTGGCTAAGTACCACTGAGGTGACCGGGAACTATGGAGTCCTCATGTTGAAATTAGTTCCATAGCGGTCACGGTTAAATATCAGTGAGGACCGTTCATGGGTGTGTTCATGCAAACAGCCGCCAGGGATCGAGCATTCGGTTAAATTTGTCAGAGGAGAAAGTGCTGAACCAAGGGCACAGAGGGAAAGCTACTAAAGGCAGCTGGGCCGGGTAACTCCTGAATGGGGTCTCCGACCTGGACCATAGTTGTGGGCAGGAGGCCATCTTCCAATCTCCTCCAGGAATCTGTGACAAACGTCCGTGGAAAAGAGCGTTTGTCACAGGTACAAACCTAATGTTTGCCCCTTCCTGCCACTAAATGTCTTTCTTTGGTAAAATAGTTATCTATAAAACTAATCCAATTTAAATATTTTAGATGACTTTGCATTATTTCCTTTATAACATTAAATTCTAAAGAGTATTCGGTACAAAAAGTCAGATTTGCTTATTCCCATTTAGTTTTGTTTTTATTATTATTCTCATACATCCACAAGAGTAGAAACTAGGGTTTTTCTAGAATGCTTCCTGGTGGCTATATTATATCCATTTTTTTTTATTTTTTTGAGTGTAACCTCGTTTTAAAAGTTTTGTCACTAACAGTGCATGTTGTAAGTTTTTTTATGATGTAACCTAGTACACTCGCCAAAAATAAAGTTTGACATCCAAACTTCCAAAAAGAAGGAAAAAAATGCCCAAACCAGCAATTATTGACGTAAAAATTTACATGTTTATTCCTTCATTAACATTCCACACACAACCCCACAAGCAGCCTCCCATGTCACCTCCTCCCACACACAGCCTCCCCCCACACAGACAAACCAACAATCAGCATCCCTGCAAGCATGCAGCATCACAAGCGGCATCTCAAAAACACACAGTACCACAAGCAGCCACTCTCCAATCAACATCATGAGCAGCATCCCCATAGATATGCAACACCACAAGCACCAGCCCTACAAACATACCACAAGCCATCTCAACTCACAATACACTCAGGCAGCAAACCCCCACATAGACAATACAGACACCTTATCCCAGCCCTGTCTCTCATTTGTCCTCTGGCATCCACAGAAATACACCACCACACATGCACACTGCTGTTCCATAGAAATACACCCCCATGTTAGCAAACTGGTGTTCCCCCCAAAAAATACACCCCCGCGTTCACACACTCACATGTCACAGAAATACAATCCCACATCTGCACAATTCTCGGTCTGGACGTTTGGTGGGGAGTCCAATTAGTGGGTTTGTAAGGAAACCCCAAAATTCTAATGGCCGCCCTGGTGGTGATGTTTAGGGGAGTGATGTGGTTGAGGATGGAGATGATTAGCAGATTATGGGGCTATGGGTGGTGAGGGACTGTTTTGATTGTAGTTGTAATGACAGCATGCACACCACAAGCAGCTAGCTCACATATCACACAGACATTATTCACATCACAAATATCACACAGCCACACAACAAATATCACATACTACCACCCTACTTCTATCTGAAACTTTGCCTAGGCCTCAGAAAGTCAAAAACTGCCTCAGCTTATCAGGAGATCCATAAAACTGCTGATAAACATGATCACCTAGAATATAATTGAGTACTGAGTTGGTTAGAGCGTCTTAGCACAATTCCCTAATGAAACAGCAGGAAGCACCTCTAGTGGCTGTCTGGAAGATGAAGCAATTTGGGTGCCTATAGTGTCCATTTAAGTCTACTGCTATTAGCTAGAGAAGAGAGATCCATGACCGGGTTGTTTTTCTGACAATTTCAGCTCACCAGTGACATGAACTCCTTGGCGCTTAACCATTTGCATTATATATTGCTATATAATCATTGTACAAATATTGTAACCCGAGGGCCACATTAATAATGGCTGTGATCTCCACTGGAGGTCTGTGAGACAGTATTTGAAATGTACTGCTCTACTGTAACAGAGCTCAAAAGTAAATGTGTTACTCAATAGCCTACATAATTATTATAACAGAAATATTATAACAGACCAAAAAAAATATTTACTCCAAATCTCTTGTTTTTTTGTTTTGTTTTTAATATTTCTTGCAAATATATATATCCATATATGTATGACATTTTAGGTTCAGTTATTTTGGCCTAAAATGTAATGTTCATATTAAATTTACTTTGAATTCCGGTCAATTGACACTATTCTTTAGGACTCTAGACGTTTAAAAAAAAGTATAATGCTCCCCCCCAAATTAAAAATTCATCAGATTCATATGTTACTAGAATACTATATCAAAACTAATTTCTGACATGGATAGTCAGCTTGATGCCAAGACCAACATTGAAGACCAACATTTACATCCTGTCCTCACTTCCTGACGTCCTCTTGAAAAGTTCCATTAGTAATAAGTAGGAACAATATTTATGAAGCAGTCAAATGTTAAGTATTACTTTAGTTCTGAAGGCTAATAATTACCTCTATCAAAAAAGCCAGATTCTATAATTCCTATAAGAACTACCCAGTTTGCATTCCAAAAACCATATAAAACCATTTTATTAACCTTATCTGTTAAATATAGGGCTCAATTTAAGATTCTGGTGCTTGCTTACAAGTCCCTAGATAATGCTACTCCAACCTACCTATCCTCCCTAATACACAAGTATGTCCGGTCAAGGCCCCTGTGCTCTGCCGAAGACCACCGTCCATCCTCTGTCCGTACTCCCACATCTGATGCTCGCCTCCAAGACTTCTACAGGGCTGCACCTTTTCTGTGGAACTCCCTTCCCTTCTCTGTTAGACTGTCACCCAGTCTCAACTCCTTCAAAAAAATCTTTGAAAACACACTTCTTCAGGAAAGCATATTATTTAAAATGGTAGCGGATTTTTATCCCCCCCCTCCCCATGACTCTTCTCCTGCAACTGTCAAAATTAACCTACTAAGTTCCAAGTGAATACTTTTCTAGCAACCTATTTTATTACCCCTTTGTGTCACTAAACCCAACTCGCTCTAGCATGTAAGCTCATTGAGCAGGGCCCTCAACCCCTCTGTTCTTGTGCGTCCATTTGTCTGGTTACAATTACGTGTCTGTTAGTCCACCCATTGTACAGCGCTACGGAATTTTGCTGGCGCTAAATAAATAATATAATAATAATAATAATAATAATAATAATTAATGTGGAGTGAATAAATATTAGTACTACACATGATCTTTATATCATTATTAAAGGGACACTATAATTACCAGAACAACTACGGCTGATTGTAATTGTTCTGGTGAGTATAATCATTCCCTTCAGGCTTTTTGCAGTAACCACTGTTTTTTCAGAGAAAAGTCATTATTTATATTACAGCAAGGGGGATACCTCCACTGGCCACTCTTCGGCCAGTGGAGATGCATATACTTTATGAGGATATGCTGATTGGCCAGGGCTGTGTTTGGCTTGTGTTTGCTTTGCCCCAGTCTGCCTCCTTGACAGTCTTAGCCAATCCACTTTTTTTCCTATGGGAAAGCATTGTGATTGTCTCAGATCAACACTTCTGATGGTGTCAGCCAAACAGGCAGATCAGAGCATAGCCAGCAGCAGACTGGAGTAAAGGTAAGATGTTACTATATTTAGGGGTGAAGGTGGAACTAGGGGGGCTAGATGGTGTTTTTAATACTAAAGGGTCAGGAATACATGTTTGTGTTCCTGACACTATAGTGTTCTTTTAACATTTGTTATACTTTCAGAGTTATTAACCAAACTGAGAATTTCTGGAAATATAAATAACATTTCTAAATTTTGGCCAGAATAGAAACTGAAAAATTATCCACATCCGATCTGTTTTCAGTTTAGCTGTTTTGGCTTGAACTGTGAAATTAACTTTGAATTCAGTCTAAATTCCCTGCAAAGCTCATTTCACCAAATAACTCTGCATGAAATGCAACTGTATTTATTCATTTATTTGACGTTTGCATATTTTTTTTCCTCAGCCATGAAATTTTAAGGAAAATTCCAAATAAATAACATGGTGTTATAAGCAGATGATACTGGTTAAATTTATTAGTGCACATAAAAACCAGCATAAGCAACAAAATGATTTATGCTTCTATTTCTTTTAAGAGATCCATGAGATTTATTAGTCTTGAGAAAACGGAAAGTAGTGTAAATGTTAAAGCTCCAGTGTTATATTTTCCCAATTGTAAAGCTTTCAAGGTAGCGACAATATTAGTCTAGCCCTGTGATCATCAAAGGGAATCTGTCAATCCACCCTCCCTCCTTTACCAAGAATGAAATTACACACGTGTTATCAATTGGTCAATTAGGAGACTTAGTTGGAGCCGGTAAAAGTTGTGGCAGGGTTGGATCCGGTCGCTAAGTTATTCCTATAGAAAACAATGGGGGCTGTTAGGCATTTTAGTTGTGGTTGCTGGTAACTTCCTGTTTTGAAACTGGCAAATGTGAAACAGATGCTACTTGGTAAGAGTTGCGACAGGTACTGTAGATACTGGCCAGTCAAAAGCAGAGGCGGCTCTAGACTTTATGAGGCCTTAGGCGAAACTCAAACATGAGGCCTCACTAACAAAAAAGTGAAAAAATAGAGTTGCAATACATGCCCACTGTCGCATTTACACATTGATGCACAGTTTACCTGTGTAGTTGCCTGAGAGTGTTTCTGACAGAAAGTATCCTTGTGTGTGTGTGAATGTATGTCTCTGTGAGCATGTTTGCGTTTTTGTCTGGGAACGTATGTGTATGGGGTACCTGCTTGAAGTGTGTTGTGTGTATTGGGGTCTGCCTGTAGCCTTTGAGCATTGTGTTTATGGCAAAGCTATGTTTCCTGACTGTGTGTGTATGATGAATGTCTTCAGCAGTTGACTGTGACAAGGTGAGTAAAGGGGTACCAGTGGCAGGGAGAGTGTAGCAGGGCGAAGGGGTAAATGGACAAGGGGGTGGGGGATTGTGATAGAGAATGAGGGTCAGGGAGTATGACATGGTTTGATGAGGGAGTGTGACAGGGCGAGTGGAGGTAAGTGTGTGAGGGCAATTGTGGCATGGTAGGAAGGATGAGTGTGACAGGATTAAGGGGGGTTAATGTGATAGGCTGAGTTTGGAGGGGGTGAGATTAACAGGATTATGAGTGGTTAATGTGAGTGTGGATGCATGAAGAGGCTGACAGTGTGGGGGGGTGATGACAGTGTAGGGAGGGGTGACAATGTGTGGGGAGATGACAGTGTGAGGTAATGCTAACAGTGTGTCCCTGAGCGGTGGGTGGGGGCCCTAAATACTAATAAGGGGGGACACCTAATGTCCTCCCCCCTGGCCCCCACCCCTAAGCGGCGGGTGGAGGCCCTAAATACCAATAGGGGGGAACTATTGTCCTCCCCCCGGCCCCCACCCCTGAGCGGAGGGTGGGGGTCCTAAAATTTTTTTTACCCCCCAGGTGTCTAAGGGTCCCCAAACCCCTAGTCACCCCCTCCCCCCCAAAAAAAATTAACCCCCCACCTACCCTCCTCACCCTAAAAATAATGAGGGGGGACCTTTAACTAAGTACCTGTAAAAAAAATAAAACTTACCATTCAATGTTTTCTTTCTTCTAAAATCTTCTTTTTTCAGCCCCAAAAAAGGCCAAATAAAAAATCTATAATAACCAACGCAATAAAAAATGTAAATGTAAAAAAAAAAAATCCATCTTCACCCGGCGAGGGCTCCGCGCAGACTGAGCTCTGCAGGGCGGGGGAAGGCTCATAAAGCCTTGCCCCCGCCCTGCAATTAGGCTCAGAGCACTCTGATTGGTGGGTCTAAGCCATGCTCTTACAGGTAAATGAAGAGACTGACAGGTAAGTCTCTACATTTACCTGTCACAGCATTCTGATTGGTTGGTTTGAAATCCACCAATCAGAGTGCTCTGTGTCATTTTACACAGCGTTTTGCTTTTGTTTTTTGTTTTTTTATTGCGTCGGTTATTATGGATTTTTATTTGCCCTTTTTTGGGGCTGAAAAATGAAGATTTTTAGAAGAAAGAAAACATTGAATGGTAAGTTTTATTTTTTTTTACAGGTACTTAGTTAAAGGTCCCCCCTCATTATTTTTAGGGTGAGGGGGGTAGGTAGGGGGTTAATTTTTTTGGGGGGGAGGGGTTGACCAGGGGTTTGGGGACCCCTAGTCACCTGGGGGGGTAAAATTTGTATTTAGGGCCCCTCACCCGCCGCTCAGGGATGGGGGCCAGGGGAGGACAATAGGTCACCCTCCTATTGGTATTTAGGGCCCCCACCCGCTGCTCAGTGGATGGGGTCAAAGGGGGAGGACATTAGGTCCCACCCTTATTAGTATTTAGGGCCCCCACCCACCGTTCAGTGGTGGGGGCCAGGGGGGAGGACCTTAGTTCCCCCCCTTATTAGTATTTAGGGCCCCCACCCGCCGCTCAGGGGTGGGGGCCAGGGGGGAGGACCTTAGTTCCCCCCCTTATTAGTATTTAGGGCCCCCACCCACCGCTCAGGGGTGGGGGCCAGGGGAGAGGACATTAGGTCCCCCCTATTCCAATTCAGGGCCTCCACCCGCCGCTCAGGGGTGGGGGCCAGGGGGGAGGACATTAGGTTCCCCCCCTTATTAGTATTTAGGGCCCCCACCCACCGCTCAGGGGTGGGGGCCAGGGGGGAGGACATTAGGTCCCCCCCGTTATTTTACTGTAGGGCCCCCACCCACTGCTCAGGGATGGGGGCCAGGGGGGAGGACATTAGGTCCCCCCTTATTAGTATTTAGGGCCCCCACCCAACGCTCAGGGCTGGGGGCCAGGGGAGAGGACATTAGGTCCCCCCCTATTCCAATTCAGGGCCCCCACCCGCCGCTCAGGGGTGGGGGCCAGGGGGGAGGACATTAGGTTCCCCCCCTTATTAGTATTTAGGGCCCCCACCCACCGCTCAGGGATGGGGGCCAGGGGGAGGACATTAGGTCCCCCCTTTATTAGTATTTAGGGCCCCCACCCACCGCTCAGGGGTGGGGGCCAGGGGGAGGACATTAGGTCCCCCCTTATTATAATTTAGGGCCCCCACCCGCCGCTCAGGGGTGGGGGCCCAGGAGAGGACCTTTTTTTTTTTTTTTTAACAGTGAGCAGCCACAGGCTGTTTAATAGACATGCCCCTACTCGCGGTATAGCGAGTAGGAGCATAATTTACTAATATTAAGTAATCTTTACTTAGTAAATTTGGCTAAAAGACCAATTTAGGTCTTTCAGCCTTTTAGTGGATAGCTCCCTAATATCGTGGGAATTACATTGACTGGCTAAGTAACTTACATTTTATATGAATGTATGTTACTTGATTGTTGTTAGTGTTGCAAATGCTTACAGATGAATCTTGGCTATGTTTTTATACTTTTTATTTAAAATTGTATACAATGTAACATTCTTTTTCTTTCACTGGGTAAGTATATTAGTACTTCGGCGATACTGTGCTTTGGAACTTCGACAACTTCGACACTTTGGAAATTCTGTAATTTCGGAACTTCGGGACCTCGGCAATTCGGCACTTCGGACATTCGGAAGTACCCGAATGTCCGAATTGCCCGAAATTCATCCGAATTTATATTCGGACCGAAACGAATAGCACATGTCTAATGAATATTGTCTTCACGTTTGAATCCCAAACTGAAGAAGATTGCATGGGTTCAAACGAGAGAGATGGAACAGATGTACAAAACCATGGGGAGATTCCATGCTGAAACAAAGTTCTAAATAGGTGGCTTCATCCTAAGAACCCTTCTCATGAAGTTTTTATTTGTAGGGTCTTAGGCCCACTGAACATTAGTAACGGCTAAGAAGTCCCATAGTTACACTTTTAGGGATCTATGGATTACTCTTTTTTCAAGGCCAGGAGGAACTCCAGTAGATCAAGAAGGGATATAGACCCAGACTTTATTTCCCTGAAGAGGTAGCCCGCTCACATGCCTTCCAAATTTTGTAATAAAAAGTCGTGATATCCTTGCCCTGTCATGCTTTCTGCCCTGATACACCTGAGTGCTTATAATAAGTCTCTCTTGTTATATTTTGATATTGTCCTTGGCTTTTATTTGACTTTGCATATTTTTGGTATCCTGACCCGGCTGTTTCTGACCTTGAGTATTTCAGGTATCCTCACCAGGCTTGTTATCCCGTTTATCCATATTTATGACCTTGGCTTTTCTGTTTGTGGAAACTGCCATTCCTGTAAGTTGGGGTAAATTGCAGAAATCTTAGATATTTTTTGTTTTTCAAAGTGATGGAAATGTGATAAAATTAATGCTGCCTAAACAGCTGCAGGAAAAAAGGAAAAAAGACTGATGTATTGAGGGAGGGGGCCTTACTTATTTAAATTTGAATATTTTTTCCCAATCAGCTCAGTGGGAGGGGCTTAACCCAAAGGCGATACTGACTTGGATTAGTCAGGAAAGTTGTTTTATTGGTTCCCCTTTTTTTTCCCTTCTGTAGGTCACTTTACTTGATCTGGCTAAAATTATTGGGCAGACCTTTTGTACATTATGGCAAGCTAAGCTGCTAATTGGCCCTCACAAAAAAAGTGGCTTCATCTTCATCCCTCCCAATTTTGTTGGCTCCACATGCAGAACCCTTAATCCCAAAGCATCAGAACTAAATTGTGTATCAATTTATCGTTTGCTTGCTTTTATGTCGGGATGGAGCTTCAGAGATATGGAATCTGGCCAAACAGCCAATTGACCAAATTCAGCTCAATCTCAATTCGGACAAACCCGAATGCTCAAGTCTAGTAACAGGTGTGGATAGAATTACTGGTATAAATATATTCTTAATTTTCTTAGTCCCTATTGCTATTTCTATGTTTCTTTGTTGGAGTTTTTTTTATTTGAACTAACATTTACCCAGCAATAAAAATGTGTAATGCCAGCCGTTAGTTAATCAAGGGTTAATATGTACTGTTTATGACCTTGCCTAATAAAGGCTGTAAATAAAGTGTTATAATGTGGAATAATCAAAAAGCATTGGTCCAAGGTAATACTACTTGGATTGTTTTATATGTGCTTCTTTTAAGGAAATTAATGCAAAATAAAAATAGCAGACAGTGCCTATGCCTAGTCAAGCAACAGACGTTTTTATTTTATTTTTTTATTTCATTAAATCACTTTTATGGACATGATTTCTATTATTTTTAGGGCTTGTGACAAGCAATACATCTAGCACATTCTGGTAGAATGTTTTTCCTCTGTGTTTCTCATGTCATCAATAAGAACATTCCAAAATCAAACCTTTACAGCTCTTACAGCTGTACAGGTTCCTCTTTCTCTTGCATCTGTCTATGTTAATCTCTATGTCTGTATGTTTTTAAAGGGCGCAAAAAAAAATCAATGTATCACTTTGTCAAAGTGCATCCTTAACATGGCAATAAATTAAGAATGTATTATTGATATTTTGGACTGAGCTTTTAAAAATTTGCATATTAAAAATAATTGGACTCTGGGGATTGGAAATGTTTACTGCCATTTTAAAGAGCATAACTAACATGGCTGTTATTATGGTCTCTTAGTTACGTGGAAATAATTATAAATACAACCCCCCTTAAAAAAAAAATTACTTTAAATACTTTTTTTTTTTTAAACTCATTTATGTATAACAGGCATATTTTAGTAGTAGCCAAACATACATAAAAATGTGTAAAAGTATTGTGATATAGCATGAGCAGTGACATATGTCAGAACATAGCTGAGCTTACACAAAAATAACTGTTGTATACAGCAAGACAATGCACAAGTCCTCACATATAGATTGTTCAAGCCTCGTTTAAAGAAAATATATAACATGTTACAGAATAAGAATTACACCCGCATTCATCAGCACCGCTATTATTAAAGATGCATCATATATGTAACTAATAATTATGGGTGTTAAAGACACTGTCTGTATCTTAAACAAAAAATAAGTAGGTCAGAAGGGTAAATCCCACCGGTCCAAAGGAGAGGGAAAGGGGCCAAGAATTCCAGCTACAAGAATCTGGTACCCACTAGTGATAGGGACCGGCTGCCTCCCACAGTTCATCTCCAGGTAGGCCTTAGGGCCCAGAAGTCACAATTCCTGCAAAATCAGTCTCACCCCTGGTTACACCATGATTCAGATGGCACTACCCTCCGTGATGAATTGCATGATTTTGCTATTACATGACGAAAAGTCATGATTTTATTAAAGACACGGAGGCGAGTATTGCATAACCCTTTCTTTACTGTCCACCAATAGCAGCAAAGAATACAAATATAATGAAAAAATGAAGAACATACATTAACATAGGCCCCTCCCCGCTCAGGTCCTGGTATATTAGGCAGCACTTCCCTTCCATATCCCTCTTTCTGAAGATGCGACCTTGTAACAATGTCCGAACAAGAACAAAAAAAAACAGAGTCCAATAGTCCAAATAAGAGATTCTCACAACAGGGAAGCACGACCAGATGAGCTGTAGGACCAGAGATTATCAGCGGGAAGAGTCCATTCAACTTGTATAACAGCATGCCATCTTGTTGGATTAGGCTGTGAAAACATAAAGAGACAGGAGCCGAGAGGTTAAGATCAATAATTGCAACTATTGTCAGGTACCAACTGAGGAGAGAATTCCAAGTAAATACAAACCCACATCCTAGGGTGATTAGTAAGCCTATCATAACATAAATCTATCCTTGAGACATGGCCCCACTTACCGTACCCAAATATTCCATGTGACTCGTTGCAACCTGCGAAATAAGGGTGGGGAGACATGAATAATAAACGTGGGTGGGACAATACTCGCCTCCGTGTCTTTAATAAAATCATGACTTTTCGTCATGTAATAGCAAAATCATGCAATTTTATAACAAGACACGGAGGCTCATATTGCAAGTTTAAAGCTGATTAACTACGGCCGTAAAAGAATGTGGGGCCGGGCGAAAGTAAAATTCACGGAAGGTAGATTCCCTAGACCAGTCGGCTGTCCTCATAATATCTTCCAGACGAGCCCCTGCAGTCAACATCGAGGATGCTGAGGCCCCCCGGACCGAATGGGCGCCGAAGATCGTGGTATCGATGCCTGCCTGATCCAATAACCATCGCACCCATCGGGACAATGTGGTGCTAGAGACCGGTCGGAAAGGTGGCCGAAAGGATAGGAACAGCTGTGGGGATACCTGTGAACGATGACATCTGGTACGATCTTCGTATTCGCGAAGGCAAGTCACAGGACATAATGCTGGAGAGGTAGGAAAGGCGGGGTAGGACACTGACTTGATAGAGGTTTTCGTCCGGCGACTGATGTTGAACGTGACCCCGTCCGGGGTGTATGACTTGGCATCGAAGTCCAGGGCTCTAACGTCCGAAACTCTCTTGCAGGATACGAGGCAGAGCAGGCAGACCAATTTGGCAGAAAGTTGTTTCAGGGAGAGCGCTGAGTTAGCGGGCCACGACGAGATAAAGGATAGTACAATGGACACATCCCATGACGTGGAGTAGCGAGGTCTGGGTGGTTGGGAGAATCGTGAGCCCCGGAGGAGCCGGCACACCAAGTGATGTTGACCCGCCGGGCACCCATCGAAACCTTGATGAATTGCCGAGATGGCTGACCTGTAAAGGTTGATAGTCCTGTAAGCCTTCCCCGCCTCGAAGAGGGACGTCAAAAATTGCAGAACCATGGTTACAGGGGCCGAAACGGGATCCACGTCCCTAGCCATGCACCAGCCAGTCCAAGCTCGCCAAGCTGACCCATAGGCTCGTCTAGTTCCTGGGGCCCATGCTTCCGCCAACAGGCGTCTAGTTGTGTCCGAAACTCCTTGGATTTCCCAGGGTCCCCGGAGATCCGCCATGCCAGGAGTGGGAGGGAGCCGTCCAACCGGAGCGGATGACACCGTCCCATCGGGTCTAGCAGCAGATTGTGGCGTGGCGGTAGCAACCGTGGGTAGTCCATCGTCATCTCGAGAATCTGGGGGAACCAAGACTGGGTTTCCCAGAATGGGGTTATCATGACTAGTTCCGCCCGGTGTCTGCGGGTCTGAAGGAGGGAGCGTGGAATCATGGAAAACGGTGGAAAGGCATATAGGAGGTCCCCGCTCCAGTCTTGCAGGAAGGCGTCTACTGCCTCCGCCATCGGGTCTGGCCTCCAGCTGAAGAATCGAGATAGCTGGGTGTTGAGTCGGGAAGCGAAGAGGTCGATAGAAAAGGGACCTCAGAGAAATGATAAACTGGAGAACACCTCCGTGTCCAACTTCCAGTCGCTGGAGTCTGAGAGATAACGTGACCCCCAGTCTGCTTGGACGTTGTGCAGACCAGGTAGATACTCCGCGTGAACCATCAGGTTCCGTTCCAGGCAGAATTCCCAAAAGTCCTTCGCCAGGGTGGCCAACACTGCTGATTGTGTACCCCCCAGATGGTTGACATATCTCACCACCGAGACGTTGTCCATTCGTAGGCGGATGCATGTTAGGGCTCTGTCCCTCGCGAAGCTGCGGATGGCGAAGGAGCCTGCCAGAAGTTCCAGTGCGTTGATGTGTAGCCGTGACTCGGCTGCCGACCAACGACCCCCTGTAGAAATCCCGTCGCAATGGGCCCCCCATCCGTGGAGGCTTGCATCGGAATCGATTGTGAATTCCGGTTGTGGGCCGAAGATCGCCTTGCCGTTCCATGCAGAGAGGTTGAGAATCCACCAACGCAGTTCGTCTTTCGTTTCGGTGTCCAGTAACACTTGGTCTGTGTAAGACGCACCGGTTCTCAGGTGTGCGATCTTCAGGCGCTGCAGTGCCCGGTAGTGGAGTGGGCCCGGGAACACCGCCTGTATAGATGAGGCCAGTAGGCCAATGAGCCGTGCCAGTTGTCGCAGGGTGAGTTGGGGCCGAACTAGGGCTCTGCGTAACTCCTTGCGTATGGTGAGAATCTTGGACCTTGGCAGGCTCAGAGTCGCCTCCTTTGAGTCCACGAGGAATCCTAGGAATTCCATTCGTGTGGCGGGGGTTAGGCATGACTTTTCCCAGTTGATAACGAAGCCCAAGCGGGAAAGGAGGTCTATGGCCAGCCGTAGGTGGGCAAGGAGAGTGGAGCGATCTTGAGCCATAAGGAGTATGTCGTCTAAGTAGACGATTAGATGAACTCCCCGGCTGCGTAGCCATGCCATGACAGGACGTAGTAGCTTTGTGAAGCACCACGGTGCTGAGGAGAGGCCGAAGGGCAGGCATGTAAACCGCCAAGTCTCGCATTGCCATTGGAAGCGTAGGAGGTCTCGGGAGTCCGAGGCAATTGGTACTGTCAAGTATGCATCCTTGAGGTCTAGCTTTGCTAGCCAGTCCCCGTGAAGGAGAAGGTCCCGTAATAGGTGAATACCTTCCATTTTGAAATGGCGGTATCGGACCATGGCATTGAGGGGGCGTAGATTTATGACAGGCCTCATTTGTCCGCCTTTCTTTTCCACTAGGAAAATATTGCTTATGACCCCTGTGGGTTCGGGAGGTGCTTTTTCTATAGCCCCTTTGGTAAGAAGGGTGGAAAGCTCCATGTCGATCCGTCTGCGATCCTGGAGTGAAAAGCAGATCGGTCGAGGAGGGGGAATGTGTACGATGTCGTCTATCAGTTCTATGTGAAACCCTCGAATGGTAGTCAGTACCCAGGGGTCTGAGGTAATTTGTGACCAAGCTGGCAAAAAATGTCGGAGTCTGCCCCCTACACAAACAGGAGAAAAAACATGAGGCTTGAGGTAACTCACCGTAGGGTTGTCTCGAACCAGGTTGTCCTCGGAAGCCTCTAGATCACCACGGGCGTCCTCGAGATGGGAAGAAGGAGGGGCGGGTGTTAGCCTCCTGGTATTGGGATCGTTGGTGAAAGGAGCCTCGTCCCGTGCCACGGGATTGGAAATGGTTCCGGCCGGACAGACGGCTCCTGGATCTGCCGGCCCTGGTAGAGACCCGTCCCTGAAAAACTCGCCTCATAGAGGATTGAGCCTTATCCAGGGCAGTAAATGCCCCAACAAAACGCCCCAGGTCTTTTATAAAGGAATCGCCGAAGAGGAGGCCTTGGGCGTCCTTACCGGATTCTGTTAGGGCGAGGTTAGCCAATTTGGGCTCTATCTTAAATAAGATAGCCTTACGTCTCTCAATAGATAATGAGGTGTTAACATTCCCTGCAATACAGATTGCTCTCTGGACCCAACCATGTAGGTCTTCAGGGTCAACCATGCGGTTTTCCGCTCTGGCGTCTTCCGCCAAATCAAAAAGTTTAGCCAATGGGCCAAATATGTCCAGGTGCTTATCCTGGCAGGATTTTAAGGCGGATTCGAGCCCTTTACGGGGGTTCCAGCCTAGCTTGGTAAGGAATTGGGTCATCTTGGGGTCTACCTCTGGAGTGTCGCAAACTTTGTTAGGCACCACAGGCCTTGGACACTCTGCCCTCAATTTGTTGCGTGCCGCTTTACTAAGTGGGTGTCGCACCCACTTCTCTAAATATGTGGCAACATGGTCGGCCGGGAGCCACTCTGCCGATCTCGGATGGTGTAAATCATCCGGGTCGAAGAGTGGAACGCCCGACGGGTCCACAAGGGCGGACTCCGCGGTCGCGGAGTGCCTAGTCCCTGGTTCGCCTCCGGACGTCTCTGCCTGGGCAGAGGGAAGGAGGTCAAAACCTGAATGAGCGGCATCCGCTTCGGAGTCGCTGTCAGACTCAATCCTAGCCTCCTCACTTGACCCGATTTCTGAGTCGGAGTCGCTCTCTACTTGTGCTCTGGCACATTTCCATAGCCGCGCCCGTTCTGCCTGGCGCGGAAAGGCTCTCTTGCGTGGTTGTGACACGCTTTCAGGGGCGACCGAAGGTACGCCAGTCATGGTGTTTCTGGAGGCAGAGGGACCTTTAGATTTGTGGGTAGCTTTCCTGGGTAAATCTCCCGGTGGGTCCACAGGAGGACGCGGCTGAGGCGTCGTGGAGCCCGAGTAGCGCTCGTCCAAAGGACATGGCTGGAGGGCCTGGGAAATGGTGTGGGAGAGAGTAGAGGACATGGACCCCATGGCCGCCATAATGGCGTCTGTCACTGAGCGCTGTAGCGCTAAGAACTGAGTCCCATCTGAGTGGGTAGTTCTGTCGGAGCGAGCAGGTGAATTACCTGAGGTGACAGGGCCTTCTCCCCTGTTGAGTGGGGTATCAGACTCCCCAGAGGGAGGTGAACCAGAATTTAGTCTGGGTTTAGGCATTTTAAATAGAGTGGGTATAATTAGTGAATCAATAAATCTAAGGAAAAAACTGACAAGGAACAGTTTTTTGGGTTAGTCACCCAAAGTACTAACAAGCAAAACAAAAGCGATCTCACCAGGGCCCAGACCAGTGCACACTCTGACAGGGAATAGGGAAGAAGACAGGAGGTTAGAAAATGGCCGCCGAGAATCTCGCGAGATTCGCGGCAAAATTAAGTAAGGTGAATAAAAGAAAACCAAACATTCGGTTAAAAGAGGTGAATTAAGTGAATACAATGGTGAGTATAGGACAAAATGCAAAACTGCCGAATGGGCCGTTTGCAAGAAACAGGCGAACGCGGCAAAACAGCCGAATGGCCTTAACTGCCGAACGGTGATAGCGATGTGAGTGCACTATGAAAAAGACAGCTAGAGAAAAAATGTGCGCAAGATGGCGCCGATGCGGGAAAAACAATGAAGAAAGCGAAAAACGGGGAGTAAGAGAAGATAGAGGGGTCTGGACCCTGGGCACAAAAAGCAACTACCAAGTATAGTAGAGAGGAAATACCATAAAAGCAAGAATCAATAAGGTAATCAGGATAGCAAAAAAAAAAAAAAATGATAATACAAAATTAATAAAATATTAATAAAATATATAAAATACCAATAAAAATAATAATAACAATAATAACAATAACGATAGCTAACGGTTATACCGAAAAAACAACTAATACTGATAATATAAATATCAATAAATGTAGAACAGTATTGAAAGAAGTGACATGTACTTATCTTTGATCGGAGCAGCAAAGAAAGAGGGATATGGAAGGGAAGTGCTGCCTAATATACCAGGACCTGAGCGGGGAGGGGCCTATGTTAATGTATGTTCTTCATTTTTTCATTATATTTGTATTCTTTGCTGCTATTGGTGGACAGTAAAGAAAGGGTTATGCAATATGAGCCTCTGTGTCTTGTTATAAAATCCAGGATTTATGACTGCTGACAATATTTCAGTAAATAATCTACAGTTTGTAGGCTAAAAATCAACAATTGCAGGAGCAAAGTAAACAAGTCCTGTCAGTAATGTCAAATTGGCCCTGCCCCCCCCCCCCCCCTGGATGATTATGTACACCATGTTTTTTAGGCCCCCAAAGGACTTTAAAACTGTCATTACATCACTACTGTGATAAGTGATGTGAGGAATGCTTTGCACACAAGTATGTCAGACAACCCCTACAAGCCAACTAGAACACAGCAGCCTGTATTATTACATGGAATCTGAAATTTGACCATATCTTGGATGAACTAAAAAAAAAAATGGCTTCTATTATATATTGCTAATAATGCAGATTCCTCAGTATGGTTCACAGAGTATTCTAACACAGCAGATGACAACTCCTTCAAGCAGATGAGTGTATTTCCTTACAAACATTTTAGAATGCTATAAATAAAAACGACTTCAAACAGTCTGAGAAAGACGCAAACCGTTTGCATAAAGAATCACAAAAATGTATGCAATCCACCTGTTATATTTAATTCTCATTTGTTAAATTTCATGTAATATGCCATTATTCATCCCAAAGGAGCAACAATGTTGTATAAGACTTACAAGAGGGCAAGCTACTTCAACTGTTCCTAGAGAGTCTAGGAAGATATCAGGTACACCTCGCTGATAAGGTCGAATGAAGGCTGATGCTATTGTCTGGGGTTACTGAATTTCTAATGCAGAGAGAACTTGCCCACATTTTAGATCTGGACTGCACTTATGAGTGGAATCAGTATAATATGTGACTGATTAAGGTTTTCTCTGTAAATAAAAAATGCAATAATGTGAATAGAACTATATGTATTGAAATGGATTTTCTCACTCCTCTTTGGTGGTATATATTTCTTGTATATTTCTCATTCTCAGGTTCTCTACCAAAGGCTTGGGTGTCTGAGGGTTCTGCGCAGTATCTTAGCGGTGCATATATATAGGTAGATAGATAGATAGATATAATTATAAAATAACTGTTAGTTATCTGTCTATTTGTCATAGTGTCCTGCTCTCGGGGCATCTGCCATTAGGATGCAGTATTGCATAGGGGAACAATTGGAAGTCATGTCCTACGAAGTAGACCATCGTGTCAAATTTTATATGGCCAATTTGATAGCAGACCACCTACATTTTAAGGGGTTTTCACATGACGAAACTCAGGTCTTGGGATGTCAGCCATCGCAGGCTGAGATTTTGGTCTGCATTAGTCACATATATTCTGTAATAAGATAACAACATGTATTCACTTGTGCATTACAAATGCCCTTTCTAGGCAACAAGGGCATTACAATTCAGCCCAAAGTTCTGTGATCTTATTACAAAAGACACACAGCATGTCTCCTTATGTGAAGACTTTTATAAATAACTCAATAAATTCTAATGTTACCCATAGAAAGGAGTCAAATATGCTTTATATTTATGTATCTTTGTGTTTCGTATAATTACAATTTGTGCTCGGAACACATCAATGCTAAAAGGTAAAATACCGCACAGTGCAATTTTAACGTGGAACTGCTCTGGGTCATGGCGAAAGCTGACACAATGACTTTTATAATAGCCAAGTGTTTAAGGTGGAAGAAATAAAACAGAAGAGGGTGTAATCAGAGCCAATCATTAAATCCCTGCAGGCTATCCCAGCTCTGAAGGAGCTGCAGAAATTGCTTCAGATCGGATCCAGCTTTCTACATTTACTGAAATAAATGCTGAAGTTACAGTTCATTTCAGATCCCATGTTCACTGTGAGGATTTTATGATGATTTTTATTTGGTGTGTAATCTGTGTGTATGTGTGGTTTTGCCCAGCTGTGCAAAGATTTAACAAAGATAACACACATAATTATTTACACGTGGTATTGACGTGCACGGTATATACGAATGGGGCACGAAATGGACTTGTACGAATGTATTATGAAGATATAGATATCATGATAGATGAGGAGGAATCGTAATCCTCTAGACACTAATAGAAGTAAACACATATTTTCTGTATTTGCATCTATGCTCCATGCAGGTACAAAGTGATTAAACAAAAGAATAAACTAAATGAAAATTAAAACAAGGGAATTTTATTTTAACATAGCAGCAGATAGGAAGTTTCCAAGCCATACCCTAGTCAAGAAAATGCCAATCAAGCATGGCAAATGAAACACCTGGGATAATAATAATAATAATAATAATGATTGTTATTGTCTTCATTACTGCATATTAAACATCAACAGCAATGAAAACCGAAATGAGAAAGATCCCCTACTGATAATGTGTATTTGAGACGTGCAGCACAATGGCAGCAACATCATATTCATTCACAATATTGAGAACTGTTACAATCTTTTTGTTTTTCTTTTTTTTAAAGATTTTTTTTTTTACATGAAACAGCTGGTAAAATCCTTAATAACAAATAATGATGTAGGATACCATTAAAGGAACACTATAGTCACCTAAATTACTTTAGCTAAATAAAGCTTTAGTGTATAGATCATTCCCCTGCAATTTCACTGCTCAATTCACTGTCATTTAGGAGTTAAATCACTTTGTTTCTGTTTATGCAACCCTAGCCACACCTCCCCTGGCTATGATTGACAGAGCCTGCATGGAAAAAAAAAAACTTTTTATACACACAGTTTTATTCTGGGCTCCACCAAGACATTGTGCTGTCCTATCCTGCCCAAAATCTCTACTTCCTCAGGTCACACCATGACAAAGCACTAGACACACATATTACAAGATAAAATAAACCATTTCTTTTCAAATATTTTTTATTGAAAAATTTTGCAGAATTTACAAATAATAAAGAACAATATATTAGGGAAGGGAAAGGAAGGGTAAAACGGGGAAGTGGGGGGAAAAGGGGGATATCCATCCATTATAACAGTAAATATGTTAATGTACAAGGCACTTAAGTTGAGTAACATTACATTACAAGTTATTACAGGTTATATGTTTTTTTGACATCGGTTTCCCATTGATCCCAGTGGTATTTTAATTGTGCAAATATGTGTGTGTTATTTCTATGCGATAGTTCGTATGCTTTGTTTTCTAGTGTTAGTGTCAGTACTTTTTTGTTAGAGGGTGTATGTTTAGACTTCCAATATCTAGGTAGACATGTGGTGGCGGCTATCAGAATGTGTCCTGCTATAATCCTATCGATTCTACTGATGGATTCAGGGAAGTTTTTAACCCCTTAACGCCGTTACGGCGTTCTATGCCGTCGCGGCTTTAAAGGGCTTTAAAGCCGTTGCGGCGGCATAGAACGCCGTAACGGCTGAAGCCCCCGGGAGGTACTGTGTACTCACCTCCGCCGCGATCCTCTTCTGGGGGGCTGCCTGAGAGCCCAGGCAGCCCCCCTCCGGCAAATGAGGCCCCCGGGGGCCATGTGATCGCTCTCAAAGAGCGATCACATGGCCCCCTATAGCTGGCTATGGATCTGCCAGCAGGGGGGTGTCTAAAATATTAGACAGTCCCCCTGCTGGTAGGAAAGTATAAAAAAATAAATAAATACACATGTTAAAATAAAATACAAGTATTTATATATATATAATATATGTATATATATTATATATTTAATATATATACATATTATATACCGTATTTATCGTCGTATAACACGCACTTTTTCTCCCTGAAAATAGGGAGAAAATCATGGGTGCGTGTTATACGCCGATATCCCACATTTACTTACCTGTCTTGAAGCGTGGGCCGGCTTCACAGCGCGCACCGCGGAACTGGAACTTAAATTTCAGGTTCCGGTTTCCGGCGGGACTGAAAGGAAGTGTGCACACTATTGTGTGCACACTTCCTTTCAGTCCCGCCGGTACTGGAACTTAAATTTCAGGTTCCGGTTTCCGGCGGGACTGAAAGGAAGTGTGCACACTATTGTGTGCACACTTCCTTTCAGTCCCGCCGGAAACCGGAACCTGAAATTTAAGTTCCAGTTCCGCGGTGCGCGCTGTGATGCCGGCCCACGCTTCAAGACAGGTAAGTAAATATGGGACAGAGGGAAAGTGCACTAGGGGACACT
The DNA here is from genome assembly GCF_036172605.1 of Pelobates fuscus. Lineage (NCBI taxonomy): Eukaryota > Metazoa > Chordata > Amphibia > Anura > Pelobatidae > Pelobates > Pelobates fuscus. Next base: position 49,180,170 of record NC_086328.1, read on the forward strand.
ATGGGAGGGGGGGGACGACACACTATGGGGGGTGGAGAATAGTATGGGAGGGGGGAAGAATACTATGGAAAGGGGGGGGGGACACTATGGGAGGGGGTGGAGAATACTATGGGGGGAGAGAATACTATGGGAGGGGGGGATTACTATGGAAAGGGGGGGGAACACTATGGGATGAGGGGGGGGAATACTATGGGAGGGGTGGAAATTTCCTGGAATTTCCTTCTGGAAATTAGGTGCGTGTTATACGCCGGGGCGTGTTATACGCCGATAAATACGGTATATGTAACGTCATACAAAGTGTATTTTAATATTAATATATATATTAGTATTAAAATACACTTGGAATGACGTTACATATATATAATATGTATATATATTATATATATAATAGATCTACATATATATATATTATATATATATATACGTATAATTAAAATAATAAATAAATAAGATAAATAATTAAATAAATAAAAAATTGAAACAAAATTTAAAATAAATTATATATTCTTATGTAATTTCATTCTAACTGTATTTTGTTATTAATATATATATATTGGAAACAGAATACACTTAGAATGACATTCTATATATATCTATCTATATATAAAATACAAATAACCGCAAATATATATATATAGATAAATACATATACGGTAATTACATAAAAGATTACATTAGTATACACGTCGAATTTAAATACCTATAAATGCATATATATTAAAATTCTACGTGTATATTTAAGTAATTTTTTTAACATAATTATGTAATTTGATTAATTAAAATTTGATTGACATGCCTGACAACACAGGGAGAAAGTGCAGAGAATTTAATTCGCAAGCACTATATTTGACCCTGTAACTCTCCAAGACACCATAAAACCTGTATATAGGGGGTACTGTTTTACTCGGGAGACTTCGCTGAACTCTTAGTTTAAAACTGGTAAATTGTATTACAACGATGATATTTTAAGTAAAAGTGATGTTTTTTGCATTTTTTACAAACAAACGGCACTTTTATGGACTATATTATTGTTGTAATATGTTTTACTGTTTTAAAACACTAAGATTTGTGTTTAGTGAAATCTCCCGAGAATAACAGTACATGTACAGGTTTTATGGTGTTTTGGAAAGTTAGAGAGTCACATATAAGGCTTGCATTTCATTTTTTTGACATTGAAATTTGCCAGATTAGTTATGTTGCCTTTGAGACCATATGGTAGCCCAGGAATAAGAATTACCCCCATGATGGCATACCATTTGCAAAAGTAGACAACCCAAGGTATTGCAAATGGGGTATGTCCAGTCATTTTTAGTAGCCACTTAGTCACAAACACTGGCCAAATATTAGTTTTTTGCTTTTTTCACACAAAAACAAATATGAACGCTAACTTTGGCCAGTGTTTGTGACTAAGTGGCTACTAAAAAAGACTAAACATACCCCACGTTCAATACCTTGGGTTGTCTACTTTTTCAAATGGTATGCCATTATGGGGGTAATTCTCATTCCTGGGCTACCACACCGTCTCAAAGGTAACATTACTAATCTGGCAAATTTCAATTTGAAAATGGAACGTTCTATATTTGACCCTGTAACTTTCCAAAACACCATAAAACCTGTTAATGGGGGGTACTGTTGTACCCGTGAGACATCGCTGATTACAAATATGTGCATTTTGTTGCAGTAAAACCTAACAGTATTATGACATTTACAGCTAAAATGTGAGGCAGAACTACAAATTAAAAAAAAAAAATCAAATTTCTCACAGTTTTTTTTTAATTTTATTCATAATAAATTGTTTCATATATAAATATTTTATATGAAATGAAAGCACTGTTTCTCCTGAACAAAATGATATGTAATAAGTGTGGGTGCATTTAATATGAAAGAGGTGAATTACGGTTGAACAGACATATAGCGCAAATTCCAGTTTTTGTTTACGTTTTGTTTTGATCAGAACGTGCACTATTGACTCCGTCCTGAAGGGGTTAAATAGAGCTAGTTCAGATGTGAAATTGTCTATGTTCCTGTTCACTTTAACAATTAAGTCATGTATCGTTTTCCAGTATTTAGTTAGTCTTGGGCAATACCACCAGATGTGGGCCATATTGCCCAATCCTCCGCAGTCTCTCCAACACCTATCGCTGTACCTATTATTCATATGGTGCAGTCTGGACGGAGCAAGATGCTATCTATACAGAATTTTAAAATCATTTTCGTGATGATTGGAGCAGAAAGATAAACCCTTCAGTGCTGAAACTTTTTTTAACCATTCTTCCAACTTATATTGGGTACCCAGCTCCGTCTCCCAAGATAACATATGTTTCAGTTTGGTTGTTGGTTTATCGTTGTGTAACATATAGCAGATAGATATAATGCCTTTCCTATTTGGGTCATTTAAAAAATAGCTTTTCTAATGGAGATATAGCCAATGCTTTGTCATTTTTATCGAATTCTGGAATTTTGTATATTTCTTTCAATTTCTCAATCACTAACTCACATTCAACCTTGCATTCAATCGGCAGACTATGCTTAAATTTTAGTCTTTCATAAGACAGAATAGAGTTTCCATGGAAAAAGTTGTCTATATGATGCAGTTGGTGTCCTTTAAGCAATGCTAAGTCTAAGGTTGGGATGCAATATTTTAAAGAATCAATTGGCATGGCTCTATATAGTTTTATTAAGTGACAATTGTTTTTGAATACTATATCCCAGGCTTTGAGTGTGGTCTTAGTAGTCAGAAACATTTTTGATACGCCAGGTCTCCTTACAGGGCTTAGCCAAGGTAGTTCCCCGAGTTGATAGGGGAGAATGCTGGATTCCTCCATCTCCATCCATCTCGGCCTGTTTTTTGGGCTATTAAAGCTTACAACCACTGCAGCATTAGTAGCAAAGTAGTATTTCCTGAAATTTGGGACACCAATGCCCCCGTGGATTTTTTGGTGCTGCAGGGATGTAAGCTTAATTCTACTGAGTTTATTTTTCCAGATAAATTTAAGCATTATTGAATGCACTTTGTTAAAAAAGGACATTGGAACAGATAAAGGGATGGTTCTGAAATAATACAGGATTTTTGGTAGGATCGACATTTTTATGGAGGCAATTCTTCCTAACCACGACAATTCCATGCCACCCCATCTCTCCATCTCCCTTTGTAGGTCTGGCCATGCTCTCTTCAAGTTATGAGTATGCATATTAGGTAAATGTTTGCATAAGTTAATACCTAAATATTTTAGGTAATCCTTCCTCCAATCGAACGGATATATTACTTTTAATTCATCCATGTCAGACTTTTGCAAATGAAAAGGCACGGCCTGGGTCTTAGATATATTTTATTTATAATATGACACTTCTCCAAGCTGGAGTAGAACAGTGTTAAGAGATTCCAGAGATTCCTTAGGGTTTTTGAGTGCTAGTATGACATCATCTGCAAATAGCCATATTTTGTGGGTGGATCCCTTAATTTGAATACCTGCTCTTTCTGGGGTCATCCTAATCAATTCGGCCAGGGGTCCCATCACCAGAACAAAGAGAATCGGAGATAAGGGACAACCATGACGCGTCCCATTAGTTAGGGGAAACGTTCTTGATTGGAAACCTGAGGCCGATACGTGAGCTGTGGGTGCGTAGTATAGTGCCTTAATCGCAGTGATGAAAGATTGCGGAATATCAAATCTACTCAATGTCTTCCATAGATATCCCCAATGTACCCTGTCGAACGCCTTCTCTGCGTCCAATGAAAGGAGCAGAGAAGGAGTTTTTGTTGAATTCATATGCTGGATCAAGTTTATGAAACATCTGGTTCTGTCCGGTGCCTGTCTTCCCTGGACGAATCCAACCTGGTCATTCTTAATTAGTAAGGGTATTAAACTAGTTAAGCGGTTCGCTAATATCTTAGCATAAATTTTTATGTCGTTGTTGATAAGGGATATGGGCCTAAAATTAGAGCATCTATCAGGAGTTTTACCTGGTTTTGGCAAGGTGACAATCTGTGCGGACAAAGACTCTCCCGGCATCTTCCCCCCGGACTTATAGTACTTAAATAATTTGGACATGTGGGGAATTAAAGTTTCTGCAAAGGTCTTGTAATATAAAATGGTAAATCCATCAGGTCCAGGAGCCTTTCCTGACGGCATGAGCTTGATCGCCTCGGCTACCTCTACTTCAGTTATATCGCACTCTAGTTTTTCCAAATTGTCAGAAGATAGCCGAGGCAACGAAACCCTGTCTAAAAAATTAGTCACCTCAGATGGCTGGGTGAGATTCAAATCAGATTCCAAATTGTAAAGTTCGCTATAATATTTTGCAAATTGGTCGCTAATCTTAGTCGGGTGGAATATTTTTTGTCCCTGGTCATCTATTAAGTGCGAAATTTTAGATTGGGCATTTACCTGCCGGAGTTTGGACGCCAGGAGAGTTGAGGCCTTGTTAACTTTTAAATAAAACAATTTCTTGAGGCGTCTCACCATGAGAGTAGTTCTATCTATATGTATTTTTGATTTAATCTCCCCTATCATTGCATATAGGGAAGAAGATGGGCCGAATTTATTAGCCTGATTTAAGTTGTACAGTTCTTTTTCCAAGTTTCATAAATTGCTATTCTTCTTCTTCTTCAAGTGAGACGCCCTAGAAATGAAATGACCCCTCATCACAGCCTTGTGCGCATTCCATGTCACCTCGCCAGGAACCTCATGCGAAACGTTATCCAAAAAATAATCATTTAGTACCCCCTCAGCGAGCGATCTATTTTCAGGATTGTCTAACAAATAATCACTCAGTCTCCGGTATCTGTTGGGGGAGGAAGAAACTGTTTCATCTATATGCAAAATTATGGGAGCATGGTCAGACCAATTGATATCTAAAATATCAGATCTTGAGATGTGTGATATGAGAGTGCCCTGTATCAGGAACCTATCCAGCCTGGAATACATGTTCTTGGATACGGAGTAGTAAGTGAAGTCTCTCTCATTCTCATGTAATAGTCTCCATGGATCATACAATCCGCATTCAACCATATACTTCGAGCATTTTACAGCTAGTCTGTCACCGTCTCTCATATGGGGTGTGTCTAGATTTTCCCTTGCATTATCTAAGTCGCCGTCCATAACAAAGTTCATATCTCCACACATCACTAAAATCCCTTTCATGTTCTCATTCACCAATTCCATTATCTTCCTAAAAAAAGTTAGCAGACCTGTGTTGGGGAAATACACATTGACAATTGTATATAAAACATTGTTAACTTTACCTATCCACAATATGTGTCATGGCCGTTACCTGTAATTCCTGTCTCTTCCGGGTTGACGGACTGTAGCCACACCCCCTCTCTGACGCGGTCTCATTGCGCTACATAATGCGACCGCGCCAGGCAACAGACGCTGGATTAATGAACAGCGTACCGCGGAATTAAACCGGCTGCAACTCTTCTCTACAAACTTACCTGTGTACTGAACCGGACTCGTAATCGACTAACCTCCTTCTCCTTCCTCGACCACGGCTAGCACTTGACTCCTCTCGACCTCTCTCCACGGAACCTCCCCGGAGGGCACTCTGGGACCAACTTCAATTCCTCTGGAAGCTAAGTTAACTCACTGCATTATACGAACTTTCCCCTGACTACTGAGCTCTCAAGCTTCAGCCTGCTCACACATTCTCCTATCGTTATAGGAGTAATTCCTATTCATTAACCTTTCTACCTCCATATGAGATGTTTTCTATCAATTAAGCTAAATCAAATCTCTGCAAGTTAATCTGCATTGCCTTCCTTCATTTTATTGCTGCAATTCAATCGTATAGTAAATCTAAGAATCCCCTCAACAATCCTGAACCATTTAAAGATACAGTACCTATGTTTCTTCAATCATTTATATTAAAGACACAGTATCAGTTAACTCCCTGGTGAACTGTCATCTCTTTATTTCATCAACTTCTCACATTCACATCTAATTAATCAGAAATCTGCAGTTGAGCTCCATCAAACTCTATGTGAACGTGACAGATTAATCCAGCCTTTGTAATGGATCCAGCAGATTTCGATTCAAAATTGACGATGCTGAATCAAAGAGTCGATACACTTGCTCAAGGCATGCAAGATCTCCAGGTTACAAATGAACGGATTCTTACTTATGTCAGAGACTTACAAACCCACACTCCTCATACCGTTATGCACTCAGCCAGTGACCCTGCTGTCTGTAATCCGGAGAAGTTTTCTGGAGATAGATCAAAATACAGGGAGTTCCTAAATTCCTGCAAACTATTGATTGCTCTAAAACCTCGATCTTATCCCACTGAAAGATCTAAGGTTTGTTCAGTTATCTCCTTTCTAAGAGGTGAACCTATGGCCTGGGCCCACTCCTTCTTGGAAAATGATGATCCCATCTTAGACTCATTGGACGAGTTCTTTGAAGCTATGTCTCTCCTTTACGAAGATCCTAATAAACAGTCTACAGCTGATCTAACCATCCGAACCCTCCAGCAAAAACATAGACCTGTCGAGGATTACATAGCTGAGTTGAAGAGATGGGCCATAGAAACTCAATGGAAAGATATAACCCTGCGCAACCAATTTCGAATTGGGTTATCCGAAGGAGTAAAAGATGAACTTTCTCGAACTGAACTCCCTGCTACATTAAACGCTCTTATTCAACTATCTATCAGTATTGACAGACGGCTTAGGGAAAGAAAGGCTGAAAGAGCTCTCTCAGGTTCATCAATTAGGAAACCAGCTGCTCCTCCAAAACCAGCTGAAAAACCTTCATCGCCTAACGAACCTATGGAAATTGGCACTATAAGAAGTCCTCTCACACTAGAAGAAAAAACTAGAAGACGACTACTTAACCTTTGCATGTACTGTGCCTCACAAGACCACTTAATCCCGGACTGCCCTCTATTGAAAAGACCACGGAGTGGTAAGCATGCTCATACCACTTCTATACTGAGTGCACTCCCTCCTAAATCAACCACTCAATTTTTCTCAATTTCTCTCATATTACAGTGGGACAAAGAAAGAATAACGACTGAAGCCATCATTGACTCTGGGGCTAACGGAGTGTTCATCGATTCATCCTTTGTAATCAAAAATAAAATTCCTTGTGTCCGTAAACGCACTTCTGTCTCTGTCAGAGTAATTGATGGCTCCCTCATAGCCTCGGGTCCTATCACAAAATAAACTATTCCTGTACGAACAACTTCACTTAACACTCATATCGAATACCTCATTTTCGATGTTATCTCTTCTCCCCTTTATCCGGTCATCCTAGGAATCAATTGGCTAAGGGACCACAACCCTCAAATTACCTGGTCTCCCTTTTCTCTCGCTTTTAACTCCGTGTACTGTAAGGAAACATGCTTACAACATATTCCACTCCTCCAAACTATCGAAGAACCATCTATACCTTCTTGCTATTCAGAGTTCTCTGATGTATTCAGTAAAAAGGAAGCTGAGACACTTCCACCTCATCGTCCCTACGACTGCCCTATCGACCTCATACCTGGTGCCCCCATACCTTTTGGGCACATATACCCTCTCTCTGAATCTGAATTAAAAATCCTCAAGGAATACTTGGAGGAAAACCTCCGTAAGGGGTTCATTAGACCTTCCAGCTCACCTGCTGCCTCCAGTATGTTTTTTGTGAGGAATAAGGACCAGACCATCCGTCCCATCATAGATTACAGAGCTTTAAATAAGATAACAGTCAAAAATCGCTATCCTCTTCCCCTGATAAACGAGCTGATTGAAAGGTTAAAAACAGCCACTATCTATACCAAGCTTGACCTCCGTGGGGCATACAATCTCGTTAGAATCAAGGCTAACGATGAATAGAAAACTGCCTTCAGAACTAGATATGGTCTCTACGAATATCTTGTGATGCCTTTTGGCCTCTGCAATGCCCCTGCCACCTTTCAACATTTCATAAATGACATCTTCAGGGATCTTCTGGACGTCTGTGTTATCATTTACTTAGATGACATTCTTATATATTCTAATACACCTGAGGAACACAAAAAACATGTGAGATGGGTGTTATCCAGACTTAGAACTCATAAATTATACGCTAAACCAGAAAAATGTCTCTTTAACGTCAACGAAATAACCTTCTTAGGTTACGTTATCACTCCTCATTCAATTGGAATGGATAGCTCAAAAATCAGTTGTATCCTCAACTGGCCCATTCCTTCTAACGTAAAAGAATTACAACGGTTCTTGGGCTTTGCTAACTTCTAAAGGAAATTCATTAAAAATTACTCTGATGTAACTCATTCACTTAATTCACTTAACAGCAAAAAACATGCTTTCAATTGGAATGAAAAGGTCCAAAAGGCTTTCGATGAATTGAAAAGAAGGTTTACAACTGCTCCTATCCTTCAACTCCCTGATCCCACATGTCTATATGTCCTTGAAACAGATGCTTCAGAAACTGCTCTCGGAGCTGTCCTCTCCCAACACAAAACTCCTCAAGATCCTCTTCATCCTGTTGCCTTTTTTTCCCGTTCCATGTCTCCGGCTGAAAAGAATTACCCTATAGGAGAAAAAGAATTATTAAGCATAAAATCAGCTTTAGAAAACTGGCGACATCTTCTAGAAGGAACACAAACTCCTATAATAGTTTATACTGACCATAAAAACCTTGAATATCTTCACTCCAACAAAACTCTATCTGCGAGACAAGTAAGATGGAACCTCTTCTTCTCCCGGTTTAATTTTCAAATAGTTTTTAGACCTGGGGCAAGGAACAAAAAGGCGGATGCCCTCTACAGAATTCATCAAGAACCTGAAGTAGAAAACCCCCATACAGTCATCGGAATTGTCACATCCCTTATAGATGACATAAAAGGTCTTCATCCAGATGCTCTTGACCTTCCTAAATCAAATAAATTATCACTGAAGGACGGTCTCTATTATTTTCATGATAGAATTTACATTCCTCCCCCATTTAGGAATAAAATACTTGAATTCATTCATGACTCTCCTCTGGCAGGTCATCCAGGTATAAAAAAGACCCTCGAATTATCCAAAAGATATTATTGGTGGCCGCGTCAGGACAGCACCATCGAATCCTACGTGAAAAATTGTTCAACCTGTCAAAGATCCAAATCTGACCATCATCAACCCTTTGGTCAGTTGATGAACCTACCAGTTCCAGAGAGACCTTGGCAATCCATCTCTATGGACTTCCTGGTGGAACTTCCCCCTTCTCAACACCATTCTACCATTTTAGTAGTAGTAGACCGATTCACAAAGATGTCCCATTTCATTCCTTTGAAGAAATTACCTTCATCATCAGAACTTTCAAAAACATTTCTCGATAACATTGTAAAACTTCATGGACTCCCAGATGAAATCATATCGGACCGCGGAACCCAGTTTACCTCCAAATTCTGGAATGCATTATGTACTTCTCTTCGTATCCAACGTAAACTATCTTCCGCTTATCATCCTCAAACCAACGGGCAAACTGAAAGAGTTAACCAATGCCTGGAACAGTATTTACGTTGCTATTGTTCCCACCTACAGGATGATTGGATGACGTGGTTACCTATGGCCGAATTTGCTTATAACAACTCAGTTCATACAAGTAGCAAAATGACTCCCTTCTTCTCCAATTATGGATTTCATCCCTCCTCAATTCCTTCTCAAATTATTCCTTCATCTAACCCCACTGTCTCGGATCAAATCTCTCATATGTCCTCCTTATTTCGACAGTTACATGAAAATCTTGAAGTGGCATCTTCTAACCAGAAGAAGTTTTTTGATGCTAAGAGACAACCTTCCCCTACTTATAAAGTTGGCGATTTTGTCTGGCTCTCCTCAAAAAACATCTCCACCAACCGTCCGTCGAAGAAGTTGAGTTCCCTGTTTCTTGGTCCTTTTCAAATATTATCTATCATAAACTCTAATGTTGTGAAATTGAAGCTTCCACCTACTTTTAAGCTTCACCCCGTCTTTCATGTGTCCTTGCTCAAGCCCTATCATCCTGATCCTTTTCAAAGAAATGTAATCACTTCTCCTGATCCTATCTTGGAACATGGTACTGAGGAATACGAGGTCCAAAAAATTCTTGATTCAAGGATTCATCGTGGCTCTCTACAGTACCTCATTAGATGGAAGGGTTATGGAGTTGATGAAGATTCATGGGAGGATTCCTCTGTGATTCATGCTGATAGGCTGCGTACAGCATTCCACAAACGTTATCCATCCAAACCACGTGGATAGCACCCGGTGGGTGCTCGTTACAGGGGGGATACTGTCATGGCCGTTACCTGTAATTCCTGTCTCTTCCGGGTTGACGGACTGTAGCCACACACCCTCTCTGACGCGGTCTCATTGCGCTACATAATGCGACCGCGCCAGGCAACAGACGCTGGATTAATGAACAGCGTACCGCGGAATTAAACCGGCTGCAACTCTTCTCTACAAACTTACCTGTGTACCGAACCGGACTCGTAATCGACTAACCTCCTTCTCCTTCCTCGACCACGGCTAGCACTTGACTCCTCTCGACCTCTCTCCACGGAACCTCCCCGGAGGGCACTCTGGGACCAACTTCAATTCCTCTGGAAGCTAAGTTAACTCACTGCATTATACAAACTTTCCCCTGACTACTGAGCTCTCAAGCTTCAGCCTGCTCACACATTCTCCTATCGTTATAGGAGTAATTCCTATTCATTAACCTTTCTACCTCCATATGAGATGTTTTCTATCAATTAAGCTAAATCAAATCTCTGCAAGTTAATCTGCATTGCCTTCCTTCATTTTATTGCTGCAATTCAATCGTATAGTAAATCTAAGAATCCCCTCAACAATCCTGAACCATTTAAAGATACAGTACCTATGTTTCTTCAATCAATTATATTAAAGACACAGTATCAGTTAACTCCCTGGTGAACTGTCATCTCTTTATTTCATCAACTTCTCACATTCACATCTAATTAATCAGAAATCTGCAGTTGAACTCCATCAAACTCTATGTGAACGTGACAATATGTATCTCCCGTTATTATCCATCAGTATCTTATCTGTAGAGCTGGCCACCTTCCTACTAAAGAATATAGAAGTACCTCTAGACTTAGACTTGTAAGTGCAGTGAAATATGGATGGGAATAACCGTGTCATAAATTTGTACTCTTTTCCTTCTTTAAGATGAGACTCTTGAATACATACAATATCCGACTTGTTGGATTTAACTTCTTATACCTCTTATTACCAAGTAATTCATTGTCCCCACTATACTTTACCTTTTCCAGCCACATAAACCACATCTCAAGTCTATGTGGCAATGAGAGGGTTAACCGGCATTTCTGTTAGCCTTCCCATTGACCAATCAGATGGTTGGGCGCCTGATTTAAACCGAACTTACGAGGACATTCCTAACCCCTTGAAAAGCCGCTTACTGGCGAAACGCGCGTCGGGGCTTTCTGACGTGTATCTTCATTCTCTGTTTGTTGGCAAGCTGTGCCTTTAGTTTAGCTAGTCCGGATATTTGAAGCACTAGTTAGAATATTAGAATTTTCGTGGGTCTGTCTGCTCATGTCTACACCTAGGTCCGGTGCTGGGTAATTTGTAACCGCGGACCAGCACATATTAGATAGACAGACGCTACGATTTAGCTAACTTTGCCTCTTTCAGGATTATTTATTCAGTCTAGGGATTTCTAGCTGAGCCACTTGCCCTCTCGACGAATTTTAGATTTGAGCTATAGCAGGGATTTTTCGCTATATTAGTTACACGTTTCACTTGTAGTCCAGGTTTATTTAGGACTATTGGTCCTGGGCTACTTTTTCCCTTGTGTAGCACTCACTTTATCTCTACATATTTCTCCTGTTGATCGCTGCTATTGTAACAGTTTAGTTGTTACTTTTTAGATGCATTTCTACTCTTGCTATTTATTTATTTTTTCCTGTGAGCTTTCTCTCTCTCACTATTAGATACATTGTATTATCGATGATAGAGATGCATTGTATTATTGATGCAGGAATATTTACCTAGTTAATCTCTCCATAGGAGATTTCTCGTTGGAGATAACATTTTAGAGTGCATATGGATTAGTATTACCCTTTATCTAGGGTTTTCCTCCCCTTTTTTTCTCCTTACATGTGTTTGTCTGTTTAGAGCCAGATATCTCGACAGCTCTTTTTATATTAATAGTTATTAAAAGTTATATTTTCAGTATTTGCTGTGGTCACAGGACAGTCCAGTTTCTCCCTTTCTTGTTTTTTTCTATGGGTTAAACCCCTATTATCTCTGTCCAGTATTATTGCTTCATCCCTTTGTAACACCATGCCTAACATTAACTTCAATCATTAACCAGCATTTTTCTCTTTTAGAAATATTGTTGTCTTATATTTTATATTTTTTTTGCTAAAATCAATAAAAAAAAGTCTTTGACCTCTTACCAGCTTATTTTGTAGGAATTGGTAAACTTATTGTGGGCCAGTTTAAGTAAGACAAATCCCCCAAACATTATTGTTGTATTAATGGCTAAGGGTTATATTACGACTGCTGTAGTAGTAACATACCTCATATGCAATTTTTGGGCCTTGGAAGTAGATATACTTCTGGTTTGCACAGAAGGTGAGATATATCTAGACAAATGGAGAAAGATTGTAACTGTAATGAAAATATTGATTTTAATTTCCTTCCTTTTCCCTTGATGGATGCAGCAGACAAATCCCACCTGGAACTGAGCAAACGTGAAAGCATGCTTAAGAATTTCACCCGGTGTGTCACATAGTTTGTTAGCTCTACAAACAGAGAAAATATCCTTATGATAGATTATTGCAGCACTCTAAAAATAGCTGTGGTTGCTTTGCTTTGATTTTCTGGCATATGATGCCATGTACTGATGAATATTTTTCTTATTGTTTTATATTTTATTTGTACACTGTAAGTATTTTAAGAACACCAGATGGAATAAAGACGCATACACTGTTTAAGAAATTGATCTCCTTTGTCCTGCGAACAGGGTCCATGATCCTTTGCTGATCGCGGAGCAAATGCCAAATGGAGGCTGCACCCGTGAATTAAGTTTTGGTAAGGAAACCACATATACACTGATCAGCCACAATATTAAAACCAATTAATAACATTGATTAGATTGTTGCAATGGCATCTGTCAATGGGTGGGGTATATTGGGAAGCAAGTGAACTGTCAATGCTAAAATCTCATGTGTTGGAAGCAGGAAAAATAGGCAAGTAAAAAGATCTGAGTGACTTTGACAAGGGCCAAAAATATATGGTTTGATGACTGGGTCAGAGCATTTCCAAAACAACAAGTCTTGTGGGGTGTTCTAGGCTTGCAGTGGTTAGTACTTACTAAAAGTGGGGCAAGAAAGGGCAAATGGTGAACCGGAGTCAGGGTCATTGGTGACCAAGAATCACTGATGCACGCAATTCCTATTTGTGTTTATAGTATACAATAAAACAAAGATAACAAATATATAGTGCACACTGTAGTACTATTTAGTGCAAATAAGTGAAAAATTACTCACTCAGAGAGAGAGAGCAAAAAGCTGGTTTTGCTCAATCCATGCAGCATAGATGGTATATTTCTAACCAAGGAAAATTATATCCAGAGAGTGATGATAAAAAAGCAGGAGGGTCCAGAGTATATGGAATAAATAAACTAACTATATTCTTAATACTAACCTAAAAAACAACAAAATGCAACAATAGTGTTGCAATTTTATTGCATTTTAGGCATTTTATTGTTTTTTACTTACTTGTATATCAAGTTATTTTGTATTTGGGGATCTTAACCACAATTACAAAGTGAATGAAAAATATAGAGATCGTGTACCTAACCACCCAATTTTGATGCATCAGAACCTTATTCAACAAAGTAATACCCACCATTTACCTTCTCGTAAAGAAAGCTCCCGAACCCTCTTCTTTCTAGTAAAGACTCCGTATTCCTTATAACACAATCAATATCAGGATGTTAAAGGGTTACCCAAGCACCATGACCACTGTAGTACAGAAGCTGGATGCTGTTCAGACTGCTTGATAGGAAACCTTGCATTCAGCTGGAACCAGTTAACACAGCAAACCATTGCAAAAGGTTTGCCCCATTACTAGGGAACGGTACTTGAGTACTCCTAGTTCTATAACCAACACTGAAGGCTTTATTGGCTATGATGCTGGGAGTAACCCTTTAATTATTATTCTAACTTAAAGTAAAAGAAGAAATAGTTTTAATGGACTCTGTGTTATAAACTTATACAGACCCATGATACACATAGATCTCCACATAGTAGTGGTTAAATTCTAAAATATTTAGAATACCAATGCCTTCTGATTACCGCTCCAAGTATTAGTCATATTTATAATGGATTCAAGCCAAAATGGTATCCTAATGCACAAAACAACAGATTTCACACTAGATCAGTAATTTGTGGAACACTATAGTAGATACATCACCTTCGGTGAGCCTTGTACAGGGTAAGAATATAATTCTTGGGAAGCTGTAGTTTTCACTATTAAAGGACCACTATAGGCTCCCAGACCACTTCAGCTCAATGAAGTGGTCTGGGTGCCAGGTCCATCTAGGATTAACCCTTTCTGCTGTAAACATAGCAGTTTCTGAGAAACTGCTATGTTTACAAATGGGTTAATCCAGCCTCTAGTGACAGTCTCATTGACAGCCGCTAGAGGCGCTTCCGCGCTTCTCACGGTGATTTTCACATTGAAAAGACGCCAGCGTCTATAGGAAAGCATTGAGAATGCTTTCCTATGAGACTGGCTGAATGTGCGCGCGGCATGAGCCGATGACGGGAAAGCAGGAGGAGAGTCCCCAGCGCCGAGGGAGCCCGGTGCTGGAGAAAGGTAAGGGATTAACCCCATCCTCCCCCCAGAGCCCAGCGGGAGGGGGCCCTGAGGGTGAGGGGGACCCAAGGACCCTATAGAGCCAGGAAAACGAGTATGTTTTCCTGGCACTATAGTGGTCCTTTAATGAATAACAGGAAAGAAAATTTAGTGAAAACATTCACACCACAACAATGATCCACAGCAATTTTGAAATTACATGGGGTCTCTTTTGTAACATTCTACACCGGAAAACTGACAATAAATTACATGGCTCCAATGCGCCTTGGACATATTTTCCCTCTTTCAAGCCCCATATATTGGAACTGTAAAAAAGACAAAGGTATCCTCTTACATATTTTCTTTGGTCCTGTTCACACATTGAACATATCTGGAGTCAAATTCAAGCTGTTATGCATCAGACTCTTGCCTGAGATTTACCTACTAGACATGTTCCTTGATGCCCTACACGGGATTTTAAAGAAAATGGTGATGCATGTATTGATTGCAGCCAAATTATGTATAGCACGTGCTATCTGATTTTCACCAAACCTTTCTACAGTGATTGACAAGTTATCCATGGCTAAACTTTATGAGAAGATGTCCCATAAGATACCGGGGCCACATAACACTCTTTAAAGTGTGGTCTCACTGGTCTGCTGTTTAGTATTAAAATGGTAATACTCCAACCCCTAGTCAAGTAGGTTACCCTATAAAAGAGAAGACAATGGGTAAGTGCTTATGAGCAAACAAAAAATAGAAAGCAGCATACCTTCCTCGTAAACCCCAAAAATAAAATGTAAACTTCAAACCACATAGAAGCACTAACTATAATATTTAAAACATATCACAAAGCCAAAAAGTCCAGAAACTAAATAAGGAGGTATAAAGTGAATACCATTTAAAAGAAAGCAGAACACAGCAGCAATGTCCATTTAGAAAGTATTTTCTTGTTGAAGATTTCAAGATAAAAAGTTCTGGGATCTGTATGGACATATAAAAAAGAAACAGAACAGGGGATCCAATAGTGCAATACATCAGGACAAATAAAACTGATACAGTATTAGGTTCTTCTTAATTGCTTACTCACATTTATGAGAGCTAAAACCAACTCTAGTGTACATAGTGTTCCGTGGTATTGATGCCACTTATAGAATATGCATCACGTAGATTTCCAAAGCCGAATGGTGACCATAAAATCCAAAACAATAAACAAAACAATAGTGCTCTCTGTAAGGCTAAGCGTAAAAAACAAAAGGAATCTTACTCATAGTTTGTAAAGCAGACAAACCGCTCTGTGAATCAGCTGTAGGCCATACAATCTACACCCGGTCTCCGTTTGGATGATGAGCAGAATGCCAGGTAATCCAAGTATTAACAGTAGAAATAACAAATGTATATGGCACATTAAAGATAATAAAGTAGCCCATAACCCTTTATTAAATAAAAACAATGAAAATATTTACATGTTTAGCCATGCAGGGCTTCATCAAGTGGAAAGAAAAAGTTTTTTTTTTATATATATATATATCCTTATATAGTTTCAGAACTTTTTTGTTATATGTTTTAAGTATCATAGTTAGTGCATATATGTGGTTTGTAAATATAAATATAATTTTTAGTGCAATCTTTTTATCCTGTTTTTTATTAAGTAGGTTACCCTGCCTGAATAAATAAATTAAGGTTTGCCTCTACGAACTGAATGCTTATGTCTGTAACGTGTCATTTTTCTCTGGATGGCTTTATTTCCATGTACCATTGTATCACATGTGCTGTGCCTAATGTATTTAACTCTGGCAAGATTCTGTTATATACCTATGATATCTTTGTACTCTTTAAAACAAAACATCAAA
The DNA here is from genome assembly GCF_036172605.1 of Pelobates fuscus. NCBI lineage: Eukaryota > Metazoa > Chordata > Amphibia > Anura > Pelobatidae > Pelobates > Pelobates fuscus. The sequence continues at coordinate 49,196,820 of NC_086328.1, forward strand.
TAATAGATTGAAAAAAATACAAGACAAAAATATAATTCTAGACAACATTTATGCGCCTGAGAAATATCCATGCAAATTCATGCTAAACACGATTCCTTATTGACATACACTGAATCTTTTTGATGTTTCTGTTCAGAATACCAGAACAGGAGTACATGATAGTGACATTGTTTAAGAGTCCCAACTACCCTATTTTTGTCATAAGCCATTTTGCCCTCAATCCTGAGTTCTGCTGATAAAAAGCATCCACACAGTTTGATGCTATCACCTCCGCACTTTGCTATGAATTTGGTATTCTTAGAATGGTGAGTAGTGTTGGTTTTATACAACAAATAGCTTTCAACACTAACGCAAAAAAAGAAAATAAAACATTGGTCTCTGACCAGAGAAATTTTCCATGTTTATTATTCCACATATTTTATAGGAAAATTAAATAGAAATAGATATGTTTTGTTTCAGCAATGACTTTTTCGGCCATGTGATTTGGAGCTTCTGCCAGATTAGAAAAAAACCTTTAAATGCTTGCTTTTTCTTTTTTCTTTAAATATATACTTTATATTTAACTGCAGCTACTCGATGTCCTCTAACACAAAACCAAAAAATTAAAAATTGTCATTTTTTCTGACCTAATCCCATGTTGGCCTAAGCACTCTTCAGAGCATACTCAAGATAAAGCTGATTCCTCTCTTTGTGAAGAGCAACTGGATTGTGATGCCGATTTTCATCCCTCAGTTGTTGGACCCATCTTGGAGGGCAAAATTACATCTTTGCTTCAATCCCTATTGCAGATCTGATTCAACAGTTTAAACTGATCATTTGCAAGATAGGATATCCATGACCTGGGACATGGAAAGCAGAACGGCAAAATACGCTGAGGCCCATAATAGCACAGTGGATGCAGTCTCCAACATCAAACAGAAACTACAAGCTTTCTGCAAATAAGCTTTATAATCTAAACGATCGTTGGAGGAACTACAGGGAGTGCAGAATTATTAGGCAAATTAGTATTTTGACCACATCATCCTCTTTATGCATGTTGTCTTACTCCAAGCTGTATAGGCTCGAAAGCCTACTACCAATTAAGCATATTAGGTGATGTGCATCTCTGTAATGAGAAGGGGTGTGGTCTAATGACATCAACACCCTATATCAGGTGTGCATAATTATTAGGCAACTTCCTTTCCTTTGGCAAAATGGGTCAAAAGAAGGACTTGACAGGCTCAGAAAAGCCAAAAATAGTGAGATATCTTGCAGAGGGATGCAGCACTCTTAAAATTGCAAAGCTTCTGAAGCGTGATCATCGAACAATCAAGCGTTTCATTCAAAATAGTCAACAGGGTCGCAAGAAGCGTGTGGAAAAACCAAGGCGCAAAATAACTGCCCATGAACTGAGAAAAGTCAAGCGTGCAGCTGCCAAGATGCCACTTGCCACCAGTTTGGCCATATTTCAGAGCTGCAACATCACTGGAGTGCCCAAAAGCACAAGGTGTGCAATACTCAGAGACATGGCCAAGGTAAGAAAGGCTGAAAGACGACCACCACTGAACAAGACACACAAGCTGAAACGTCAAGACTGGGCCAAGAAATATCTCAAGACTGATTTTTCTAAGGTTTTATGGACTGATGAAATGAGAGTGAGTCTTGATGGGCCAGATGGATGGGCCCGTGGCTGGATTGGTAAAGGGCAGAGAGCTCCAGTCCGACTCAGACGCCAGCAAGGTGGAGGTGGAGTACTGGTTTGGGCTGGTATCATCAAAGATGAGCTTGTGGGGCCTTTTCGGGTTGAGGATGGAGTCAAGCTCAACTCCCAGTCCTACTGCCAGTTTCTGGAAGACACCTTCTTCAAGCAGTGGTACAGGAAGAAGTCTGCATCCTTCAAGAAAAACATGATTTTCATGCAGGACAATGCTCCATCACATGCGTCCAAGTACTCCACAGCGTGGCTGGCAAGAAAGGGTATAAAAGAAGAAAATCTAATGACATGGCCTCCTTGTTCACCTGATTTGAACCCCATTGAGAACCTGTGGTCCATCATCAAATGTGAGATTTACAAGGAGGGAAAACAGTACACCTCTCTGAACAGTGTCTGGGAGGCTGTGGTTGCTTCTGCACGCAATGTTGATGGTGAACAGATCAAAACACTGACAGAATCCATGGATGGCAGGCTTTTGAGTGTCCTTGCAAAGAAAGGTGGCTATATTGGTCACTGATTTGTTTTTGTTTTGTTTTTGAATGTCAGAAATGTATATTTGTGAATGTTAAGGTGTTATAATGGTTTCACTGGTAAAAATAAATAATTGAAATGGGTATATATTTGTTTTTTGTTAAGTTGCCTAATAATTATGCACAGTAATAGTCACCTGCACACACAGATATCCCCCTAAAATAGCTAAAACTAAAAACAAACTAAAAACTACTTCCAAAAATATTCAGCTTTGATATTAATTAGTTTTTTGGGTTCATTGAGAACATGGTTGTTGTTCAATAATAAAATTAATCCTCAAAAATACAACTTGCCTAATAATTCTACACTCCCTGTATAATCTGCGTACTCATGGCATCTCTATGTACTATGTTCTGGACAATTTTACATCTTTTGACCCTGATATCGATCCTGAAGATTTTTGTGGAACCTAAACATTTAACCCATATAATTATGGCCTTATACAATAAATCTACAGCTATAGTTTCTCCTGGTGGATTCAAATCTAGAAGATACCCTTGTCCAACAGAATTAGAGAGGGTTGCCCCCTCTCGCCTAGCTCTTGAACCAGCTGTTTTAATTAGGAATCTTCCCTCAGTTCATGGTATCGCTGTGGGTTATAACACCTGTGAATTCAGTCTATTTGCAGATAATGTTCTGTTGACACTGACACAGCCTTTAACTACATTATCAAACCTAAATCAAATTATAGTAGATTACAGCTTAAGCCTCAATTTAATACTGTTACAGGAACACTAGTTCGAATTATGTACCTTTCAATTACTTGGGAACAGCATTGCAATAGTTGATCCGGCACTTCGAATAACGCCGAAGTGCCGAAGCCGTCGAAGTCCTCGAGGTAGTCGAAGCGGCCGCCATTACAGTCGAACACGTGGCGGCGGCCATTTTAATGCAGTCGAAGGCGGTCATCGGTAATCGGTGTCTTTTCCGATACTTCGACATCACAGCGGAGGCTAAGTCCCGGCCGAACCTTCGAACCGACCGTCGAAAGGAACTGTGCCATCTCTTTTATGGGAATAGATCACCACCCGACTAGCGACCAACGCGGAAGTGTAAAACCGCATGTCTTCGACACTTCGACACCAGCCGAAGTACGTTCGAATCTTCGAACACCGGCTTCGGATGGAACTTTACCGATTTTCCGGCCGAACATCAACCGACCACACAGCCTGAATCTGTGGAACTGGTTCTGGACTTGCAAACAGGCGTGCGGTCGGTCCAAAAAGGACTTTTTAATATCTTTTGAACTAATGGACGGATTCGCACGAAATTTGAGTATGTTGTTCCCCAATGTATGCTGTTCACAAATATATGAGTTTTATTAATGTCCTAGGTAAAATAAGAAAGTTATAAAAATGTATAAAAATGTATAAGTTTTAGCTTGGAGATAATTGAGTAGATACAGTAGGAAACTCAATTATCTCCCAAGCAGAGGGGAGGGCATTAGGGGGCTGTACTATGCTGTTATTGGTTATTTTATACCTCCCCTTGGGAGGGGTCTGTGTGTATCTGACTGTAATAAAAAGCAGGCTGGGTGTTCCAGACCTCAGTTCTTACTTGACCCTCAAATCGCTGCTTTGACTCGTTTTGTGGGCAGAAAGGTATCCTAGCTATGCTATAGCTAGTGGGATGATTCTACACTTACAGGACTCGTATGGAATACTATGGAAATCGGCTCTCCCCTCTTCAGCAACTAGGAATCCAGACGACCAAACGGTCCAGCTCTCAGCAAGCCTAAGGGTAACCGTAACATTTGGTGGCAGCGGTGGGATGATTCTGGATATCCTAGGAGAGGCACGGAACGGATGGAGAGCACCTACACGAAATTGAAACGTACAACCCTGAAAGATTTACTGGAAAGCAGAGGAGGGCACGCCAGCAACCGGCCAAAGAGGGAACTAATCGCAGAACTGACAGAACTGGATCAAAGCTCCACAATGGCGGAAACACCAATCACGGATGATGATGCAAAGGCAAGAATTGTTCGGGGAAGGCTTCCCTTATACGGGCCAAACCCATCTATAGAACTGATACAGCAATTGATGGTGGAGGCAGACGCGGATTTACAAAAGACCCGAGCCTACAACATTGAAATGGCCAACTGTCATGCCTTAACTATGGTATCCTCTTACTTCCTGGTTCCACGGAGCCTAGCCACACCCCTTTATGACACGGTCTGCCTATTTAATCTGACTGCACCAGCTGATCAGGGCTGGATTATTGAACTACGTTCCGTACTCACGAACCGGCTGCAACATCGTTGTGAAAGCCTGCTGTTACCGGACCGGACTGGAAGACTTCAAGTTCCCTTCACCTTTCCTCATCCACGGCTAAAGCTGAACTCTATCCATGCAGGATAATCCACCTCTGAGGAATCTCGGGAACCAGTGTTCTATGTGCCGGAAGCTAAGTAAAACTTCTCTGATAAGCGTTGCATCTAAAGCTGTTATTTCCTGTCTCCAAAGTCCTTCGTTAAAGCCAACCGTTACAGCTAACTTCAACTCATACTTGTCTCAGTTAGCTGCATTTATCTTTCTTCAGTTAAAGTCTATGGAACAGCTATTGTAACTTCTTATCATCTAATTAATTAATACTACTAAAGGACTCTTGCTGCTTCAGTTACCGTTTACTCCTTAAAGCTACAGCGCATATAATTGTGAACTTCAGTTATCGTTTATTACTTAATGCTACAGTACCTGTAAATTGGAATTAAAGTCAATACCAATTACTTTCTAATAAATATTCGAACTATAAGAAATCTGCAGTTGTGTTCCTTCATAACAAATGTTTAAACGTGACACCAACGCACAACGCAATGCTGAAACCCCGCAGGTAATCGTTGATGTGGAAAATGCTGGGAAGCCCAAAATACCCTTTGCGGCATTCCGATCCTTCCTAGAGAGCGAGACAGGAATTGATGAGTACTTGGCGGACTTCGAAAGGCAATGCGCCCTGCACCAGATTCCCACCAGAGAGTGGCCCACGATCCTGTCTGGGAAACTATCCGGGCGAGCCCTGGAAGCTTTTCGTACCTTGGGTGCTGAGGAAGTGACACAGTATGAACGAGTTAAAGAGACTCTGCTAAGACGATACGCGGTAACTCCAGACACGTATCGCCGGCAGTTTCGGGGCACGAAAAAGAAGCCTAACGATACACATATGGAATGGGCGCACCGAATGCGGAGAGCGGCAAATCACTGGATGAGCGGAAGTAAAGCGGTGACTGGTGAGGAAATTTTACAATTATTCCTCTTAGAACATTTTTATGATGGCATGGAACAAAAGGGGAAGGAGTGGCTGCGAGACAGGCGACCGTCCACCCTAGAAGAAGCGGCCAAATTAGCTGATGAACACTATGATTCACGTCTTCACGAGTCAACAAACTACCGGGCTCCAGCACGGGTTGAGCCCAGAGAGGTTTACCGTGCACCTCCTCGTACGGAGTTCCGAGCCCCGGTACCCGCCGGGCCCCCCAGACACTCAGGGTCACCCAATAACAATTTTGATCGTTCCAGACCCACTTGCCACCGATGCAAGCAACCAGGGCATTTCATGGCTAACTGCCCTCTTAGCCCGCACCAGACGCCCAGGAATTACAATTACCCCTCTGGGCCATACCGTCCTGCCCGAGCCCTCTGTGTTAACCAGGAGACCCCTATGGAGGAATATGTGGGGCCGCTTCACGAGGCAGACCCTGTATATGCGGCTTCGGATAACCGCCAGCACCATCGGCAGAAGGTATGGCTCGAAGGGCGATCTACCGAGGGGTTGAGAGACACAGGGGCTACCATAACACTGGTACAGAGTCATTTGGTGCCAGAACACAAGCGGTCAGGGCAGACCGTAGCCGTCAGAGTGGCGGGGGGGATGTGTACAAAGTTCCGACCGCTAAAGTACATCTTGATTGGGGAGCGGGGAAAGGGGCTGTGAACGTGGGTATAATGAACCATTTACCTGCTGAAGTACTACTGGGCAACGATTTGGGCCCCATGACTTCTGCCTATGCTCCAGCATATAACAACGAAGCGAACCCAGTGACTACCCGAGCACAAGCCCGGACGGACCGAGAACCCTCACCAGTGCGGGAGACCCAGGTAAGACCAACCCAGACTTCTCTTGACCTGTTAGACCCCATACCCTGGGACACCCCAGTTACTTTCGAGACCGAGTCTAGGACTGACCCGACGTTACAAAAATACCGGGAACGAGCAGAGACCGGGGGGAGCGGGGCAGATAACGAAACTTTTCTATGGGAAAAAGGGAAACTATACCGCTTGACAGAGAAAAAGGGACAACGTAGGCGACAGCTGGTAGTACCCCACAAATACCGTCGGGAAATCCTCAAAATAGGACACGACATTCCCTTGGCAGGTCACTTAGCTATAACACGTACGCTACACCGCATTACCCACACATTCTTTTGGCCAGGAGTACACGCTGATGTTAAGAATTACTGTAATACTTGCGATGTATGTCAACGAGTAGGAAGGCGAGGCGATCACCCTAAAGCCCATCTAGTCAATATGCCCATTATAGAGGAACCCTTCAGCAGGGTTGCTATTGACCTAGTAGGACCACTGGCCACCCCTAGTCCCTCCGGTAAGCGCTACATCCTTACCGTAGTAGACTACGCTACCAGGTACCCCGAGGCAGTCGCCCTATCCAACATCCAAGCGGATACGGTAGCGAATGCACTAGTACAAGTGTTCTCCCGGGTAGGATTTCCAAAAGAAATTCTGTCTGACCGAGGCACCCAATTCACAGCAGAATTGACCCAACAACTCTGGCAGGTTTGCAAAATTAAATCCCTCCTGAGCTCCCCCTATCACCCCCAAACGAACGGACTTTGTGAGAGGTTCAACGGAACCCTCAAACAAATGCTCAAAACGTTCACGCAGGAGTACCGAGATTGGGAACGTTTCCTGCCGCATCTCCTATTTGCGTATCGGGAGGTGCCCCAGGAAACGACAGGGTTCTCTCCCTTTGAGTTGCTCTACGGACGAAAGGTACGGGGCCCCCTAAACCTGATCCGGGAGCACTGGGAGGGAGAGACGGAAACGGACGGTGTCCCCATTGTACCATACGTATTGGAACTCAGAGACCGCATGGAGCAGCTAGCCAAATCAGTGCAGGCTAACCTCCAGTCGGCCCAGAGAAGACAGAAGGTATGGTACGATAGGGGGGCCCGAAGGAGAATCTTTACCATAGGACAAAAGGTGTTAGTACTTAAGCCGGTGAAGACAGACAAATTACAAGCATCATGGCAGGGCCCATACCAGATCGTAGAAAAAAGGGGCGACACCACGTATGTTATAGCCAGTTGTCACGACAACAACCTTAGGAAGACATTCCACGTAAACATGCTCAAAGAATACTTGGAGCGACCCGAGAACATGACCGCCGTATGTTGTCCTCCCCAGGAAGACCCCGACAGTCTACCCATTCCCGACCTACTAGAAAAGAGTCCACCCACAGGGGTAGTAACCCAGGTTCAGATAGGAGACCGACTTAGCCCCACTGAAAGGGAGCAGCTCAATACCCTCCTCCAGTCCAAGCACCTCACTTTCTCTCAGAAACCGGGGTACACCACCTTAACTATCCACCAGGTCGATACCCCCGGACAAACACCCTTACGCCAACCCCCGTATCGCATCCCCGAGGCAGTTAGAACCGGAATGAAGAAAGAGATAGATGAGATGCTCCAACTCAGGGTGATTGAGCCCTCCGATAGTCCCTGGGCCTCCCCGGTTGTCCTGGTACCCAAGAAAGATGGGACAACCCGGTTCTGTGTAGACTATCGGAGACTCAATGAAAAAACAGTGACAGACGCATACCCTATGCCCAGGGTAGACGAGCTACTCGATCGTATAGCCAGGGGAAATTACCTGACCACTATCGACCTCTGTAAGGGTTACTGGCAGATTCCCCTGGCCCCGGAGGCTATCCCCAAGTCGGCATTCGTCACCCCATTCGGCTTATACCAGTTTAAGGTAATGCCGTTTGGGATGAAGAACGCCCCAGCTACATTCCAGTGCTTGGTGGATAGACTCCTGGATGGCTTCCAGAGTTTTGCCTGTGCATACCTGGACGACATAGCGATTCACAGTGAGTCCTGGGAGGATCACTTAGCTCATGTAGGAATGGTTCTAGATCAGATCCGGGCGGCTGGCCTGACTCTGAAACCAGAAAAATGTCACTTTGGGATGGCCGAGGTACAGTACCTGGGTCATCGGGTGGGGTGCGGAAAACAGCGACCAGAGCCAGCCAAGATAGAAGCTGTTGCCAACTGGCCCACCCCCATCACTAAAACCCAGGTTTTAGCCTTTCTGGGCACGGCAGGGTACTACAGACCATTTGTACCCGACTACAGCACACTTGCCAAACCCCTGACTGACTTGACCAAGAAAAACTTACCTCGACAGGTCCTGTGGTCTCCCCACTGTGAAACGGCTTTCCAGGCCCTCAAAAATGCTTTGGTTAATGCTCCTGTCTTGGCGGCCCCAGCCCTTAATAAACGTTTTATCGTCCATACAGACGCTTCCATGTTCGGGCTGGGAGCCGTCCTTAGCCAAGTAGGTGAAGATGGAGGGGAGCATCCAGTGGCCTACATCAGCCGGAAGCTCCTGCCCCGTGAAGTCAGTTATGCAGCGGTCGAAAAGGAGTGTTTGGCCTTGGTATGGGCATTAAAGAAATTGACTCCCTATTTATATGGACAAGAGTTCACTCTGGTCACCGACCATAACCCGTTGGTGTGGCTAAACCGGGTCTCTGGAGATAACGGCAGGTTATTACGTTGGAGCTTATCATTGCAACCCTTCAATTTCACCATTTCCTACCGACCCGGGAAACAGAATGGCAATGCGGACGGGTTGTCCAGACAAACGGACCTCAGCCCAGCATAACCCGCGGTCTGGACAGCCTTAGTCTGCCCCAAAAAGGGGTCAGACGGTGTCTGCCAGAGTGTTCCACAAAAAGGGAGCACAAATGTTACGGTTACCCTTAGGCTTGCTGAGAGCTGGACCGTTTGGTCGTCTGGATTCCTAGTTGCTGAAGAGGGGAGAGCCGATTTCCATAGTATTCCATACGAGTCCTGTAAGTGTAGAATCATCCCACTAGCTATAGCATAGCTAGGATACCTTTCTGCCCACAAAACGAGTCAAAGCAGCGATTTGAGGGTCAAGTAAGAACTGAGGTCTGGAACACCCAGCCTGCTTTTTATTACAGTCAGATACACACAGACCCCTCCCAAGGGGAGGTATAAAATAACCAATAACAGCATAGTACAGCCCCCTAATGCCCTCCCCTCTGCTTGGGAGATAATTGAGTTTCCTACTGTATCTACTCAATTATCTCCAAGCTAAAACTTATACATTTTTATACATTTTTATAACTTTCTTATTTTACCTAGGACATTAATAAAACTCATATATTTGTGAACAGCATACATTGGGGAACAACATACTCAAATTTCGTGCGAATCCGTCCATTAGTTCAAAAGATATTAAAAAGTCCTTTTTGGACCGACCGCACGCCTGTTTGCAAGTCCAGAACCAGTTCCACAGATTCAGGCTGTGTGGTCGGTTGATGTTCGGCCGGAAAATCGGTAAAGTTCCATCCGAAGCCGGTGTTCGAAGATTCGAACGTACTTCGGCTGGTGTCGAAGTGTCGAAGACATGCGGTTTTACACTTCCGCGTTGGTCGCTAGTCGGGTGGTGATCTATTCCCATAAAAGAGATGGCACAGTTCCTTTCGACGGTCGGTTCGAAGGTTCGGCCGGGACTTAGCCTCCGCTGTGATGGCCGCCGCTACGTGTTCGACTGTAATGGCGGCCGCTTCGACTACCTCGAGGACTTCGACGGCTTCGGCACTTCGGCGTTATTCGAAGTGCCGGATCAACTATTGCAATGCTGTTCCCAAGTAATTGAAAGGTACATAATTCGAACTAGTGTTCCTGTAACAAATACATTTTGAAAAACTTTTCAAATGATTTAATATTTTTAATAAAGTTTTAAAATGATTTAATCTTTTGATAATTTAATATTTGATATATATATATATATATATATATATATATATTGATAGTTAATACAATGTTAAACAAAAATCAGCACACCAGTCAAGCCATAAGACTTGCTTTTCCCACAGAAAACCAAAATCTGCAGTGAAGTTACAACTGCAAAGGATCCTTTGCAGTTGTAACATCACTGTAGATTTGGAATTTCTGTGGGAAAAGCAAGTCTTATAGCTTGACTGGTGTGCTGATGTGTGTTTTGTTTAACATTGTAATAACTATCCACAGACTTCAGGTGGAAGGGGTTTTCAATCACAATTTTTCCCCACCATAACCTATGTGGATTTATATATATATTGATTTATATATATTATATATTTTTAATATTTGGAAAAAATCATTTAAAAAGATTATCCAAAATATTAAATGGAGGCCTTTGTTTCTTACTATAAATTGAATGAGAACAGAACTCACAAGCTGTGTATATCCTCAGATATCTCCTCAATTCAACCACTTCACTGTTGGATGAAACATAGATGACCCAGTGAAATATCTTACAAAAACCTTTGTCTTTAATTTTCAGCAGCATGTAGTTATGGTATCTTGGTCCTCTTTCCTGCACATAGAAATTCAGGTGCCTTGCCGAGAACCATGGACTCTTTCGTAACCTTCAGTATATGCAGAATTAAGACTGGATTTTGAATTCCTTTTGCAGAGATTACAGATGTAATAGTCACTAGCCTACATACAGATAGCTCACACTTACATTTCAATCAGCAGCATGGCTATCAAATAGTCTGCTTGTCTGCATGGTGTGTGTGGAGACAGATTGAACTAGCAGATTTCAAAGCTCTCCATGCACAGTTATTGTTTCTGGGACTTGTAGTTAAGTTATTGGATTTACACTTATGAAAAGCTGCTCGCTGAATTACAACCTTCTGTATGTGTATAAGTGTGTTATTAGACACTGTAGGTTAGAAGGGAGGGACAGAAAGGGAGCTGTTATGCCACATAGTCAGGTACTGCAATCAACAAGAGGGAAGAATTAAAGGCAGGGTTAAAGGGACACTATAGGCACCCAGACCCCATAAGCTCATTGAAGTGGTCAGGGTGGTGTTCCAGTCCCACTTAGTCCTGCAATGTTTTAGAGTTTTAGAGAAACTGCAATGATTACCTTACAGGACTAAGACTACCACTAGAGGTACTTCTTGCTTGCTAGGCGACTTTTGGTTGCCTAACTGAAACTGGACGTCCTCATGCTTTGCATATGGATATCCAGTGTCAGAGAAAACTCCCCACATGACATGTGGGGAGGGCCTAATGTGTTTCCATTGCTTGCTGCGCAAGTGCATTAGGCCGGGGGGCGTGGTTCCGGCTCCGTCCAAGATGGCCGCTTGAAGACAGAGCTCTGCTCCACCGTTCCCCAATTATAGCTTTTAAGAGCGGCTAAGCAGATTTAATGGGGCGCACTAAACGCCCGGAGCACCCCCAGACCCCGGGGAATCCCCAGCAGGGTCCCCTGGACAGTTACCTGCAGCAACAGCCCAGTGCGAGCGGCGACCCAGCTACCCCCAAGATGGCGCCTATGCCGGAACAGGGCCCAGCAATCACCGCTCTGGAGCGAATTGAAAACTCCCTCAGGGACCTGACTGCTGCCATGGCCACTAAAACTGATCTACAGGCCATGGAAGTGAATATTCAGGAAACGATGAGGAATGAAGTGGCAGGACTTCGCGCCGAGATCACAGCGCATACAGGCCGCATCACTGCGCTTGAAGAAGCAGGCGTGGCCCTATCTACCCGCATGATATCCACGGACACTGCGGTTTCAAGACAGGGTGAGCTGATCCTGGCTATGCGCCGTCATCTGGAGGATGTGGATAATAGAGGTAGACGATGCAACATACGTGTACGCGGGGTCCCAGAAGCTGAGGGGCCCGAGGTGGCGGCGGATACCCTCATGGAGCTCTTCCACCTTATTATGCAGTCATCCCCGCCCCCACAGATCCACTTTGAGAGGGCACATAGGGCTCTGCGGCCCAGGAACGCGGATGAAGGACCGAGGGATCTTGTTTGCTGCCTCAGCTCATTCCCGGTGAAGAATGCCATCATGACGAAAGCCCGGGAGAGGCCATCCTGGCCCTTCAGAGGAGCCCAAATTACACTCTTCAATGATTTGTCCCCCATCACCCTGGAAGCCAGACGAGCTCTCCGCCCTGTCACAGCAACGCTACGGGATCATAATGTGGTCTACAAATGGAGTTTTCCCTTTGCCTTGATGGCGAGACATCAGAATCGCTGGATCACTATGCGATGGCCGGAGGAAGTCCCACGCTTCATGGGAGAGCTAGGTCTCCCGTCGCAACCCATCACCAATTGGATCCTAGGCCCGCTGGGCCCACCGCCGAGAGCCCAGAGGGAGCCCAGACAACGACAAGCCAGGGCTCCCTCTGCCCCCCGTGCGGGAAGGTACCGGGAACCGACATCACCAGAGGAATAACCACCCCATCTCCCATAACTTGTGCTGCACCTCCACCGGATCTGGGTCTTGGAACTCTACACTGCAAGCCCTAAGGTACTGTGGGGCCTGTTTTTGGCACTTGGGAGGGGGGTATTGGGCCCAGTTGGGTTTCATTGGGGACTCCTACGCTTATGCTCTCCATATCTGCTTTGTGTACTATAATTTTCTCGATATCTCAGCTAAGGACATGCTGTATATGCACGTTTCTGGGGTTTGGGCAGGGGGGTTGGGGGGGGAGGGGGGGTGGATGTCTACGCTTCAACTGGGTCGTCCTCTAGCAACGGAACTCTCCATGCCTTGGGACATTCGATTGGGCACTGGACCTTATGTTGGGGCCTTGGGTGGGGGGTTCGGGGTCGGGGTGGGGGGAGATGTGGGGAAGTACGTTTACACATCGTTATTGCTATTTACGGATGTCAGTTGCCTGGTATACTGTATATTATTGTATATTTCATTGCCACTCTTTGAGGGCCTTACTCGGCTGCCTGCACTTGTGGCACGTTGCGCCGAGTAAACCTCCCCACCGAGCTATGCAATCACTTTTGACAAGCAATTATATACCAGGTTGCAACCAATCTAACCCTTTTCGTTGTAAGCCACCGCCCAGTTCGTTGTGTTAACATATTTCATTCAAGGGTGGGGACCTCTTGGGTGGCAATCATATGTGAATTTCTATGTGGAGAACACACGCTTATATGTAGACATTCTTTACGATCTTAATATTGGCATGGGTACTGTTCTGCATGATGTCCGCCCTTCTTCTTTGGAGCGGATGCCAATTGTCTCTCGGGAAGATAGTTTCCAGGCGGAGCTCGAGCTGTGCCTCCACATTCTTACACTCGTGCTGTAGTTGCGGCCACATAGAGAGTGCTTGGGTTTCCTGGGCTGGTACCGGAATGGAACACCTCTAGTGTTGGTCGCTGCACGGGAATACCCCCCTCCATTCGGGTGGGGGGCGTAGATTTGGGACACCCCCCAAATTCTGTGAGGGTATCGACGATAAGGATACATACCTCCTTTTAACCTCCTTACGGACATCTGGCCCTGGTCCCCGGACTCCTGTGGCTGACCCACCTTACGCCCATTACTCTTATCTCTAACTTTTCTCTCATCTTCCCCCCCCCCCTACTCGCTCTCCCCCCCTTTCACCTAGCATTGGACTGACTGTCGCGTTACCTGGGAGTTCTACACGGCGCCAAGGCAGCCCTTGTTCGTAGTGACCCTACGCGTCATGGCTTACCGCAAAGCACCCTTGAAGGTTATCTCGCAGAACTGCAGAGGACTCAACATCCCTGAACGTAGATCGCACCTACTAAGGGAATTGAAAAGAAAGCAAGTTGCGATCGCACTGCTACAAGAAACTCATTTTAAGGGAGAGTCACACCCCAAATTACGCAACCGACACTTCCCTACTAACTACTTCTGCAACCACCCTTCCGCTCACAAAACTGGTGTGGCTATCCTACTGTCAGCTAACCTGGGATTCGAAGAACTAGATCGAGCGCAGGACTCATTGGGGAGATACCTCTTCCTTAAAGGAGTCATAGCTGATAAGATCTACACGATAGCCTCTATTTATGTTCCTAATAAGAGACAGGCCCCATTTCTCCGCAATGCCCTTCAACAATTGGAGGACTTCTCAGATGGGACCCTGATTGTTGGTGGCGACTTTAATACTCCACTGGATCCAACGCTGGACTCTTCCACGGGTCATAGCTGTATCCCACAGCGTCACATCAGGTCCATCCGACAATCGCTGGATTCTCTGAGATTGGTGGACAGCTGGAGGGTGCTGAACCCTACGGTGAAGGATTACACCTATTTTTCAGCACTTCACAACCGATATTCGCGGATAGATTACCTTTTTGTCGCTCAGGAAGGACTCTCTCGCCTGTTGGGAGCCAACATTCTCCCGGCCACCTGGTCGGACCACGGATCAGTCGAGATGGAACTGGCCTCCCCTCTATACAAGCCGACTGGATGGACCTGGAGACTTAATGAAGCCTTACTACTGGATCGGGATGTCAAAGACCAGCTGCACCAGGAGTTAGAGCAATACTTTCGGGAAAATGATACCCCGGACATATCCCCGATCTCTTTGTGGGAAGCGCATAAGAGCGTGATCCGCGGCATATTTATTCGCAAAAACGAAAGGCGTTCATGGCAGAAATGACCGAACTACATCACACTATCTCAACACTTGAGCGCAGTCATAAACGATCTCAGTTAAACGCTGTTTATGGAGAACTGATGGAGCATAGGAGACGACTTAAAGCACTCCTTCTGAAACGACACCTCAGGGCGGTGCAGCGAACCAAGGGCTTCTATTATGCCCACGCCAATAAAGGCGGTAAATATCTTGCCCGGCTACTAAAAGGCCCCATGCCTCACAGACAAATTCGCCAACTACGACTGACCTCAGGGGAAGTGTCTCCCTTCCCGGAGCTGATAGCAGAAGAATTCCGGCTCTACTATGAGAAACTCTATAATCTACAAGCACCGATCGGGGAAAGCGAAGCTATGAGACACCGCGAGAAAATCCGCACCTATCTGTCAGACATGGACGTGGATAAGCTGGACCGAGACTCCACAGCGCTCCTAGATACCCCAATTAGTGCAGATGAAATAGCCATGGCCCTAAAATCATCCAAGACAGGGAAGGCCCCGGGCCCGGATGGCTTCTCTGTGGGGTATTATAAAAAGTTTTCGGGGTTGCTTCTGCCTCGGCTAACCAACGCCATTAACGCGATCGGAGAGGGGGGTCCTTTGGGCCGGGAGTCAGTCGCTGCTACCATCACTGTACTCCTGAAGCCCGGGAAAGACCCGCTACATTGCGGCAGCTACCGCCCGATATCTCTGCTTAATGTGGATTCCAAACTATTTACAAAGGTGTTGGCGAACCGCCTCAAACGCCTCCTACCCGGGCTTGTTCATGCTGATCAGACGGGATTCATCCCGGGTAGGGAAGCCAGGGATAGCACTCTGAGACTATTTGCTGTTCAACACCATGCTCGGAGACAGGGGACCCGGCTGATGCTTCTTTCCACGGATGCGGAGAAGGCATTTGACCGGGTCAACTGGTCGTACTTGCTGGAAATGCTACAATGGCAGGGATGTGGAGAAAGGCTCCTCGCGTGGATCTCTGCCTTATACACAGATCCTCGAGCAACGGTACGGATCAATGGGGCCACGACCGCCGACTTCGCTATCCGAAACGGAACCAGACAGGGATGCCCGCTCTCACCTCTGTTGTTCGCACTCCACCTGGAACCACTTCTCCGAGCGATCAGACGGAACCCGGACATACAGGGTTATGAATGGCATGGCATTCATCACAAAGTAGCGGCCTATGCTGATGACCTTCTCTTTTTTGTCCGCAATCCCAGAATTACGCTACCTTGCCTCCTCTCGGAACTTGACAGGTTCGGACAACTGTCCGGATTCAAACTTAATATCTCCAAATGTGAGGCGCTAAACATCACGCTCCCCCCGGAGGAATACCGGTCTCTGGAACCACAGTTTGCGTTCAATTGACTCTCTAGCAAAATGAAGTACCTAGGGGTATGGATGACCACGGACCCGGAAGACGTTTACGGATGCAATTTTTCGCCTCTCCTTAAAAATATCCTAACGGATCTTTCCAACTGGTCCTATCCGCATGTTACGTGGCACGGCAGAGTAGCAGTGCTTAAGATGAACATCCTTCCGAGGGTTCTCTACCTCCTACAGACTATACCCCTGGCCATTCCGGTGAGTTTCTTTGCTGCCCTAAAATCGGGAGTGCTCAAATATATCTGGCATGGGGGCCGACCTCGGCTTCGTCATGACCTCTTGTGCCGGCCTAGAGCACAAGGCGGCCTAGCGCTCCCTGATTTCAAAAAGTATTATCAGGCCGCTATCCTACAGCGCGTTCTGGACTGGCACTCAACGTCGACACCTAAACAATGGGTGGTCCTCGATAGAGGTCTCACAGGCCCGACGCTGGAGGCGAGGGTCTGGGGATCCTCCGGAAGACGGCCCATCCTGACGCCTAGCGAGGGACTAGTCTCGCAGACCCTGCTTGGCTGGCAAACCCTGAGGGAACAAGAACATGTGTCACCGACGCCTAGCCCACTGTTACCGATTACCCACAATGAAGAAGTTGGAGGGGGGCTCCCGACTGAGGCATGACCTATCGAGAGTGAACGCACATTTGTACCCATACACACGGTTCTCAGTGACGGAAGATTGCGAGATCTTTCATCGCTGTTAGGTGATAGACCCCCTACTTTTCTCTCACATTTCCGCCACCTACAACTGAAACATTTTCTAGCCTCCATACCACACAATGCACGACTCCACAGGGAACTTACGTGGTTTGAACAGCTTTGTGATCAAGGTACCACCCTGGACCACGCAATCTTGTCTCTATACTTACACCTGCTCACCGGAGGCACCCCTACACGGATGGCATTTAAACGACAGTGGGAAGGACAACTAGGGAAAGATCTTACCACCCGACAATGGGAATCCGCGCTACTTTGGCAACATAAGAGCTCCATGAGCTCTTATTATCAGGAACTAAATTATAAGCTGATATCCCTATGGTATAGGACACCGGTGTTGCTCCACCGCATCTTCCCTTCTACTCCCCCAATGTGCTGGAGATGTCAGGAGGAGCTCGGTACAGTGATACATATCTGGTGGGAGTGCAGACTCATCACTCCCTACTGGGACATGATTAGAGAGGCAGTTCGGCTCATCCTGAGAGACATACCAACGTGGGATGCAGAACTGGCTTTACTGCACATCTCCGCTCTACCTGTACCAGTGTACAAGAAATCGATACTGCGGCACCTGCTTAACGCCGCAAAAGCTAACATTCCGGCACACTGGAAGACGGACATAGTACCGACTAGATGTGAGTGGATAAAGAGAGTGGAAGATATTCAGGGGGCAGAAGAGGCCCATGCTACCATCACGGGCCGGGTAACCAGACACGCTGAAATGTGGGCGCCATGGTTCTTCTATATTGCCGGCTGCCGACAGAACGGGGACGATCGGGGGCGCGCAGCGCAGCTTCCAATGCCTCCTCCTCCCTAACCTCTTTTCTTACCTTCTTCTCTCTGATCTCTGGGCCACGAGGGATCTGGGCCCGGGGCTGGTTAGACCATACACAGGACGGATAGTTGACATCTCACGGTACATGACTGACCTGACTACCGACTAACGACTTTCCTGAGGTCAGACTTGATGGCAGACGGTAAGCCATGATCTCCGGGGATGCCCTCGGGGACCCGGGAGACCTAGGTTGCGCTGGACACTTATCAAATCTGGACAACCACCGCTTTAACTCACCGTTTCATTACCCCGGGGTGGCGCCCGTACAAACTTATGCATTGAGAAATAGTAAGCTTTGACATGGGCGATCAAATTACCCCTCTTTGAATGGTTTGGTGGTTTGCTGGGTGTGCTGGCCGGTGGATATGTCTCGAGCTCCGCTGTGGAACACTGTCCTGAGGGATAATTTCCCACCAGCGCAGAGTCTTAGATCCTGAATATTGGCTCTTATCTGGGAATACACTAGGTAGAGGGGTTATGTAATGGAAGTGATGAGGAAGTAATCTGTATTGTCTTTCACAGACCCAGAACCTCTACGATGCTGACGGTTAACCCAATTATTATAACTCTGCTTTCCTGGGATGGGTCATGCCAATGGTTTCTGTCCAACCTAAAGCAACATCACACCTAGAATAGTCAGTTATGCACCCACGCAAATGTCTCTGGAATATTCTGAGGTGATACTCATTTTATATGTCTGAGCCTGACAGATGGGAAAATGTTATTGACCCACAAGCTGAAGCTCGGATCTCCTGATCTGATATTGGTTAATCGTATTGCTCCTGTCTACATTGCAACTTACTAGATTCTACACTTTGTATACATGTCTTGCTTATGTCTTGAAAACATTACTCTGTTATCTGGCCTGTGAGCCAGCTCTATGCTATTTACTCTGCCTTAATAAACAGATTTACAAAAAAAAAAGTGCATTAGGCCCCCCCATCAAGTGAAATCAGAGGAGGTGGAGCCCCAACCCAATGCAAATTGGATGATTACACCTTTACAGTGCTGGAGGAGGGGGGAGCTAGAGGGAACTATAGTGTAAGGAATACAGCATTGTATTTCTTACACTATAGTATCCCTTTAACATGGTGAATGTATTCCAAAAGCTATAAAAGGAATGTTTAGTTGGTGTCTAGAGTGTCCCTTTAAGTAGCTGAAACCAGTGTGATTGCGCAATAGATACAAATTTATTTATTTTTTACGACGCTGCTCTCAAAATTACAAATAGAATTTGGTATTTATATTCTAATATAAGTGCTCCAATTTGGACATTTTAGTAAAAGCACGCTTTAAAGATAAGCTGTCCTTTATAAGACTGCCTTTTAAATGCAATAAATATGTTTCTTAAACTGACTTTTATGGGTCTTTTCTGTGGATCTTGGTACTGTTGCTAGATCCAGTTCAGCAGCTTGGAAGCTCACTTGCAGCCAACATCCTTGTAACCTGTTGATCTTTGGGGCAGGAGGCAGGAATAGAAAACCAAACGGAGCACGCTCCCAATCACCGAGATTTATTGCTCCAGGCCTTGTTGCTGTATCACTAACATCTTGCTCTGTTATTTTTAAGGATATTGCCTCTTGGCAACAGAGAGGGATCAGATGTCTGTGTGGCTCACAAAGGAGCTAAATCACAGTGAAATGAATGGCTGACAGCTGCAGAATGGAACCATGGGAAATCCAGCTGCAACAGCTCACCAAAACAAGCATTAAGTTTTTTGCATAACAGTGTTCTTCCGTGTTTGGTATGTGTGCAATTCTAATTACCTAAACACTGAACATTCACTAAACATTTTATCATCGCAGGTTTTAGCTGTCTTTGTCTGACGGTGGGAGTAATGTAAAACCCCCGAAAATGCCTAAACTCAAAAAACACTGGATTGCACTTTGATGATACCTACTATCTGACAAATATCCGCTCAAGTTTCAGTATCAATGGCCTATTTGTATCAAGTGCTAAGTAATGCCCAATGGCTAGGTAGAGCCAGGGGCATACCTAGAGTATTTGGCTACCGAGGCAGATCCTGTGTTAGGCACCTCCTTCTCCACCCCCACCTTTCTTTACTACAATATTTTCAATGTTTAATGTTTTCATTTTTAAAAATTGCACAAATGTGTAAATTTTAAAAAAAAAAAAAAAAACCTGTCTTGCCCCCTTCTACAAAACCCCCCTCCTGCCTGCAATTTTCCAAAATGCATGTCCTGCCGACGTTCTACAAAATCCCGGCACCCCCCTTCACAAATCCCCTGCTCAGCCCCCTTTAAATAAACCCCCAGCCCCACAGACACACACACACACACAGTCACAGGCAGACAGTCACACACACACACACACATAGTCACAGGCAGACAGTCACACACACACACACATAGTCACAGGAAGACAGTCACACACACACACATACACACACACAGTCACAGGCAGACAGTCACACACACACTGAGAGCTATTTCTTAAATTCTATACCATTATTTTTGATGATTTTTTTCAAAACGTGTATTTTAATGTTTGATAAAGAATAAAGAACAAGAAATGTAAGCGTAGCTCTTTCAATATACAATGTAAATTTCAGAATAAGGTAAAAATAAAAAAGTGATTTTTAAAATACAAGATATTTTTCCCGAGAGCCCGTTGTATCTACCTTGTGTCAATGGAAGGACAGTTCTCAGACTTCTAGGCATCCTTCTAGGTACCACATGCACCGGCCGACGTAATCATTAGGAGGAGCGTCGCGGAGGCGGAGACAGCGGCGAGGGACATCGCCGCTGTCCCAGGTAAGTGACTGAAGGGGTTTTCACCCCTTCAGTAACCGGGGATTGGTGGGTGGGAGGGAGAGGGACCCTCCAGTGCCAGAAAAACGGATCGTTTTTCTGGCACTGGAGTTTCCCTTTAATATAGTGGTTTTGATGTCTATAGCCTGCCCAATGCAGACTTTTTAATGTCAACACTGCCTTTTCAGAGATAATGCAGTGTTTACATTGCTGGCTTGTAACACCTCTAATAGAAGTCACTCATTACATCCTGTAAAACAGTATTAATGGAAGAAATGGGTAAATAATGTTTGGTAGGAAAGTGAGGCAAAAGGGTAGGATTATGGAGCAAAACTCTTTTAAAACACATTTCATTAAGGGTAAAAGCAACAATTTAGGTGTAATAATAATCTGCAAGCATTTAAAACATCAGACAGGATATTAAAGGATTGAAATAGTAATAACCGTCTAATCATTCAAAGTCTCATGTTCAGCTTGGCAACGAGGAGTTACTTGTGTAATGGAAGATATTCATCCTATTAAAAAAAAATTATAAAGAGAGGTTAAATCAATGGAATAGGAAAGGTAAATGGGAGGGTTTTTTCAAAATAAATATATAGTTAAATGTAAAAAAGTTGTTTTAAATTTAAGTTGTTTTTTAAAAAAAAGGTAGTAAACAAGAAAAAGTTGTTAAGTGGGAGAAAGTGACCTGGAGATGTATTACAAAACGTAGACAAGTCTTGTTATATTACTGTAGTGCAGTTACATTCATTTTGTATTTAATTCTGATATAAATACAAATAAAGTATATATCAGTCACTTCAGTGTGACATATAGGCAAAACTTTTAGCAAGTGGACATGCCGCTCCCCACTCAGGCGCTCCTGCAACAATTACCGAATGTCACAAGTAAATAATAGAAAATAAGTGAGGTGAGCAAAGTGCCAAATATATAATAAATTACTACACTACTTTGTTTAAAGGAAAAAAAATGCCCTTGCAGCAACAGGAGTCATTTAATTTGAAAAAATTGCACTTTTCAAAAAAATTAAAGGGTGGAACAGGCAAGTGTTTCATCAATTAGCCACTCACGTTTTTCTTTCTTTTTTTTAAAAAAAAGTTTTACTGCTGCTCCCCCTTTTTTCAAATGCCTTTCATTGTAAATCTTAGCCTTGCAGTGCCTGCTTCCTCCACGTACGCAGGTTGAAAAAAATGATGATATGGCACTGTTTTCCCCCACACTGAAATGTGTGGGAAAGCGTAGTTTTGCTCAGGGTGAAAAAAGGTGAGTGGATAGTCAATTGCCAATGCCCACTCACATTTCACATTTACAAAAATATTGCTTTAATAGGAGAAATGTAATTTAAAAAAATATTTATATATGTTTTTATAAGGTAGGTGAACAAGCACAGCAGCAGTTGACGTGCCGCCTGTCCTAGTACTTTCTTGTTCTGCTTCTTCCCTCATTAATACAGAACTGTGGTATCTTTGCAAAGGGTGCATTATACTGGCACTAGTGAATCAACCCTTTAATTGCCCTGTACTCAGTTCCTTGCCAATAATTTTCACTTTGCAAGTTGGCCTTCTTGGAGGCACTCAAAATAAATGACATCAAACTCTTAGTGCCGTAACCCCAATCTCAGTGGGGAAAACATATCCACAGAAAGAAGGAAAATTAAAAACATTGTGGTCACTGACTTCAATCTGATGTTTTGGATAAGCTATAAAGTAGTAGTGGTGCCAGAATCCAAAGTGAAAGTATCACCACATTGCTCAAGGTACACACTCACTTCCATCCATAATATATAAATGAGGTAGTTCATAAGTAGTGCATCTTTACTTAAAAAAATCGTTATATGACAAATAAAAAGCATGCAGACCTCATAAACAACAGGGCATCAAAAATAACAATATAATAAGAAACAGTGTCCAAACTAAAAAATAAACACCATTGCAAAAATAAAATGCGTAAGTGCAGACCTTTTGGAGCAAGATGGTGGCACTCAAAACTCTCCTTTTACCCATATCAAACCTCACCTGTCGTAGCTCTGAAACCTCTGCAAACCTCTACAATTCCACCCTCTCCTCTCAACTAGACATTATGGCACCTCCTACATTTAAACGCAGCAAGTGCCCCCAACAACAACCTTGGCACACCAAGCTGACTCGATCCCTCCAAAAATGCTCCAGAACTGCTGAGCGCTGTTGGAGAAAGTCTCACTGTGCATCTGACTTTCTCCACTATAAATTTATACTGCGCTCATACAGGTCGTCTCTTTCCTCTGCAAAAGTAAATTACTTCAATACCCTCATAACCACACTCTCCTACGAACCCAAACGACTATTTTACACATTTAACTCTCTTCTTCGCCCTGCTGTTCCTCCACCTACTAACTTGACCGCCACAGACTTTGCAGCTCACTTCACTGACAAGATCTCTAGAATCAGGGAAGAGATCTCTCATCTTTCTTCTTCCCCTTACAATACTTACCCTAACCTCACTCCCTATGCTGTTCTATGTTCATTCGCACCCGCTACAGCGGAAGAGATTTCTGCTCTGCTCCATTCCCTACCGTCCCACCACCTGCTCCCTAGATCCAATTCCCTTGCATCTCATCCGTACTCTGTCTTCTTCTCTTTCTCTACCTCTCACTAAAATTCTCAATCTCTCTCTCTCCTCTGCCATATTCCCATCACCCTTCAAACATGCAACTATAACCCAAATTCTAAAGAAGCCCAACTTTGACCCAGACTCCCCATCCAACTACCGTCCTATCTCGCTACTGCCTTTTACATCCATGATCCTTGAAAGAGTTGTGTATGCGAGATTGACAGACTTCCTTGAGTCCAACTCTCTGCCAGACCCTCTTCAGTCTGGTTTCTGCGCTAAGCACTCTGTGGAAACGGCACTGACCAAAGTATCCAATTATCTACTCACTGCAAAATCTCATAGTCACTAGTCTATCCTAATTCTCCTTGACCTCTCTGCAGCTTTTGACACTGTTGATCATCAACAGCTTCTTCTCATCCTCCTCAATATCAATCCACAAGATATTGCCCTCTCCTGGTGCCCCTCCTACCTCTCCCAGCACTCTTTCAGTGTTTCTTTCTCTGGCTCTGCTTCTTCTCCCTGACTCCTCTCTGTTGGTGTCCCTCCAATGTTGATGGAGGTATTGGTGGTTGTGGTAGTAGTGGTGATGGTGACATTGCCATTTAGTGAGCTACATGTGCCAGAGATAGTAGGTGCAGCTGTTGTCTCACCTTAGATACATATTGAGTTGGAGATGGTGGGAAGGATGTAGGAGACGACTGCACACTACACACACTGAACCCCCCACTCACGCACTGCATCCCCTATAAACACATATGCACTTAGACACACATGCTACACCACAAAAGCAAAACAAACAGATCTATTTACACAGGCACTACACTACAAAAAAAAATCTTAACACACACAATCCCACAAGAGAGACAGTACCATTTCTACTTCTCAGTTAGCAATTCCTTATTTATTCAGATTTAGGGTCTGTCAATAATGACCATTTATATATATATATACATACACAATATAGAATCATTGGAAAATGCTATATTTTATTTAAATTGATATCTAATTGTTTCCAGCATCCTAACCCCCTGAGTGGCTAGATGCGTAATAACAGACTGTATTTCTGTAATTCTTTACGTGCCTTGGAATATGGATGAACAATGTAAGCACAACAATTACAGTACTAGACCTCAGAGCATTTTTGAACTGCCTGTCCCCTACTACTCAGACTGCGGCTGTGGTTTAATCTTACATGTAGCCGTCTGTCAGTCCAAAACAAACATATAAAACAAGAAGCCAATTTCACAGGAGCAGTTCACATTTTATAATATATCCTAAGCTCAAAGCCATTTGGGTTAATCATTCAGTTCTACACACTATTTTCAATTCTGCCATTTATGATTTTTATTAACAAATCCAACACACTTTGTTTATTTTATACATTTTAAAAAAATTCTTCTAATACTTGTCCATATGTACTTATACATAGTGTGTCCTATGTAGCGGCAAGCAACCCATATTTTAAAAGTAGCTTTTTGAAGTTTCTTGCTTCTCTCTTTTTCCAGTTTTTTATTTTTTTTTTCAATTCTTTATTTTTGTGGTGCAAATAGTATCAGGGCATTACATCGACATGTTATTCACATTTAACAAAGGCATTTCGAGTAAAAAGATCCAATAACATGTTATGAAGAGCAGCACCGTTGTTTTTTTTTTTTGTAAGGCAATTGGAACAGTATTGTGCATGCCGACATTGTATAACTGAGATAACGTTTTAGGAACAAAAGTGTCGTTAACATAAGGTTTTAAAGACATTTAAGGCGTATATACGCTGAGAATGGACGACTGTATAAACATATAAACATGTAAAGATTGCAGTGCTGATGTTACATGGGATGTTCAAAAATAAAGAGTAAGAAAGTAAAACAAGGGTGAAATAAGTAAAAGCAGTTGCTGACGCATATAATACATAGCTCTAAAGCATATAAGGCTTATAAATGCTGACACTACGCCGTTTTATGTGCAGTTGAGGAATATCTGTGCTGTCATTGCGTGCCTATATTAACACGAGCATGTAACAGGAGTCTTAGGGACGTGTGTTGATAAAATGTATGGTTGTAAGGGCAAGGGTGGCTATAACGCCTAGTTTGAGATTGTTTTAGCGTTGAGTATGTCGACCGTGAGTGACTTTTATGCATTTGAATGCGGTGTCCTTTTGTGATCACTACAGGGCTTGTGAAATTTAGGAGTATATATGCTGCTAGTGTTGGATATGATATACCAGGAAGGGGTACATATGTCGACATAAGAGTCAGGAGCATTAATGGCTGTCAATAAACATCGTTAGGCATATACTATGTATTGTGGGGTGCCGCTCAGTGACCCCTGAGCGCGGGGGGGGGCGGGGGGGGCACCGGTTAAGTTGTTATAGAGACCGGCGTGGTGCTGTCGGGAGCAAACAAGCAAACTGAAGGGTACAACATCTAACTTTAACTAAATACATGGGTAACCAGAGGGTGTTACTATGTGGTTTTCAGTCTGCAATTTTCTCGCCATCAAGTGTCCCCTGCGGCTTCAGCCTGTGTCAGTCCCGGCTCGGGGTGTAAACGGGACTATCGCGGAAACGTCCCAAGTGTCTGTATGTCCCAAGGCGGTCGGCTCAGGCCGAGCAATGCCTAGCTTTTGCAGGAAAGATGAAGCTTCGTCCGCCGTGGAGATAGTATGGTTGCGGACGTCTTTCGTGGCTATCAGGGTTCGTAAGGGCCCCCACTTGTATGCGGTTCCAGTTGTTCTCAGTGCTTGCGTGACCCTTTGGAGGGATCTTCTCCAGGTAAGGGTGGAGCGGCATAGGTCCTGCAGGAAATGGAGCTGCATCTCTTCGAAGGGATAAGGTGTTTTGTTTCTGGTCTCTCTTTGCACCGCCAACTTGTCTCGGAATAGTAAGAAACATACCATCACGTCTCGAGGTGCCCCTGCCGGGGCTCTAGCTGAGGTGGCTAATCTGTAACAGCCGTCTAGTTGTATATTTTTGGCTATTCTTTGTTGCAATATGGCTGCGAATAGGCGGCGTATGAAATGCGGCAGTTCTTGGTTGTCCACCGATTCTGCAATGCCTCTAATCTAGAGGTTCGTGCGCCTTCTCGCGTCTTCCATCGCCTCCATTTGAAGTTGTGTGGTATGTTGCGCGGTCTGAAGTTGTAGGATCTGCTCTGCTTCGCCTGTTTGGCGTTGGGCTATGGCGGAGACAGACTCCTCTGCACCTCGCACTCTGGCCGTGACCATAGAGATGTCCTCTCTGATGATGTCTAGGTCTGCGTTAAAAAAGGCCCTTATGTTGTTCATCAGGGCCTGAATATCGCCCTTGGTAGCTGGGGCTTGAGGGTCACCTTGCAGTGAGGATGCTTTTGGGCCCACCGATCTCGGGATGGCATCAGGGGCATCGAGGATTTCCTCGTCGGAGGAGGGACAGGTGGAGTCCGCAGGCGACGCCATTTTGGGTCTAGGCCGCGGCTGCTGCAGCATGTCGCAGATGCTTCTGGAGCCGTCCCCCGCGAGGGTTTTGAGTTTCTTCGTCTTCTTACCCATCTCGGGTGTTGTTGGGTCTGGTCCCCAGTGGTGTGAGGGTGAGAAATCCCCTTTTAGCTTGCTTTTGCTGCTTGTGTAGCGGGAGCTTGTCCGACATGCGTCTGCTCCCTTCAGTGTCTCGGCCACGCCCCCCTCTTTTTCCAGTTTTTAAATACAGATTATCAAAGGGTCATTCTAAGAACAGCACCTATAGAGTTTTTTTATAACAGTGGAAATTTGCAATAATCACTGCAACAATCAGATCGCTCCTTGTCACTTTTCCTTGTACCGTGAAAGAAAGCATTTTTTATTCCTTCCTTTGACGTTCAACTTGTGCATACAGTGAGTGTACGAGTTACATTGTGTGAAAGTCTCAAAGCTTGTTCTCCATACCCCTGTTCATACCCCTCTTTGTTCACAAAACTCTGAATGAAGCTGTCAAACGTTTTTTTGCATGGCAAAAACAATACAGCTCATCCCCAAAAATGTTTTGGTTCAGATACATCGAGTTTCATTTGAGTTCTAGTTGGAGTTTTGCAATAATTTTATGGAAATGATGTGAATGAACCAAAATAGTGCCCAAATGTGCTTATTAGTGTACTGGAATGCAAAAAGCGGTAAAATATTGCCTAGCCTATGACTAAGCCATGTCAGGTATGTTTACGGGGCCAGTTGTGGATTGTCACAATGAGATTATTATACCTATATTAAAATAAATATTAAGTGAGTAGTAGCACGCAAAGCCACACCATGACACAACACCACGCTGGGCATAACAACTACGATTAAAGGTATTTTAAATGCCACATGCTCCAATAAAATTTAGAAAAAATATTTTAAGGCAATTTGCATCTGCAGAGAGGTAACAGACATAGTCACACCACAAGTGCAAAACCAAAAGATGAAAAAGATTAAAACCCCTACCACCATATTACATCAATTCTTTAGACATTTACAATAATGATTTCAGTCTGTGAGGTAGCAGGCGTAGTGACACCACAAGACCATTACCATTTTCAGAAAATTCTTAGAAATTTAGAATAATGATTTGATGATGACACCGCAAAATTTGGGAAGGCATGGTGAAGTCATCACAATAAAAGGCATTTTTTGAAATTCTTTATTTTTCTGTGCAATAAAAAAAATGACAATCATATATGAAGTGCCACAACAGCACGCAAAAACATAACATCATGGAGTTTAACTTGGCACGGGTAGAGCTGCATATTTTTATGTAAATTTGTATGTATGAAAACAAGCTATGCTGGCAAGTTTATCACATTATCTGCCGAGTGAAGAGAGTTAGACCGAGATAGATAGTTAGAAGTGCGTGCAATATGTTAAATGTTATGGTTCGCTTAGATGAGCTGACCTTCTAATCTGCTTTACCACTGAGTCTTAACAGCACAGAGGAGGTTCGTCGGACTATAATGGCATATTAGCTAGTGTTTGTAGGCGGAATTGGTAGCAACTGTCTGACATCTATAGACAAGGAAGACAATAAAAAATAAAGAGAGAAAGAATAGTTGAGCTGAATACATTCTGTTAAATGGCATAAGCATAGCGCTGTCTTCTATGTCAGCCTGCTTATAGTGTGTATATGATGCGAAACACAAATCTTTATAAGCCTATGTTTGGGTGATTCAATATTGCGGAAAGAGCAGTAGTGCTCGTGGTCAGCTAATGCAAGCTTATGGGGTGTGCATTTTTCTTGCTTGTGTAAGTACCCCATGTAGGCCATCTCGAAACTACAGGTGAAGCACACTACTCACCTATATTATGCCCATGGTCCCAATTTCTGTAGGAGCGTCTTGCTCTCGTGAAGCTTCTTGAGTTGTGTATATTGTGTCCCTGTGGAAGACTGCTATGGCTCGAGAAGGGCGACAGCGATAGTGGATGTTGTGATGTTGCAAGAGAGTGGTGAGTGGCCGCAAAGCATCTCCACGCTAAAGTGCTGCCGGAGAGGTCCAAGTAGAAGGTTAAGTCCATTTCTTCAAAATGGTAGGGTGACTCTCCCTTAATGGCGGACATTCTCGCTGCTTTATCTTGCCTTTGAAACTGGATTACCAGATCTCTCAGAGTTGTGGCTGGTGCTTTGGCAGGTCGGTGCACGAGGAACATGCCGATGAGCGCCACAGTTTTGGTGCTCCTCGGTGTCAGCAGGGCCGCCAGTAGGCGCCTAATAAAATGTGGCAGTTCAGCTTCTTTTTTTTTTTTTTTGACGGATGTGGGATCAGAGCAGGTATAGTGCCCACTTCAGTTTCATAAGACAGGTCACTGGAGAAATCGGAACAATCTCCCATCTTAGGTCCATCTGCACCTTGGGCCTGCAGCCATAGATCCCCTATTGTTAGCCCTGACCTGGGTTTGTCCTACTTCGGTTTCTTTGTTTTGCGCCCCATTGGTTCTGCTCCGCCAAGGTAGGTTTTGCAGTAAAATATGATCTTTGAAGGGCTGTATAGCTCGGAACATAGCTTAGTAGACATGCGACCGGTTGCTTCTGCGGCAAGGCTCTGCCTCCATGAAAGGCATTTTTTTTTTTAAAAAAAAAAGGGTACCAGCAGCAACAGAAGTTATTTAATTTGAAAAAAACATGATTTTTTTTATTCACCGCCAGATTTAAAATGTTTTTAGACATTTTGATACAACTTTGAAGGGAGAAGTGAGTGGGCAATTTGATCTCAACTAGTAGATGTTTACACATCAAGTATTAAACTGAAGATCAGCATAAAGTAAGTTTGAGGAAGGCTATTTGCTCCATCAGTTGTATCATACTCTCTTCTTGTAATTCTTCTGGTTCATAGAAGAGTTCTTCCTGGGCCAGAGTTAAACTAACAATGACTGCAGTGGAGAGGGAAAGAGTGATATCACCAGATTCATCACCATCCCTACCAAGACCAGACATTGGCAACACTACCTCATTGTCTGTTAGGGCACCACAACCTAGGTTCGGTATTTACAGATGAAAATGAAGGAAAGGGACCTCAGTTAAGAAAAAGGATAAATGAGTAATTTATTACACGTGAGTTTACAGAGAAAGAGGTTCTATTTCAACTCTCAAAAGTAAAGACAAATAAGTCAATGGGACCTGATGGAATACACCCAAAGCTATTAAAAGAGCTTAGTGGTGTACTAGCAAAACCATTAACAGATTTATTTAACCAATCATTGATAACAGGAGTAGTCCCAGAAGATTGGAAGTTAGCGAATGTTGTGCCCATTCACAAGAAAGGTAATAGGGAGGAGTCGGGCAACTATAGGCCAGTAAGCCTTACTTCAGTAGTGGGGAAAGTGATGGAAACCATGTTAAAGGATAGGATTGTTGAACATCTAAAAACACATGTATTTCAAGATCAGAGGCAACATGGGTTTACTTCAGGGAGATCATGCCAAACTAATCTTATTGATTTTTTTGATTGGGTAACTAAAATTATAGATCAGGGTGGTGCAGTAGACATTGCTTACCTAGATTTCAGTAAGGGTTTTGACACTGTTGCACATAGAAGGCTTATCAATAAACTACAATCTTTGAGCTTGGATTCCAATATTGTTGAATGGGTAAGGCAGTGGCTGAGCGACAGGCAACAGAGGGTTGTAGTCAATGGAGTATATTCGAAGCTTGGGCTTGTCACCAGTGGGGTACCTCAGGGATCTGTACTTGGACCCATTCTCTTTAATATTTTTATTAGTGATATTGCAGAAGGTCTTGATGGTAAGGTGTGTCTTTTTGCGGATGATACGAAGATATGTAACAGGGTTGATGTTCCAGAAGGGATAAGCCAAATGGAAAATGATTTAGGTAAACTAGAAAAATGGTCAGAGTTGTGGCAACTGACATTTAATGTGGATAAGTGCAAGATAATGCATCTTGGACGTAAAAACCCAAGGGCAGAGTACAGAATATTTGATAGAGTCCTAACCTCAACATCTGAGGAAAGGGATTTAGGGGTGATTATTTCTGATGACTTAAAGGTAGGCAGACAATGTAATAGAGCAGCAGGAAATGCTAGCAGAATGCTTGGTTGTATAGGGAGAGGTATTGGCAGTAGAAAGAGGGAAGTGCTCATGCCATTGTACAGAACACTGGTGAGACCTCACTTGGAGTATTGTACACAGTACTGGAGACCCTATCTTCAGAAGGATATTGATACCTTAGAGAGAGTTCAAAGAAGGGCTACAAAACTGGTTCATGGATTGCAAGATAAAACTGACCAGGAAAGGTTAAAGGATCTTAACATGTATAGCTTGGAAGAAAGACGAGATAGGGGGGATATGATACAAACATTTAAATACATAAAGGGAATCAACACAGTAAGGAGACTATATTTAAAAGAAGAAAAACTACCACAACAAGAGGACATAGTTTTAAATTAGAGGGACAAAGGTTTAAAAATAATATCAGGAAGTATTACTTTACTGAGAGGGTAGTGGATGCATGGAACAGCCTTCCAGCTGAAGTGGTAGAGGTTAACACAGTAAAGGAGTTTAAGCATGCGTGGGATAGGCATAAGGCTATCCTAACTATAAGATAAGGCCAGGGACTAATGAAAGTATTTAGAAAACTGGGCAGACTAGATGGGCCGAATGGTTCTTATCAGCCCTCACATTCTATGTTTCTATGTTTCTAGGCTCTGCTGATCTCTCTCATAGTTGCTTCTTGGGGGTCTAGAAGGGCTAGGGACTAACATTGGGAATGGCAACAAGTCCACTGATTTCACTGATATCTTGCTTTGACCATAGCATCCAGAAAGTATAAAACTTGAACTAGCTGTAACAGAAGGACCTGCAGAAAATGGAGCTGGTGGACGACTTCTTGGCAGGGGAATCAGAAAACAGCCTCCTTGTACATGATGAGTGCTCTTTTTATTTTGGATCTCTACCATGCTGCTCTCTTTTTTCTTTTACTTCCTACTCTTTTTGAAAGGTGGAGTAGTACTACTTTAGTACTGATCCTGCTGCTATTACGTTTGTTGCTGTAGGTACTGTCAGCCTGTGTTTGAGAAAGCCTTGCATGCTTTACAAACACAAGGCTACTACTTGAAGGCCTAGATGACTCTTCTGCTGCCACTACACATTCTTCTGCTGGTTTAGACTTTGTGTCATGAATATCTTCAATAAAAGGCTGAGAACATAACATTTGTCTCCTAGATGGAAAAAAACAGACATGCTAGTCTGACTATCCTGAAGCCTGACATTGATACTTATAGTGGTGATACTGCTAATGGTGGTGGTGGTGGTGGCTGAGAGACCATGACACTGCTGCTGATGGTAGTTTGGGGAACAGGACACCTACCTCCCTAAGGTTCTTCTTTGGATTAGGCCTTAGCATTGATGATAGATATGTTTTTATTATTAAAATAAATAGTGATATAATTGTTTATTGTGCACAGTGTTGCAAAATGGGTTGCTGCTTGGTGGACTTAATACTACTATAACATTATTTTGTTGGATTTTAAGATTAAACACTGCACAGTGCTTGCACACTTGTACAGCCCACAATTAAAGAAAAAAAGACTCTTAAAACAGATTATTCAATGGTACTGTACACTGCCTGCAACATTACTTTTGCTGCTGCAAACCATACATCCATATGACTTTTCACAGTGGTGGAGGAATTTGGACGATTGGCTGATAACTCAAAATTCAGATGTACCTTTGAAACTGAGTACACAAGTCTAAATTGCAATAAATATGTAGCAGCTACAATATGACTAATATCAGCTTATTCAGCAGCTTAACTCTGATAAGTGGAACTACATCTGGACACTAAGGTAATATCCGAAAAGATCATGGGATATAGCCAAAAAGTAAATTGTATTTGCTCTCCCTGATACTATATATTGACTTAAGCACCTCTTAAAACCTGCCCTCTATGACCCAAAGTCCAACCATAAACCCAAATTTGTTCTAAAAATTACATAATGATACAAACTCTTTGATTTAAATCAGAACATTGCATATACCTATATTTTTAAACCCCACACCTGATGTATTAAACCCAAGCCATGCTGTATTAATCCCTCATCCCACTGTATTAAAACCCAGCACACACAGCAATGCCCCCACACTGGAATTATAATTATTACCAAACATGGTTTATGAAAGTAGCACTGCATGGGAAGTTGTGGGGGCCAACATCCCAATTTTGGCAGAATATTTTGGGGTATTTTTCCAGGGACATGTTCCACATTTTCATAACTGCCCAGCACTTCATCTGCAGACAACGGTGGAATCTAGACAGAAACCTTTTAGCTTTAGCAATATTTAATAATATGAACACATAACATTTTTGGTTCACTCTGATAATTCACCCCCTATTTGTCTATACATTTTATTTGTGTATTTGTTTGATGTTCATGATCTTTTCCATGTATATGTTTCTATATGTCAGTGGTCAAACAAATAAATATGGAAAGTGTTGCTCACAAACAGATGCTTGTCCAGAGTTCAATTGAGCTCCATTGACAGCAAAGTGTTGAGTCTGTTGTTTTAAAATTTTATATATATATATATATATATATATATATATATATATATATATACACACACACACACACCGTATAAAAAAGTGGCATTGATTACCCAATCAAATTACTCATATGGTGGCTAGCAGCTTTAAAGCCTTGATCTGTCCTAACTTATCGATTACCCAAAAAGGATTTCAGGTTCACTACTAAACATAATGGAAAAAAACTTCATTCTTATCCTCTCTTACCCTCTCCCTTAATTACCATTTGAACGAGGGCATTTTAGAAAATGCATATTGCATGACTGCTCTGCAATCAGGAACTTATATTTTACTGATCAGAAGGTAATATTTATTTTTATTTAACAGTCTGCTTTAAACCATCGTTTGATTTGGAAATATAGCAAAAGGGTTAAAATAACCTCCATTATCCTGCATCATCCTGTTAGTTTTTACAAAGCATCTCTATTAATTCTGAAGTTCATTTTCATTTAATATTCAGACATCGTAATCTTCTAAACCACAATTTGAATCAGCGAAGCGTCCACTCTATACCACGCTCCACAATTGAAGAAAAAAAAAAATACAGTATAAAGGAACAGAACTAATACTGTTATATCAACTCCGAGCCCTACTGTTTACTTCCAACGCCATGACCTCATGCTCGGGAGAAAATGGAAATCTCTAGCATGCCAGTGATTAGACAGTCCTCTTCCCAACAGACGCTGTAATATAAATGCACATAAATTGAATTCCTTCTTGAAAAGAAATCTGAATACCTTTGGAGCATTTTAGCAAATCATCTCCAGCTTTTATGGCAAGACTTCAAGGAACAGCAGAAAGGGGATCTCTGAATCCCCCTCCCTCCCTCATGGCACAGTTTCTGCTATAGAAGGATATGGAAGAGCTAGGGACCGCCAAGAATAACACAGAGAGCATTATTGGGGATTCAGAGTGGATTTTTATTAAACTCGCGTAAGGGGAATTGAAGATGGGATTTTGGGTGTATCAACCACTAAGATGCTGCAGAGCCCTTACTTCTGAGTGCAGGAAGCGGAGGGGTTCTAATATATGTATGAAAGCAGCAAGCTGATATCAAGGCTGGTAAAAGGAACACCACTTCAGTGCAATTCAAATCTAACATTATAAAGTTAAGTATTGAAATAGATGATTAACTCCCAGTCGTATAATGGCAGCTCAAGCCCTAATCTACCTATAGTACAGTGCTCGCCATCCAGTGGCCCTATTCTGGGTAGCCAAGAGTCTTATTAAAAAAAAAATACACAGTGCATTGGTGTTTGCAATATTTATAATAGCTTGCCCATCATCTGGGGTAATTGTAAGACTGATTACATACACTGTGGTATTTATGAAATAACTTATAGTGACATGTCTCATACTTTTAAAAAGCACTAAAAGTACTAACAGGTCTCCAATTCTCTGGGTATTCTACTTCCCCATGAGCAATATTGATTTTGTGCAAATTTGGGCAGCATTTTTGGTCAAATGTGTGCGAGTTGTGTCAATAATTATATAACCAATTTTTGGTGGGTTTACGTACCTCAGAGATGGTGTGGAGAGACCCCATAAACCAACTGTTACACATGACTAGTGTCTATACCTTTCATATGATGCTGCTAGATGATAAAGTTTGACTCGGTCTTAGACACAGTATGCTGTCTGTCACATCCTGTTCCTAGCTGTGGATCATTCTGGCTATGGCTTCTGGTATCCATTACTCTTTTTACAATTCTTATTTAGTTTTTCTTGGTTTGTCTGGTTTTCTTTATTCTGGGTTTTCTGGGTTCATTCCTGTATTCCGTTCCTGGAATTCCCAGTCTCCTGGAATTCCTGGATTCCAGGATTCCTGGATTCCTTTAAATGTTTGTTTTATGTTGCCACACCCGTTTCCTTTTCCATGATTCCTTTTGTTTCAGTTGTTTCCTGCAGGCAGTTGCTCAAGTCTTCTGCCCTTTCGTGCAGGTAAGTGCTGAATGTGTTTCATTATGGTTCATTTGGCAGACATTAGGCAGTTATAGTAGGACCTGCCTAATATGGGGTACATTGATGTTGTGGCAGGCTTATGCAAGGTATGATCATATAATGTAACTGAATCCCCATAGTTTTTCACATATAGTACTTAGTTGTCTCCTCTTGTTTTTCCTATTATATTTTGTCTTGTTTTATTTTGTATTCCCAGTCCATGTACAGTCCTGTCCTGTCCTGCCCCTGTTCTGTTAATGTTTCCCTTATGTACCCATGTTCTGGGTTTAGCTTCCTATCCTTCTCTGGTTCTGGGTTCTACTCGTTCTGTTTTGTTTTCATGTTTGGTATCTGTTCTAGTCTTGCCTTGTTTCTTTACTGGATACATTCCTGCTGCAGAGCCTCCCTATTCAGCTCCTGGGAGGTCTTCTTATTTCCATGCTCCTAGTTCCTGGGATCCGCTGAAGCTGCATCAGGGTCCTGGTATGTCAGTACATCAGGGGCATGCAGTTACCCTGCACCAGACCCTGCTAATCCACTTCCACACTGTGACTGCTACTTTCAACATCAGGCATACTGGGTCCCGGTCGTCCGACCGCCTCCCAGACACTGTCTGGCTCCCGGTCATCGGACCACCACCTTGACACTGTCATATGAAAAATACCATGTATACGTATAGCAGTGATTGGATGTAATTATGATCATTCATTGATTATATCACAGCATATTAATTAATTTCATGTATACCATCTGAATAGTGAATCTATCTAAAAGTCATGGTAGATAATTGAGAACATTGTTCTAATGTGAAGCAGGTAATCTACAAGAGGTTGTATACAATGCTGACTGTATACAAAGCTGTTTGAACCATCCCAGGTCATATCCTGAAATGGTGCTTCAAATTCAGTTCTCTTTATTTTCGTGTCATAATCATTTCATCCATCCAGTATCTAATTTCATATACCCAAATCTCCTCGCTATTTGTTAAATTACAGAACAATGTCCATCTTTGCATAAATGCAATTTTTCTTTATGCAATAATTAATTAACAGTTTTACCCAATTAATAAAAATAAGCTTCGATTGAATGTTTTATCACGGAATGACCTAATTTAAAGGAAGTGTCATATCCTCAAAATCAATCTGAAACCTATAACTGAATATTTGACAAGGTGCATCCCCCTCATTGGTTCTAGTCGCTAGCAAACTTGCTATTACCAACATGTGAGGCTGGATATTTTAGGGACGATTATGGACAATAGGCCATAATTTAAATACTTCTGAGGGTGGTATTCCATCAGTTAATCATTAATATTACCTAAGGAGGACCCTGTCCTTAATCAGCTATGATCATTGACAAATTGATACCATCTTCTTGGATAATTCATTCATAAAGTACTTTCAAGTTTCCTTACCAACTAATGCTATATTTAAAATGTGAAAATATTTTCAGTTCTTAATTTCCAAAATCAGCTTGGAAGAATTTCTTACTCATCTTCTAGCCAGTTCAATTCTAACTCACACCTTAAATGTTTGACCCCTAAGTATGTTACTGCCTTTGTATAAAGGTTGTGAATATGCATGGAATGCTATATTTGCATTCCAGTCTGATTAATTCTGTACATGACATTGGCTACATATTCTGAACTTCATCTAAGAACACTGCCCTCATTCATTCTGCTTATGTCCTTGGCTATGTATATGGTCTGTGAGTATTGCCTATTGTGTATCAATCTTTCTGGACCTCAGTGGTCAGCTAATCCTAAGAAAGCAAGTAGTGTCCCACCAGTCACTGATACCCATACAGCATTCTCGGTGCTGATCAAACAGTACTTCTGCTTTGCTTGGAACTAGGCCACAAGCATCAGTGAATGCCTGTGACTCCTGCATTTCTCAGACTGCATTGGCCAAAATAAGTGTCATAACTTTAGTGCTTTGGTCATTCCGAACTAGCAAATAAACATTACATAGAGGTTTTTTTTTCTTACTGGACTTTATGTTCTCGATGGGGGAGGACAGGTGAAGGTTTAGGGAATACAAATGAGAAAAGGGACTATGCCAGCCAAAAGGCAATATACATTAAAATAGTTTAAGCGACATTGCTAGATAAGAGGGTCTTTGGTATTGAGAAACTATAAGTGAGACTATTTAATAAAAGTATATGGTGGTTAACTGTCACGGACGTCATACCCCAATACACAGGTCAGAGTGGAAATCCACAAAAGGTGGATCCAAAAGACATATTACCGAGCCGTAGAGTGGCCAGACTTAACATATTAATATAGCAAGAAACAAGGTCAGGATAAGCCAAGGTCAGGAATACAGAAATACACAGAGAATATACAAAGCCAGGTTAGGATTCCAGAAAATCACAAGTCAAAATGAAGCTGGGTCAGGATACCAGAAATCAAAAGTCAAATACGAAGCCAAGATCAAACACAGGAAATCACAATGGAATCTCTAGGAGCACTAAACGAGTAACTATAAAGAAACCACAATATGTCAAAGAATAGGGACCAAAGCAAGCCTTAAATAGTCCACGTCATCCACGCGATTCATAACAAATTAGGATCGCAATGATGATGTGGTCACCTTAAAGGACCACCATAGGCACCCAGACCACTTCAGCTTAATGAAGTGGTCTGGGTGCCAGGTCCAGCTAGGATTAACCTTGCCTGCTGTAAACATAGCAGTTTCAGAGAAACTGCTGTGTTTATAATGGGGTTAATCCAGTCTCTAGTGGCTGTCTCATTGACAGCCGCTAGAGGGCTTCCGCGCTTCTCACTGTGATTTTCACAGTGAGAAGATGCCAGCGTCCATAGGAAAGCATTGATAATGCTTTCCTATGGACTGGCTGAATGCACGCGCGGCTCCTGCCTCGCATGCACATTCATCTGAGAAGGCGCTGGAGAAAGAGGGAAGTTTAACCCCTTCCCCCCCCCCCCCCCTCAGCCCAGCGGAAAACGATTACAGTTTCCTGGCACTATAGTGGTCCTTTAAGGATGGGGGTGATTTCACGTTTAAACTCTTTTTCAGGATGCGCCCTTTAAGTGAGCAGTGTCCAAAGGTCTTACTTTTGCAGCTGGTTGCCGGTGAACACGGGGGGAGCGATTCACTGGCACATGAAGAGTAAGTATAATATTATTATTGGAGCGGGGGGACCGCGAGGCAGGAGGAGGGCTGTGTAGCAGAGCCCTAGTCCTGACCAAGACTTTCCTCCACTGGATCATCAATACTGGAACTCAGGAACAAGATGCTGCCAAGGGAATAGCCAACCTCCTCCCCAGTAACTGGACGACCCACAGTTCTAGGAGTAAAACTGAACTTAATTCTGCCACACATGGCTTTTATGCACTGGCCCCTAGCATGGGTTCTACATATCAAGAATACAGGAGTTTCTTCCCAGGAGCCTTTGTGTTTGAGAGATAATTGAGCTCAAAATAGTATAACTCAATTATCTCTCAAACACAGAAACTTATACACATATTATAAAATATTCCAAAAATACATGAAAACAATGCAGGAACCCCACAATACTCATATCTCCAAATACCTCTGATCTGAGCACCTGTCACGGTAATATACCCCAACACGCAGGAATAGTTCAATAGTCAAGAGACAAGAAACCAGGGTTCGTCTTACCGGACCTTAGAATGGCCGGACTAGGACGGGTAAGAAAGACAGAGTCTAGAACAAGCCGAGGTCAAGGGAACTGAGAGACAGCGTAACGTAGAACAAGCCGAGGACTGGTACACAGAGGACAAAACAGCGGATAAGCAAGCAAGGATAAGGAGAGAGCGGAGTCAGGAACAAAGCCAAGGTCAAGCACCAAAAAACCAACTGAACGATACAAGCACTAAAGGGAACTGGACAGAAACCACGATAGGGCAAGGAGCAAAGGAAACAGGTGAGTATAAATACCCTAATGTTCACTTTGATTGGCCCTTGTCATATCCACGCCCCCAAA
Source organism: Pelobates fuscus (assembly GCF_036172605.1). Lineage (NCBI taxonomy): Eukaryota > Metazoa > Chordata > Amphibia > Anura > Pelobatidae > Pelobates > Pelobates fuscus. The sequence continues at coordinate 49,235,952 of NC_086328.1, forward strand.
ACGTGAGTGTATGGGGAACGTGGCATGACAGGGGCCAATGGGAGACTGATTCTAATTTAGTCTCCCACTGTCCCTTTAAGAGCGCGCCCGAGACGCGCGGCGCGCTCTTAGTGTCGGGCGGGACACGTGACCGCTTCTCGCGGTCACTGCCCGCCTGACTGATCTTATCGTTGGCTGAGCCGCACGCGGCTCGTGCAGGAGCAGGACCGCGCGCGGCGAGAAGAGAGGACCCCGGCCGGCCCCTGGAGAGGGTAAGTACCGCTACAGTACCCCCCCTGAAGACACGCCCACCGGGCGGGGAGGAGCAGGCCTGGCAGGAAAACGAGCGTGGAAAGAACGCACAAGGCGAGGAGCGTGAACAGCGTCAGCGGAAATCCAACTGCGTTCCTCAGACCCATAGCCCTTCCAATGTACCAGATATTGGAGGCGACCCCGAAGAAAACGAGAGTCAATTATAGCCGCCACTTCAAATTCCTCATGGCCCTCCACAGAAACCGGAGGAGGAGGAGGGACATGCCGAGTATAACGGTTGCACAGGAGGGGTTTTAACAAGGAGGTATGAAACACGTTAGGAATGCGTAGATTCCTAGGAAGATCCAATGCATACGAGACAGGATTAACCACATGCAAGATACGAAAAGGACCAATGAAACGAGGGGCCAACTTCATAGAAGGCACACGAAGACGAATATTGCGAGTACCTCAGAGATGGTGTGGAGAGACCCCATAAACCAACTGTTACACATGACTAGTGTCTATACCTTTCATATGATGCTGCTAGATGATAAAGTTTGACTCGGTCTTAGACACAGTATGCTGTCTGTCACATCCTGTTCCTAGCTGTGGATCATTCTGGCTATGGCTTCTGGTATCCATTACTCTTTTTACAATTCTTATTTAGTTTTTCTTGGTTTGTCTGGTTTTCTTTATTCTGGGTTTTCTGGGTTCATTCCTGTATTCCGTTCCTGGAATTCCCAGTCTCCTGGAATTCCTGGATTCCAGGATTCCTGGATTCCTTTAAATGTTTGTTTTATGTTGCCACACCCGTTTCCTTTTCCATGATTCCTTTTGTTTCAGTTGTTTCCTGCAGGCAGTTGCTCAAGTCTTCTGCCCTTTCGTGCAGGTAAGTGCTGAATGTGTTTCATTATGGTTCATTTGGCAGACATTAGGCAGTTATAGTAGGACCTGCCTAATATGGGGTACATTGATGTTGTGGCAGGCTTATGCAAGGTATGATCATATAATGTAACTGAATCCCCATAGTTTTTCACATATAGTACTTAGTTGTCTCCTCTTGTTTTTCCTATTATATTTTGTCTTGTTTTATTTTGTATTCCCAGTCCATGTACAGTCCTGTCCTGTCCTGCCCCTGTTCTGTTAATGTTTCCCTTATGTACCCATGTTCTGGGTTTAGCTTCCTATCCTTCTCTGGTTCTGGGTTCTACTCGTTCTGTTTTGTTTTCATGTTTGGTATCTGTTCTAGTCTTGCCTTGTTTCTTTACTGGATACATTCCTGCTGCAGAGCCTCCCTATTCAGCTCCTGGGAGGTCTTCTTATTTCCATGCTCCTAGTTCCTGGGATCCGCTGAAGCTGCATCAGGGTCCTGGTATGTCAGTACATCAGGGGCATGCAGTTACCCTGCACCAGACCCTGCTAATCCACTTCCACACTGTGACTGCTACTTTCAACATCAGGCATACTGGGTCCCGGTCGTCCGACCGCCTCCCAGACACTGTCTGGCTCCCGGTCATCGGACCACCACCTTGACACTGTCATATGAAAAATACCATGTATACGTATAGCAGTGATTGGATGTAATTATGATCATTCATTGATTATATCACAGCATATTAATTAATTTCATGTATACCATCTGAATAGTGAATCTATCTAAAAGTCATGGTAGATAATTGAGAACATTGTTCTAATGTGAAGCAGGTAATCTACAAGAGGTTGTATACAATGCTGACTGTATACAAAGCTGTTTGAACCATCCCAGGTCATATCCTGAAATGGTGCTTCAAATTCAGTTCTCTTTATTTTCGTGTCATAATCATTTCATCCATCCAGTATCTAATTTCATATACCCAAATCTCCTCGCTATTTGTTAAATTACAGAACAATGTCCATCTTTGCATAAATGCAATTTTTCTTTATGCAATAATTAATTAACAGTTTTACCCAATTAATAAAAATAAGCTTCGATTGAATGTTTTATCACGGAATGACCTAATTTAAAGGAAGTGTCATATCCTCAAAATCAATCTGAAACCTATAACTGAATATTTGACAAGGTGCATCCCCCTCATTGGTTCTAGTCGCTAGCAAACTTGCTATTACCAACATGTGAGGCTGGATATTTTAGGGACGATTATGGACAATAGGCCATAATTTAAATACTTCTGAGGGTGGTATTCCATCAGTTAATCATTAATATTACCTAAGGAGGACCCTGTCCTTAATCAGCTATGATCATTGACAAATTGATACCATCTTCTTGGATAATTCATTCATAAAGTACTTTCAAGTTTCCTTACCAACTAATGCTATATTTAAAATGTGAAAATATTTTCAGTTCTTAATTTCCAAAATCAGCTTGGAAGAATTTCTTACTCATCTTCTAGCCAGTTCAATTCTAACTCACACCTTAAATGTTTGACCCCTAAGTATGTTACTGCCTTTGTATAAAGGTTGTGAATATGCATGGAATGCTATATTTGCATTCCAGTCTGATTAATTCTGTACATGACATTGGCTACATATTCTGAACTTCATCTAAGAACACTGCCCTCATTCATTCTGCTTATGTCCTTGGCTATGTATATGGTCTGTGAGTATTGCCTATTGTGTATCAATCTTTCTGGACCTCAGTGGTCAGCTAATCCTAAGAAAGCAAGTAGTGTCCCACCAGTCACTGATACCCATACAGCATTCTCGGTGCTGATCAAACAGTACTTCTGCTTTGCTTGGAACTAGGCCACAAGCATCAGTGAATGCCTGTGACTCCTGCATTTCTCAGACTGCATTGGCCAAAATAAGTGTCATAACTTTAGTGCTTTGGTCATTCCGAACTAGCAAATAAACATTACATAGAGGTTTTTTTTTCTTACTGGACTTTATGTTCTCGATGGGGGAGGACAGGTGAAGGTTTAGGGAATACAAATGAGAAAAGGGACTATGCCAGCCAAAAGGCAATATACATTAAAATAGTTTAAGCGACATTGCTAGATAAGAGGGTCTTTGGTATTGAGAAACTATAAGTGAGACTATTTAATAAAAGTATATGGTGGTTAACTGTCACGTACGTCATACCCCAATACACAGGTCAGAGTGGAAATCCACAAAAGGTGGATCCAAAAGACATATTACCGAGCCGTAGAGTGGCCAGACTTAACATATTAATATAGCAAGAAACAAGGTCAGGATAAGCCAAGGTCAGGAATACAGAAATACACAGAGAATATACAAAGCCAGGTTAGGATTCCAGAAAATCACAAGTCAAAATGAAGCTGGGTCAGGATACCAGAAATCAAAAGTCAAATACGAAGCCAAGATCAAACACAGGAAATCACAATGGAATCTCTAGGAGCACTAAACGAGTAACTATAAAGAAACCACAATATGTCAAAGAATAGGGACCAAAGCAAGCCTTAAATAGTCCACGTCATCCACGCGATTCATAACAAATTAGGATCGCAATGATGATGTGGTCACCTTAAAGGACCACCATAGGCACCCAGACCACTTCAGCTTAATGAAGTGGTCTGGGTGCCAGGTCCAGCTAGGATTAACCTTGCCTGCTGTAAACATAGCAGTTTCAGAGAAACTGCTGTGTTTATAATGGGGTTAATCCAGTCTCTAGTGGCTGTCTCATTGACAGCCGCTAGAGGGCTTCCGCGCTTCTCACTGTGATTTTCACAGTGAGAAGATGCCAGCGTCCATAGGAAAGCATTGATAATGCTTTCCTATGGACTGGCTGAATGCACGCGCGGCTCCTGCCTCGCATGCACATTCATCTGAGAAGGCGCTGGAGAAAGAGGGAAGTTTAACCCCTTCCCCCCCCCCCCCCCCTCAGCCCAGCGGAAAACGATTACAGTTTCCTGGCACTATAGTGGTCCTTTAAGGATGGGGGTGATTTCACGTTTAAACTCTTTTTCAGGATGCGCCCTTTAAGTGAGCAGTGTCCAAAGGTCTTACTTTTGCAGCTGGTTGCCGGTGAACACGGGGGGAGCGATTCACTGGCACATGAAGAGTAAGTATAATATTATTATTGGAGCGGGGGGACCGCGAGGCAGGAGGAGGGCTGTGTAGCAGAGCCCTAGTCCTGACCAAGACTTTCCTCCACTGGATCATCAATACTGGAACTCAGGAACAAGATGCTGCCAAGGGAATAGCCAACCTCCTCCCCAGTAACTGGACGACCCACAGTTCTAGGAGTAAAACTGAACTTAATTCTGCCACACATGGCTTTTATGCACTGGCCCCTAGCATGGGTTCTACATATCAAGAATACAGGAGTTTCTTCCCAGGAGCCTTTGTGTTTGAGAGATAATTGAGCTCAAAATAGTATAACTCAATTATCTCTCAAACACAGAAACTTATACACATATTATAAAATATTCCAAAAATACATGAAAACAATGCAGGAACCCCACAATACTCATATCTCCAAATACCTCTGATCTGAGCACCTGTCACGGTAATATACCCCAACACGCAGGAATAGTTCAATAGTCAAGAGACAAGAAACCAGGGTTCGTCTTACCGGACCTTAGAATGGCCGGACTAGGACGGGTAAGAAAGACAGAGTCTAGAACAAGCCGAGGTCAAGGGAACTGAGAGACAGCGTAACGTAGAACAAGCCGAGGACTGGTACACAGAGGACAAAACAGCGGATAAGCAAGCAAGGATAAGGAGAGAGCGGAGTCAGGAACAAAGCCAAGGTCAAGCACCAAAAAACCAACTGAACGATACAAGCACTAAAGGGAACTGGACAGAAACCACGATAGGGCAAGGAGCAAAGGAAACAGGTGAGTATAAATACCCTAATGTTCACTTTGATTGGCCCTTGTCATATCCACGCCCCCAAAACGTGAGTGTATGGGGAACGTGGCATGACAGGGGCCAATGGGAGACTGATTCTAATTTAGTCTCCCACTGTCCCTTTAAGAGCGCGCCCGAGACGCGCGGCGCGCTCTTAGTGTCGGGCGGGACACGTGACCGCTTCTCGCGGTCACTGCCCGCCTGACTGATCTTATCGTTGGCTGAGCCGCACGCGGCTCGTGCAGGAGCAGGACCGCGCACGGCGAGAAGAGAGGACCCCGGCCGGCCCCTGGAGAGGGTAAGTACCGCTACAGTACCCCCCCCTGAAGACACGCCCACCGGGCGGGGAGGAGCAGGCCTGGCAGGAAAACGAGCGTGGAAAGAACGCACAAGGCGAGGAGCGTGAACAGCGTCAGCGGAAATCCAACTGCGTTCCTCAGACCCATAGCCCTTCCAATGTACCAGATATTGGAGGCGACCCCGAAGAAAACGAGAGTCAATTATAGCCGCCACTTCAAATTCCTCATGGCCCTCCACAGAAACCGGAGGAGGAGGAGGGACATGCCGAGTATAACGGTTGCACAGGAGGGGTTTTAACAAGGAGGTATGAAACACGTTAGGAATGCGTAGATTCCTAGGAAGATCCAATGCATACGAGACAGGATTAACCACATGCAAGATACGAAAAGGACCAATGAAACGAGGGGCCAACTTCATAGAAGGCACACGAAGACGAATATTGCGAGTAGAAAGCCAAACCCGGTCTCCCACAGCATAGGATGGAGCCGCCCTGCGATGCTTGTCTGCCTGAATCTTCTGGCGAGCAGCTGAAGCCACCAAAGAACACTGAACCTGCTCCCAAGTATTACGTAGACTAGCCAAATGTTCGTCCAGAGCTGGCATGCCCTGTAAGGAGAATGCAGCTGGAAGAACCACGGGATGCCGGCCATAAACAACGTAAAAAGGGCTGTTACCGGAGGATTCATGAGCAGCATTATTACGAGCAAACTCAGCCCAAGGAAGAAGGTCAGCCCAATTGTTCTGATGGTGGGACACGAAACAACGAAGATACTGCTCTAGAGATTGATTGGCACGTTCAGCAGCTCCATTAGACTGGGGGTGGTAGGCGGAAGAAAACGAGAGGGAGATACCCATCTCTGTACAAAACGTTCTCCAGAATCTGGAGATAAACTGGCTACCCCTATCGGACACGATCGAAGTGGGAATACCATGCAACCGAAACACCTCCCTGGCAAAGATAGAGGCAAGTTCCTTGGATGATGGCAATTTGACAAGAGACACAAAATGAGCCATCTTAGAAAAACGATCCACAATCATCAGGATGACAGTTTTACCATTAGAGGGAGGTAATTCAACAATAAAATCCATGGATATATTGGACCACGGCCTCTCGGGTATGGGCAACGGATGCAACAACCCACAAGGAACTCTGTGGGAGGATTTCATACTGGCACAAGTACTACAGGCATTAACGTAATCGGGGACGTCCTTGCGCAAGGAAGCCCACCAGAAATATCTAGAAACTGCTGAGAATGTCTTAGAAATACCAGGGTGTCCAGCAGTTCTAGTGTCATGATATAATGACAAGATGTCTCGTCTCTCCGGTATATCAACGAATAGCTTATCAGCAGGCCTCTCCCCAGGAGCCAAGTTTTGTTTAGCCTGAATAGCCTGTAAGAGGGAAGACGAAATAGAAAGAACAGTAGTAGCTATTATTCTGTCAGGCGGAATGACAGGGGTAACATCGACCTCGAGTTTGTCAGTAGTCTCGAATTGTCTGGACAGAGCGTCAGCTTTAGTATTACGATCACCTGGTCTGTATGTGATTATGTAATTAAAACGAGACAAAAACAGAGACCACCTGGCCTGCCTAGAAGACAATCTTTTTGCTTCACTGAGATAGGAGAGGTTTTTGTGGTCTGTTAAAATGAGGATGGGATCCCTAGTACCCTCTAGCAGATGTCTCCATTCCTTGAGCGCCAAAATGATGGCACGGAGTTCACGATTGCCTACATCATAATTCTTCTCTGCTTTGGACATCTGTCTGGAAAAGAAGCCACAAGGGTGTAACGGCTTTTCAGGTGAATCTCTTTGCGACAAGATAGCACCTACCCCTATCTCAGAAGCATCAACTTCAAGAATAAAGGGCAGTGAAGGGACAGGATGCTGTAAAATAGGAGCAGAGGCAAATGAAGCCTTCAGAAAATAGACGTTTTGTTCCCGTTAACTCACCTAGAGCTGAGACCCCCGAGGGATCTAAAGGTTCTGAGGAGGAACCTATGCAGTTAGGGGTTGCCAAACTTACTGACGCTGAAAAGCTTTATAGGAGAAAGGAGGGACTTTGTCTTTATTGTGGTAGGAGGGGTCATATGAGACAAGAATGTCCCGTGCGTCCGGGAAACTATCGCACCTAAGACCGTATAGAGGACTGGCCTTGGGTGTGACATCACAGTCCTCACATTTGCCTCTTAATAAATTACTTCTTCCTGTTTCCCTGCACCTTGGTAGTAACTGCATAGCAGGGAATATACTAGCCCTGGTTGATTCCGGAGCGGCCGAAAACTTTATTGATTCCAGTTTTGTCAAGGAGAATAACATACCCACCAGAGAGAAGGAGACACCCTTGGCCGTTGAGGCCATAGATGGTAGACCATTATGCTCTCCAGTTATCACACATGAAACTGTTCCACTTCATATGTCTACAGGGGTGTTACACTCTGAGACCATTCGGTTTCAGATCATTACTTCTCCTTCCTCTCACCTCGTGTTAGGGTATCCTTGGTTACGTACTCATAATCCCACCATTGATTGGGAGTCAGGACAAATAGTTTCTTGGAGTGATTCTTGCCAAGAGTCTTGTATTGTTAAAATCACCCCTTTGAATTCTACTAATATACCTCCCGTGCCTACGGTCATACCCCCTCAGTACCTGTCTCTTAAATCTGTTTTTGATAAAAGGGAGGCTGAAAAATTGCCACCTCACAGGCCTTACGACTGTGCTATTAATATACTACCTGGTACGATGCCTCCCAAAGGGAGAATATATCCTTTATCTCCTCAGGAGAATCTGGTTATGGAGGAATATATTAAGGAATCTTTAGAGAAGGGATTTATAAGAAGATTCTCTTCCCCGGCAGGGGCGGGTTTCTTCTTTGTATCTAAGAAAGATGGCGAATTAAGGCCTTGTATTGACTATAGGGGCCTAAATAAAATCACAGTCAAAAATGCGTACCCCATACCTTTGATCACAGAACTATTTGATAGGCTTAAACAGGCCACAGTTTTTACTAAATTGGACCTTAGGGGTGCTTACAATCTCATACGTATCAAAAAGGATCACGAATGGAAGACCGCATTCAATACCAGGAGTGGCCACTACGAATATACTGTGATGTCCTTTGGCCTTTGTAACGCCCCAGCAGTTTTTCAAGAATTTATTAATGATGTCCTACGTCAATATATACATACATTCGTTATAGTATACTTGGACGACATATTAATTTATTCTACTGATTTACAGACTCATCACATGCATGTTAAATTAGTGTTGAGAACTCTTCTGGTTAACGGTCTCTATTGCAAACTCGAAAAATGTTCATTTGATCAATCTGAAGTCCAATTCTTGGGTTATATAATCTCTGCCAAGACCCTGATGCAGCTTAGCGGAAGCCAGAGCAGATGAATTGCTGATATGTATCCAGTACTAGAAACAAGGTAAGACTAGAATAGGCACCAAACAAGAAAACAAGACAAAACCAGAAGAACCCAGAACCGGAGAAGGAAAGAAAGCAGAACATGTACACAATACACAAGGGAAATATTAACAGAACATGGACAGTACAGGACTGTACATGGACTGGGAATACAAAATAAAACAAGATGAGATATAAGGCAAAACTAAGTACTATATATGTAAAACATTGGACATTTAGACATACATAAATGGCCAAGATGTATGCAGCCCACCACTGCGCCAAGGTACTCCAAGTACAGTGGGTCCTAACTGCCTAGATATGCATGACTAAATAAACAATAAAACACACACACCTGCAAAGAAAGGGGCAGAGGACATGAAATAACTGCCTGCAGGAAACAACTGAAACAAAAAGATTAATGGAAAAGGAAAGGGTGTGGCAACAACACAAACATATAAAGGAATCCAGGAGACTGGGAATTACAGGAACAGAATAAAGGAATGAATCCAGAAAGGAAACCAGACACAGAATAGAAAACCAAGAAAAACTAAACAAAAATTTTAAAAAGAGTACTGGATACCAGATGCCATGGTCAGGCATCAGAACAGAACAGAGCAGTTCCTGACACTGTGCAAACATTGCCGAATGCTCCCCCTGGCTTTTAGTGAGTGAATGCTCCCCTCTGCCATGGCTTACCTCGGAATCCGAACTACAGAGATGTTTGCTCACCCTTGCAGATAAACACAGCCCATGATTACCACATAAGAAACTTCCTGGGCTGTGAAGCTGTGCATGGGGGCTTAGGCAGGAACAGTAATTGGATATGAGGAAACAGACCAGGGCAAATCCAGAAGAGTAGTCAGAGAAAAGTAGTCTGAAGTTGCTCAGAGACAGGGAAGATGTCTTAGGATACAGAAGGGTCCAGGTTCAAATCCCCTGCCTGGCACCTGTGGGTTTACCATGCCTGGCTGTCTGGATGGCACAGTGAGAACCGTGACACTCCCAGTCAGTAGTTCATATCTCCCGAACATCGTTTGTCTAGGTGGTCAGGAAGTAGAATGAGCAGCGGTACGAACTCCGCCCGGGTTCGTGTACTCGCATGGCTGCAAACAGTTCCAGGCATTCGACCCTGTACTGCTGCCTGTGATTGTGAGACAAAATGGCCACCATGCATTGAACCACATGCATTTGGTTTGCAAGAATGGCGGCCACCCAGGGAAAGCACTCGAGCCAATGTGTTGATGTGTTAATTTTTGGTAACAGCCAGGTTAGGTCGGTGTTCAAGGAGGTATAAAAAGGGGGACCACACACCATCCACTAGGGAGACGAACAAGGGGGTACAGACAACGAACACAAGGGAATGACGTTTGCTACAGGCAGCGCGGCTCGAGGGAGGTGAGTATACGCTACACTAACTACTAATGAAAATTGGAGACCTAGGTAAGCACATTAACTGATGCAAACTTCCAGACACTGACAAGCATACACACACAGTTAGTATCAAATAAATGTAAATATGGCAGTCTTCCTTTTATACGCAGGTGATTTTGAATAGTCAGAGTACATGGCTGTTTTTCATAACCTGTTTTTGTTTGATTTTATTTGACTTTTTCTTTTTTGCCTTAGGGCTGATGTTAGTGGATGGTGGATGCAGAAGATCTTTGCCTAGTGAAGCAGCTAATATCATTTAAAGCCTGATCACGTGTAAGAATATTGAAAAATATTTATATATTTAGTACTTTTAGTGTTTATTAGAAGTATGAGACATGTCATTATAAGTTATTGCATAAATACCACAGTGTATGTAATCAGTCTTACAATTGCCCCAGATGTTGGGCAAGCCATTATGAATATTGCATATACCAATGCACTGTGCATTTTTTTTTTTATGCTAGCGGGCCATGAGTGTTAGATATTCAACAAATATTTACAGTAGCAGTAACTGGCACTGAATGAACATGATGAGAAAGACATTTGAAGATGAAGTGATCCTAAAAATGAGAAGCTATAACCTGCACCCTAATTAAGTTACCAGAAAAAGATTTGATAGCCAAAGCCTAAATTGATTGAAAGACATCCAACACAAGTTGGCTAGTAACTTAGTCGCTATTATTTATAGTGAATAAACACTAGAGGTTCTGACCTCTTTCACTAGAATATGGGCCGCAAAATCTTTTCCAGTAGACATTTGGACAGCGTTTGTAGGAGTCTAAGACAGCTGACTGGCTCAGACAAATGTATGATGTTTCAATTTAATGACCTTGTTTTGTTAGGAGTAAGTTAACCACTTTGTATCCCCAAGTAAAATCAATCAGACAAATTTATGATTTGAAACATTCTCACCCTGTTTCACAATTCTTATGTATAAAGATCTAAAAAAAATACATTTATTGTGTAAGCATGTTGCAAACCTATTTATATATTTTAGATCTATGAGAAATATAATTTAACCGACACAGGTATATGTGCTGATTTATCTCCAGTGCCTGTGTAGCTTTTAAAGAAGTCTTTTTATATTTACATAATCTTTCCTGTTATATATACCACCTGTTAAAATGCCCTTCAACCAGTTCTCAAAGTCCTAAATAATAAAAGATTAAGGATTGGGATATTCCTTTTTTTATTTTATGTCAAGCTAAGGAAATTTATTTGACTTCCCGTCCATTCAAAATCCCTTTTATTTCCCCCTGCAAGCAATGTAAAAAAAAAAAAAAAATCACAAATGTGCCAAGCTAGGCTCTTTCAGCCAACCGAGCTCAAGACGTGGGCTCAGAAACGGTATGTGGCCTCAACAGAAACCTCAAAACACATGTACAATCCGGAATCATGGCTTGTGTAACACGCTCTGCACGCAGCAATCTTGCTGGCAATACTCAGAAGGAGCCAGTACAAGCTGTTTTGCTCAGGGAGGGTAGGAGCCAATATAAAGATGCTGAAAAGATTAATACACTGGGTCAGTTGTCATTTCTGACTACGGTATGTTTTAAATCCGCAAGTGTTCCTTCGAGCTGGAATCCCTCCACAGGCATTTGTGGGTATGGCAATGCACTTTTTTATTTCTTCTCTTAATCCCTCCTTATAAACCACAGTATTCATAACAAATCACAAACACGGTTTCTAACCTTCTGTGTTCACATATAACAGCAGTTTTTCACTAACTCGTAAACTGACATTGTATCACAAAACATTGGAAATAACTGAAAAAAAAATCCTAAACTCCCATGCTATCTTTTTAAACTCGATATTTTTGGGATATAATTTTCACTTTACCAGTTATTTTTTTTTTTTTTTTTAAAGTTCACTGTTTCATTAATAACTCACAAATGCCTTTATAAGATATCCATTTTAACGTTATTACAATGGGCAGGAAATGTTATACACTGTAATACAAGGAATGTGATGCCAACCATGCGGTTATTTTCCATAACAAACCGATAATACTATTTGAACAACTAGATGCCATTTTAAAAATCAAACTAAATAGAACACCACAGGTGGTCCTACCCTATCTGAATTGGTCACCCTAAAATCTATCAGGAAAAGATCTTGCCTCTTTAGACTTAAAAATGTTAGTCTTATCTCGGTTAAACTTTAAAAAAAATGTGCAACGTTCTATTGGCCACGTAAATGTTATACTATGTCTGACACTCAGTCTGAACCAGCTGTTGGCAGTGCAATCCTGCTTGTTTACCTTGTGCATAAATAAAATAAAGAATTTAAATAAAAACAGATATTGTAATATATAAAATAAATAAATAAATATATATATATATATATATATCAGGGAATTTTCAAAGATACATTGTCTAACAGCTGTCAAAATTCTAATCACCCGAAACTGGAAATCCCAATAAACCTCAAATGGAAAGCAGTATTAAATTAATGAATCTTCCAAATCCGGATGGAGAGAGCTACCTGTAATCGATACCTGCATTCTCAATAAATTTTTAAATATTGGGTGAATGACTAAATAAATTTAAAGCAACCCAATAAGAGATATCAGGACAAAAGATGGGCTTTAATTGTAGATTATGCTAGCTTTAGTGTACTGATAATCTTAATTTTATTAATGACAGGAGGCGAGTATTTGCTTAAGACTTTCTTTACTTAAGCTTCACAGCAGCACTTTTTTACTTAGTAACAGGATAACCAATCAGAAAAAATTTAACATGGTATAAAAGTGACGTCACTTCCTCTTTCTGGCTGCGAACAGAAAGGAACGGGAAAACTGTAAAGGGAACCGATAAGAAATCCGGAAAGCCAGACGAGAAAGATGATGCTTGAGAGGGAACAGGAACGAAAACATGACTTCTAGGAGAGCTGAGATGAAACTTGAGATGAAACAGCAGCTAGACCTGTCCTCTTGAGGGGCTTTACGCTGAAACGAGAGAGCAGAGTCGAAACCAAGGATTAATCCGAGAATTGGACTTCTAAAATTATGGTGTCCAGTAATTAGAAAAAATCATATATAATAGACCACCTCCCCTAAAGTGTTAATTTATATAACCATGGAGAAAAATCCTTAGCCCCCCCTGGTAGAATATACATAGCGTGTTACTCATATCTTAGATAAACTTACCTAAAGAGGCAACCTAAGGGGGGGAAGAGACGAAGGTGAATGGGTGGGAAATACTTGCCTCCTGTCATTAATAAAATTAAGATTATCAGTACACTAAAGCTAGCATAATCTACAATTTTATAACATGACAGGAGGCTTCGTATTTGCTGTTTTAACGCTCCCCCAGGAGGGCTAAGGAAGCGTGCACAGTTGGACGAAAGTAGAAGTTGCGGAACGTCTGTTCCCTGGACCAGTCTGCTGAGTGAAGGATGTCCTGAAGAGAGGCTCCAGCGTTGAATGCTCCTGATGCCGCCGCACCCCTGATGGAGTGGGCTCCGAAGGAAGTTTCAATCCCGGCCAGGGAGAGCAACCACCTAAGCCATCTGGCAAGGGTTGTGGTTGATACGGGATGATGGGGTCGGACGTATGAGATCAATAGTTGGCTGGAGGAGGTTGAACGTAGAGAGGAGGTGACTGATAAATAACGAGAGAGAAGAGAGACCACACACAATTTTGGATGGTTAGGGAAATAAGGGTAAAAAACTGAAGAGGAGTTTGATTTTGTCCGTCTGGATACGGAAAAGGTGACACCTTCTGGGGAGAAGTTGATAGCGTTATGGTCGAATGCTCGAACGTCTGATACTCTTCGGAAGGAGATTAGGCAAAGTAACAGAGTGAATTTTGCTGAGAGTTGACGTAGGGTTAGATCCTCGTTGTTCGGCCAAGCTTCAAGGAAGCGAATCATGACATTAACGTCCCACAGGTGGGAGTATTTCGGTGTTGGGGGGCGAGCTAGTTTAATGCCCCGCAATAGTCTACAAACCAAAGGGTCCTGGCCAACCGGAGCTCCCTCTAAAGGCACGTGGGCCGCTGAGATTGCTGACCGGGCAACGTTGATGGAACGGTATGAGCGGCCTAAGTCGAATAGATGTGAGAGGAAATTCAAAATGAACTGTCTAGGGGCTGTAAGGGGATCGGTATTCCGTTCCAGGCACCAATTGCACCAAGCACCCCAGGAGGAAAGGTAGCATCTTCTGGTTCCAGGTGCCCAAGAATCCCAGAGGAGTTCCTTAGTTCTCTGCGATAATTCTCCGAAATTCCAGGATCCCCTGAAAGAGTCCAAGCCACTAGTTGGAGGTGGCCCTGAATTATCATCGGATGAGGGTTTCCTTGGGGGTCCTCTAGCAGGTTGAGCCATGGAGGTAGAAGGAGGGGATGTTGGCAGGATAGGTCCAGGAGATCTGGAAACCATGCTTGGCCCTGCCAGAGCGGGGTGAGCAGTACCAGCGTGACTTGTTGTCTGCGGATCTGGAGAAGGACTCTCGGGATCATTGCGAAAGGAGGGAAGGCGTAGGCTCCCGTTGTCGGCCACTTTTGAAGGAAGGCATCTACCGCCAAGCATTCTGGGTCTGGTAGCCAGCTGAAGAAATGTGGGACTTGAAAGTTCGTTCGGGAGGCGAAAAGGTCCAGAGTAAACGGTCCTCGGAGCTTGGAGATGTGGAAGAAAACTGATTCGTGCAGGCGCCAGTCGCTGACGTCTCTCCAATGCCGGGAGAACCAATCCGCAGTAATGTTCGTTTCTCCCGGGAGATATTCTGCTCGAATTGTTATGTTGCGTTGGAAGCAAAAATTGTAGATGTCCTTTGTCACTTCGGATAGGGTACGTGATCTGGCCCCTCCCAGTTTGTTGATGTATTGGACAGCTGAGATATTGTCCATTCGAAGGAGGATACAGCAGTCTGAGAGGTGGTTGGCCAGACTGCGGATTGCGAACGAACCTGCAATTAACTCCAGACAGTTGATGTGGAGAGAGTGTTCTGCCGCGGTCCATGGTCCCCCGGTGGAAGTTGCATGACAAGTTGCGCCCCAGCCTTGGAGGCTCGCGTCTGATTCCACCACGAAGTCTGGAGTGGGGCCGAAAATTGCTTTGCCATTCCAGGCAGACATGTGGCGGAGCCACCAGTTGAGTTCCTCCCTCACCTCGGTAGTGATCGGGACCCTCTGGTCGTATGATGGATGGGTCTGGAGGAACTGAGCCTTCAGGCGTTGCATGGCCCGATAATGGAGGGGACCTGGGTAGATCGCCTGAATGGAAGCCGAAAGTAGGCCTACAATCTGAGCTAAACCTCGGAGAGGGATAACCACTTGTCGAAGCGTCTTGCGTAGTTCCTTCCTGATCGCAGTTAGTTTGGCTTGAGGTAGGCGGAGAACACAGGTAGAGGAGTCGATCTCGAAGCCGAGAAATTGAATGATTTGGGATGGAGTCAGTGAGGATTTCGCCTTGTTGATGACGAATCCCAAGGATTCGATCAATGAAGATGCGTAGTTCGTTTGTGACTGTAGACTGGATGCGTCGTCGCAGAGTAGTAAGAGGTCGTCGAGGTAGATTAGGCAGCGAATGCCTCTTGCTCGAAGATGCGCGGTGACTGGTTTGAGTAGTTTGGTGAAGCACCATGGAGCGGAACTCAGGCCGAATGGAAGGCAGGTGAATTGGAAGACCCGGTGGTGCCAAAGAAAGCGGAGGAAACGTCGGCTGGATGTATGTACCGGTACGGAGAGGTAAGCATCCTTGAGGTCGAGTCTGGTGAACCAATCTCCTGGTCGGAGGATGTCCCTGAGGAGATGAATCCCTTCCATTTTGAAGTGCCTGTTTATCACGAAAGTATTCAACTGACGAAGGTTGATTACTGGGCGAAATTCCCCTGATTTCTTCTTGACTAGGAAGATGGAACTTAGGAAGCCTTTGTCGTGTGGAGCTGGTTGAATAGCTCCTTTTGTTAGTAAGGAACGTAGTTCCGAATCGAGGAGGGTGGATTGAGCTCTTGACATTATCGGGTAATGGGGAAAACCTGTTTGAGTAGGAAGAGAATAAAATTCTATCAAATAACCCCGGACTGTGTTTAGAACCCAGGTATCTGAAGACAGCGTCTTCCACATATCTAGACAATGTAATAACCTGCCCGCATGATAAACCGTAGTAAGATGAAAGGTAGGAAATCTCACCTGTAGGGTATCTGTTGCGTCCACGGGCTCTGCTTCCTCTTCCCCTGTCTGCTCTTTGGGTGTAGAAACCCCTTGACTGGTAGTTGGGGAAGAAGGATGAGGTGGGGGGTCGCTGGCGTTGGCCTGAGGCCCAGAAGCGGCTGACTGTACGACCCCTTGAACGGCCAGCCCTTCCAAAAACCCGTGAGGGTTGTTGGTGGAATACTCTTTTCATGGATGATTGTGCTTTGTTCAAAGTAGTGTATAAGTTTACATGCTTGTGTAACTCTTTGATATAGGGTTCTCCAAATAATAGACCCTTAGCCTTGGGACCCAATTCTTTGGTGCCCAGATCAGTTAATTTGGCATCCATACGCAGCAGCACTGCTTTTCTACGCTCCGTACATAGGGAAGTATTTGCATTGCCCAGCAGGCAAATGGAGCGTAGTGCCCATTCTCTTATAACCGATGGGTCTAAGGGGGCCTCGTTAGTGAGGGCTTCATCAGCCAATAGTAGAATTCTTGCTAGGGGCCCCAGGACATCCAACATCTTGTCCTGGGTAAGGCGTAGGCTGCGTTCGATGCCCTTTTTAGGGTCACGGCCAGTTCTGGCTAGGTATGTGCAGAGCATTGGATCGAACTCCGGGGTCATGGCAACCTTGTCCGGCAAGGACGGCCTAGGGCATTCGGCTCTTAGGCGCTTGCGGACCTCCCGATCTAGTGGTCTCCTGATCCAGAAATGGATATATTGGGAGAGATGAATTGGGAATTACCATTCAGAAGACCGAGGATATCTAATATGCCGTGGGTCAAATAGGGGTTGACCCAGTGTGTCCATGAAGGTTTCGGCGTCTTCCGAAGGATTCTGTTCAGGTACAGAATCCTCTGTTGTGAGATCTCTATTGAAATCTTGAGGGAAAGGTGCCCCTTTAAAAGAAGCCACAGGCCAGTCTTCTTCATCTTCAGAAGAGTGGTCGGCTTGCCATTCATCTAGGATGGCCAAGGGGTGTAAATCAAAAGAGTCGTCTTCTTCCTCTGACAGAGTAGGTTGTACGGGATGTTTTGTTTTGGTGTCGGTCTGTTTCGGGCGTTTTGCCGGTTCTTTCCCCTTGCGTTTGAGTGGTTCTGGCCCATCCCCTTTCCAATATCTTTTAGTGGGTTTGGAAGGGTTCCTTCTTGAGGAATCTGAATCATCTGCCTCTTCCTCAGAAGGTGGAGGCTCAGAAGTTTTTGGATCTTTAGGCTCAATGGGCAGCACCCGAGCCAGGGCCTTTTCCAGTGAAGCGGCAACGGCCGCATTTATAACAGCTTGTAAGTTTTGGTCTTGGACTGAAGCCTCCATAGCAATAGTGATGATACCTATGGGGCAGAATAGGCCAGCATTAGAATGTATTTGAGGCCGTCCGAAATAACACAAAACTTTATTAAAATGTTTTTTAAAAACAGTGCAAGCTGTAGCTGGGGGTCACCCAGTCTTAATAAACTCCGGGAGTAATATTTCAAACCCGTATAGAGGTATAGCGGCACAGACAAAGCGGGCCAATCATGGGCTGTATATCATAACAGCAATCATAAATATATTAAGGGATTTACCCTCACAATAAATCAGTATTAATGTGATGAAAACTCAGGCTGAATGGTAATGGGGTAATCCCAACAGTAATGAGATGTTGAATATAAATTCGAAATATAAATATTTGGTTCCAAGTAGTACTGTCAATTCACCGCCAGGGGGAGTAGTATAAGCCAGTAACTCATCAAACTGAAATTACAGAGTGAGGTATTTCCAAGGGGAGTGAAATCAAGCCTACTCTGAGGTAATATTACTATTATCTGAAAATTAGTAAAGAAAAATATATATATATCTTTTTCCAGGTGTTAGAAATAAAGATACTGTCAGGATCGGGTCAGGGATCCAACACGCAGAGTACAAAGAGTAGCTGATACGTATACCGGTCCTTAGAATGGCCGGACTAACGTAGAACTACAATAGAATGGTCAGAGACAAGCCGAGGTCGAGGATAACAGAAGACAGGTAAGCGAGAGACAAGCCGGGTCAAGGAATACAGAAAGGCAGGAGAGTAAATAACAAAGCCGGGTCAGAACCAAAAGACAAGAGAATCACAAAGCACTGTGTGACTAGAAGGACTAGAACCACGACAGGGCAATGAGTGAATGAGAGAACCCCCGTTAAGTATCCTGGCTAGGGAGAGGAGACACGCCTCCGGCGAGTCCTGATTCGTCTCCCGAGATTTGAGTGGCAGGATGTTTCGGGTTAGCGTCATGACGTCTACCTCCGGTCCTTCTGTTATAAAAGGAAGTGACTCCCTCGCGGCCGGCGTTAGCAAGGCCGAGTGAACCGCGGGAGACCGAGGAGACATGGCGTCCGGACGGATAACCTTCTAAGTCTCTACCTCTCTCAACGGTAGAGACTCCAGGTACCCTGACAGTACCCCCCCCCTCAGATACGCCCACCGGGCGGAAGGAGCCGGGGCGAGATGGAAAGCGGGAGTGAAATGCCCTGCGAAGACGAGGAGCATGAACATCCTCTTGTGGTACCCAACTCCTCTCCTCAGGACCATATCCCCTCCAGTCAACTAAATATTGTACTCGTCCCCGGGAGACACGAGAATCAATAATGGAGTTAACCTCATACTCCTCCTGACCCTCCACCTGAACAGGGCGCGGAGGGGCGATTGTGGAGGAGAATCTGTTACAGATTAGAGGTTTCAACAATGACACGTGAAAGGAGTTCGGGATGCGTAAAGTAGCTGGAAGAGCTAGACGATATGCCACTGGGTTAATTCGAGTCAAGATCCTGTAAGGACCAATATAACGAGGAGCGAACTTCATGGAAGGAACTTTAAGACGAATATTCCTAGTGCTCAACCACACTCTATCGCCTGGAACAAAATTCGGAGCCGCCCTTCTACGTTTGTCAGCATGTTTCTTTACCAGTACAGAATTGTGTAGAAGAATCTGTCGAGTCTGATCCCACAACTTCCTCAAGTTGGCCACATGGACATCAACCGACGGTACTCCTTGGGAAGGAGAAACCGGGGGAAGAATAGATGGATGAAAGCCATAGTTCATGAAGAAGGGACTTGAATGCGTGGAGTCACAAACAAGATTGTTGTGCGCAAACTCTGCCCAAGGAATCAAACCGACCCAATCGTCCTGGTGTTCGGAAACAAAACAACGTAAGTATTGCTCAATCTTCTGGTTAGTTCGTTCAGCAGCTCCGTTAGACTGAGGGTGATAGGCGGACGAAAAATTCAATTTGATGCCTAATTGAGAACAGAACGACCTCCAAAAACGTGAAACAAATTGGGAGCCTCTATCAGAAGTGATCTCAGAAGGAATCCCATGTAAACGAAAAATCTCTTTAGCAAAGACCTCTGCCAATTCAGGAGAAGTCGGGAGTTTAGGCAAAGGTACGAAATGTGCCATCTTGGTAAACCTATCGACTACGGTGAGGATAACAGTGTGTTTTTTAGAAACCGGCAGATCCACAATAAAGTCCATAGCCACACAGGACCAAGGTTTGTCAGGAATCTCCAGCGGTTGTAGAAGGCCACAAGGAAGCGAATGCGGTAGTTTGGTTTTAGTACAGATCACACAAACCCCGATAAAATCCTTAATATCCTTCCGTAACGACGGCCACCAGAAATCCTTGGAGATCAAAGAATACGTCTTGCGGACACCCGGATGACCAGCCACCTTACTCTCGTGAAGACACTGTAAGAGCTCCAATTGAAGTTCAGGGGGAACGAAAAGTCTGGAAACCGGAGTCAGTCTAGGTGCCAGATGCTGCAAGTTCCTTATCTGATCAAGTAGCGGGGAATGAACTTTGAGAGTAGTGTTAGCGATAATGTTACACTTGGGTACTATAGAGGACAAAACCGGCTCAGATACGGCAGCAGGTTCATATTGGCGAGATAAGGCGTCGGCTTTAGAATTCTTAGAACCTGGCCTATATGTGAGTACGTAGTTGAAGTGAGTGAGAAATATGGACCAACGAACCTGTCTAGATGATAGTCGTTTAGCCTCCCCAATATAGGATAAGTTCTTATGATCCGTCAAAATAGTAACAGGATGCAAGGTACCCTCCAATAAATGTCTCCACTCCTTCAAGGCCATTATAACCGCTAGTAGTTCCCTGTCACCAATGTCATATCTGCTTTCAGTACCGGACAATTTTTTGGAAAAGAATCCACAAGGATGTAGTGGTTTATCTACACCCAACCTTTGGGACAGAACAGCACCTACACCTGTCTCAGAAGCGTCTACTTCGAGTAGGAAAGGTAGAGTAGTATCAGGGTGAACTAAAATTGGTGCGGAAGCAAACAGCTCTTTGAGTGTCTCAAAAGCCCGAAGAGCTTCAGTAGACCAATTCTTAGTCTCAGCCCCTTGTTTGGTCATGTTAGTGATGGGAGCAATGATAGAGGAGTATCCCTTAATGAAACGTCTGTAGTAATTAGAGAAACCAATGAATCTCTGGATAGCCTTGAGACCCTGAGGTAAAGGCCAGTCTAGTATGGATTGGAGCTTCTCCGGATCCATTTCAAACCCTTCCCCAGAAATCACATAACCAAGAAATGTAGTTTGGGATTGGTCAAAGCTGCATTTCTCTAGTTTGCAGTATAAGCCATGCTGAAGAAGTTTGTGTAAAACCCTCCTGACTTGCCTGTGGTGAGTCTCAATATCCCTGGAATGTATAAGAATATCATCAAGGTATACAATTACACAGTCATCTTGAAACTCCCTAAGAACCTCATTAATAAGGTCCTGAAATACTGCCGGAGCATTGCAGAGACCAAAAGGCATTACCGTATACTCATAGTGCCCATATCGAGTATTGAATGCAGTTTTCCACTCGTCACCGTCGTGGATTCTCACTAAATTATAAGCACCTCTAAGGTCTAACTTAGTGAAAATTTTAGAACTCTTTAATCGGTCAAAAAGCTCGGTGATCAAGGGAATCGGATAAACATTTCTGATGGTTATCTTGTTAAGGCCTCGGTAGTCAATGCAAGGTCTTAAAGAGCCATCCTTCTTTTTAACAAAAAAAAATCCAGCCCCAGCAGGGGAGGAGGATCTTCTAATGAACCCCTTGTCTAGGTTTTCACGAATATACTCCTCTAGAACTAAGTTCTCATTCGTGGACAAAGGATATACATGACCCCTGGGGGGCATGGTACCAGACAGTAAATTAATTTTGCAATCAAAAGGCCTATGTGGTGGTAAGGTATCAGCCTTTCTTTTGTCAAATACTGCCTTTAAATCTTGATACAAGGACGGTATCTGTACTTTGGTAGAGTCAGTAGCGTTATTAATTGGGTTGACACTACAAAGAGGTGACACTTTCTTTAAACAACTCTCTTGACAATTCTGGCCCCAAGAAACTATTTCCCCTGATCTCCAATCTATAACGGGGTTATGTTTCTTAAGCCAGGAATATCCCAGGACTATGGGAACAGAAGGGGATGAAATGAGTAGTAGGGATATTTCCTCCTTGTGTAGAATACCAATAGTTAAGTAAAGAGGTGTGGTCTCCCGGGAAATCACAGGCTCAACTAAAGGTCTACCATCAATGGCTTCAACAGCCAAGGGTGTCTTCCTTAACTGGGATGGGATAGTGTGTTTAGTGAGAAACTTTTGGTCGATAAAACTCTCAGCAGCGCCGGAGTCTATCAATGCCATAGTTTCTAAAGTTCCCTTCTCCCAAGTTAACGAGACCGGTAAAAGGAGTCTATGTTCTTTGTAGTTATGAGTAGAGGACAAAATCGAAACACCCAAGGTCTGTCCTCTAGAGAAACTTAGGTGCGAGCGTTTCCCGGACGGCTGGGACAGCTCAAACGTACATGACCTCTGAACCCACAATACATACACAGTCCCTCTCTTCTCCTGTACTGTCTCTCCTCCTCTGAGAGACGAGTAAGGCCTAACTGCATAGGTTCTGAAACCTGTGGATCTTTGGTTTCAGCAACTTGGAATGATGGTACTAGTCTAGAGAAAGATTTAGCGGTTCTATCTCGAGTATTCTGTCTCTCCCTTAGGCGTTCGTCAATACGGGAGACAAAGGAAATTAAGTCCTCCAGATTCTCGGGAAGTTCTCTAGTAGCTACCTCATCAAGTATTACATCAGATAATCCATTTAAGAATACGTCTATATAGGCCTGTTCATTCCATTTTACCTCTGCCGCCAAAGACCTGAACTCTAGTGCATAATCCACAAGGGTTTGGTTGTCTTGTCTAAGGCGCAACAGTAATCTGGCTGCATTGGCCTTCCTGCCAGGAGGGTCAAAAGTTCTTTTAAAAGCAGCTACAAAGGAATTATAGTTATAGACTAATGGATTATCATTCTCCCACAACGGATTCGCCCATCTCAGAGCTCTCTCAATGAGTAAGGTAATAATAAATCCCACCTTTGCCCTATCAGTAGGGTATGAACGGGGCTGTAGCTCGAAGTGAATACTGATCTGGTTCAAAAAGCCACGACACCTCTCAGGGGAACCAGCATAACGTACAGGTGGGGTAACTCGGGAAGAAGCACCTACAGTAGCTACCTCTAACCCTGAACCCACAGAAGAAGCAGAAGTGTTACGCCTCTCCTCAGGTGGATTAATAGGGCGAGACAGCAGCGCCTGTAGTGCCAGAGCCATCTGATCCATCCTGTGATCCATGGCGTCAAACCTAGGATCAGGAGAACCAAGCTGACAATTTGTACCTGCAGGATCCATGGCCCTGTCGTAATGTCAGGATCGGGTCAGGGATCCAACACGCAGAGTACAAAGAGTAGCTGATACGTATACCGGTCCTTAGAATGGCCGGACTAACGTAGAACTACAATAGAATGGTCAGAGACAAGCCGAGGTCGAGGATAACAGAAGACAGGTAAGCGAGAGACAAGCCGGGTCAAGGAATACAGAAAGGCAGGAGAGTAAATAACAAAGCCGGGTCAGAACCAAAAGACAAGAGAATCACAAAGCACTGTGTGACTAGAAGGACTAGAACCACGACAGGGCAATGAGTGAATGAGAGAACCCCCGTTAAGTATCCTGGCTAGGGAGAGGAGACACGCCTCCGGCGAGTCCTGATTCGTCTCCCGAGATTTGAGTGGCAGGATGTTTCGGGTTAGCGTCATGACGTCTACCTCCGGTCCTTCTGTTATAAAAGGAAGTGACTCCCTCGCGGCCGGCGTTAGCAAGGCCGAGTGAACCGCGGGAGACCGAGGAGACATGGCGTCCGGACGGATAACCTTCTAAGTCTCTACCTCTCTCAACGGTAGAGACTCCAGGTACCCTGACAGATACTGCTGAAGTGCAGTTAAAATGGCCGCCGTGCGGCTATTTGGGCTCCGATCGCGGCTCCAAGAAAATGGCCACCGCGATCGTGCTCATGCGCACAAGGAAGAGAAGCGGCCGTTTGGATCTCGCAGAGGTGCGCGAGATCCAAGATGGCCGCCGTGCGCGCTCGGGGCCGCTGGAGGCGTTCTCCACGGCCCAGAAAGCCCGGGAAAACGGGGCAAAATATGCCGACCGCAACCCGGACTGTTAAAACGGTATATTTGAAAATTTAAATATAATACATTCAATAGATATACAAAACAGAAATGTAACTGTAAGAATGAGAAAAGAAAAATAAGATGGTAATAAGAACTAAGTTAAGAGAAACTTAGGGAAAAATAAGATAGGGTAGGAAACAAACACCTAGGAATAAGAAACCATATTTAAAGTGAAATTATGACAGAAACGGATAGGTAAAAAATAAAGAATAAAGAATAAACCACAGAACCCACAGAAAAGTAGGAGACAGTGGCACTCTGACCTGTACTGGTGTGAAGCAGCAAAGAAAGAGGGAGTGACGTCACAGGGAGGGACTTTTATACCATGTTAAATTTTTTCTGATTGGTTATCCTGTTACTAAGTAAAAAAGTGCTGCTGTGAAGCTTAAGTAAAGAAAGTCTTAAGCAAATACGAAGCCTCCTGTCATGTTATAAAATTATATTTAATCCATAGCTAAAAATAGGAAATTTAGATGGTTACCTCTAGATCTCGATGACAACTCAATACTCTCCTCCTCTATACTCCTCTCCTTGACAATATAATGTTTTTTTATTTGTTTCATTCTTTTGTTTTCCTTGTTTGTCTTGTCTTATTTATTTTTTTTACCACTTGACATTGAACAAATATTATACACAATATTTAAAAAAAATAAAAAAATTTTATGTCTTGGGATATTCTGTAAAACTATCTTTTTGTATCTCTTGGATTGAAAAAACAAACAGATAGAGAATATTTCACAGTTTGCTGCAGTGTACTGCAGCAGACCGAATATGTGTTTAAATAAGGTTACACACATTATACAGTCTGCCCAAAACTAGTGGCAGTTACAATCCCTAATGACAGTGACAGCAATTTTTATTCACCACTCTCTCAAATTAAATTGAACTGCAGACAGTTGCCTTCCGGAGTATAGCGTACCCTATCCCTTACTACGCCAAGCATGTCAAACTCAAGATTTAAGTTTATGTGGTCTGCAAAAAAAACAAAAACTTCAGTTTTCATAGAAACGTAGGTTTATTTAGAAAAGTACAGTATAAAAATAATTTGCCTAACTGACACTGGATGTCCTCACGCTCGAAGGGCTTCAAAGTAAACAAAAGAGCAAATATATTTTAAGGAGACATTTAACGAATGTTTTAGTCCAACTACCTTGACATATTAAGAAAAGTTTGGCAATGGGACTGAAATGGTGAATGTATGCTGCTGCACAGCTGTAAAAAAAACAAATGATGTTATCTTGTTGATTTTGAAGTCATATGAGTGTGTTATTCACTTGAAACTTAATGATCTCAGCCAATCCAATGGTTTCCCATAGGAGTGCATTGGGAGGCTATTGTGCATGTGTTGCAAAAAGCTGTGTGGCAAATCAGCATCTCCATGGTGAGCGTTCAGCGCCTCCAAGCAGACCCAATCTAATACTCTGCCCCTTAAAAGGACACTATAGTCACCTGAACAACTTTAGCTTAATGAAGCAGTTTTGGTGTATAGAACATGCCCCTGCAGCCTCACTGCTCAATCCTCTGCCATTAAGGAGTTAAATCCCTTTGTTTATGAACCCTAGTCACACCTCCCTGCATGTGACTTGCAGAGCCTTCCATAAACACTTCCTGTAAAGAGAGCCCTATTTAGGCTTTCTTTATTGCAAGTTCTGTTTAATTAAGATTTTCTTATCCTCTGCTCTGTTAATAGCTTGCTAGACCCTGCAAGAGCCTCCTGTATGCGATTAAAGTTCAATTTAGAGATTGAGATACAATTATTTAAGGGAAATTACATCTGTTTGAAAGTGAAACCAGTTTTTTTTTTCCCATGCAGACTCTGTCAATCATAGCCAGGGGAGGTGTGGCTAGGGCTGCATAACCAGAAACAAAGTGATTTAACTCCTAAATGACAGTGAATTGAGCAGTGAAATTGCAGGGGAATGATCTATACACTAAAACTGATTAATTTAGCTAAAGTAATTTAGATGACTATAGTGTTCCTTTAAACTAATACACTGCCCCTTAAACTAACACACTGCCCCTCCTCCCTCCACTCTAATTAAATACACTGCCCCCACTCCCACCACTCTAATGTAATACATTAACACCAATTTAATACACTACCCTCTCCATCCTCAAATTTAATACACTGCCCTCCTCCCAATTTAACACACTGCCTCCCCTTCCACCACTTTAATACACTGTCCTTCCTCCCCCTATTGAACACACTACCCCCTCCCACCACTTTAATACACTTTCCCCCATCACCACCCTAAAACCCTGCCCCTCCTTCACCCAATTTAATACACTGCCCCTCCCACCGCAAATTAATACTCTGCCCTCCCCCCAATTAAACACATTCCCCCCTCCCACCACTCTAATACACTGCCTCTCCCAATTTAACCCATTAAGGACACATGACATATGTGACATGTCATGATTCCCTTTTATTCCAGAAGTTTGGTCCTTAAGGGCTTAATACACTGGCCACCTCCCTCCACCAAAGTGCCCCCTTCCTCCCACTGCCACCCCTCCCCAATTGAATACACTGGCCCCCTCCCTCAAATTAGTACACTGCCCACTCCCTCCCCCAATTCAATACACTGGACCCTTCCTCCCCCAAATTAATACTTTACCCCCTCCCTCAAATGAATATGCTGCCCCCTCTCCAATTTAACACACTACACAAGAAGGTCCCCCAACTCCTCTTCCCCTACCTAAGGATGAGCCGCCCGTCCTTCCATTCCAGCCCTGCTCTTCTCTGCTCCAGCAGGCCGGACGCTCTTCTGGCACAGCAAGCTGGAGGGAAGGGGTAATGCCTGGCCTGCTCTGCAAATAGACAGCCACTTTGCGGCTGCGGGAGCACACGATCGGCAGTGGGAGGGAAGACCAGAATCAGACAGGAAATATCTTTCCTGTATTGCGGCTGGTTGCAGCCACAGCACAAAGCGGCCCCAGGGCAGGCGGGCCACAAATATATTCATTGTGGGCCTCCTGCCACCCGTGGGTTGCAAGTCTGACATGCTTGCCTTACACTAATACTATCCCTACACATACACTACCTCTTAACCAGAACACTAACACTTTACCATAGTCCTAAAATATAATGTAAAAGAAAACATACATACTGGTGAAGCATGTATTAGGGAATAATACTTGGAAATCCACCTTAACCCAGTCTAGACATCACTTACATAACTTCCCAAATGAAAGCAACAACCGCTTCCCCATTAGACTGCATAACCGGGAACACATATCTAATTGGTACATAATACATTGACGGGGACGACAAAACGCTAAATACTGGCAGCGCAAGCTCCGATCCCAAAGCATAACTGGTGGATAAAACAGGACCGCAAAGTGGGAACACACACTAGTTTCAGAGATAGATACCATATGCCCCGCGGAGAGGTGCAGACTGAGGGACATGGAAAGGACTCGGCTAACAAGCCAAAAAAAAAAAACCAGGGGATCGTATTACAGCTTTAATCCCTGACCTAGCCGGTAACCTTAACATGAAGTGAATAGTATCCTCAAACTGACAGTATGTTGGAGACCTGCGTGTCCCAAATTGCAAATCTTCTTAACATATGTACTACCTGCTTGCTTTACTTTTCAATAAAAACTGATTTACAAAAAAAGTATTAGGGAATAATAATGCATCTCGGCAATTCTGGAGAATTTATAAACCACTAGACTAAAGGTAACTCATGAGTTTGAGCCAATCACCAATTTATTTATTTTTAATATTGCGAAATGTCAACTTTGCTATAATATTTATAAAGTTATTAATATTGCGAAATGTCAACTTTGCTATAATATTTACAAAGTTATTAAAATGGACTGTGGCCATTCTTATAGGGGTGCTCTATTATTTTTTATTGCACAAAACGAACAAAAGGCACCAGCAATATATTTCATGCCTCCAGAACTTGCATGTTCCAACATATGGTTCCTGTCTTGGGGCCAGGGTTTAGATAGAGACCCCAGAACCATGAATTTGCTTGGCCCCATCCATCATCCCAAACCGATAACCTGCTAAATCCCTGATGGATCTTAAACCTTGTTTGAGGCAATCACATCCCCTCCTCAGTCACATGCACATCCTAATAATTCCTGACAACCCGTACTTTAGTTAATAGCCCTAAGTACATATCTTGGTCAAAATTCATTGTAAAAACCTAAATCAGGGCAAATAATTAGAGTTTGTTTCTCCAAAATATGTCTAAATATATATTAACCCTTCGAATAATTGCAGTATATAAATCGCAAACTTTGAATTGTCAGTTGAAATGGTGTTAGTGTGTGCAAAAATAAGCAGGGCATTATTGGGTATTAGTCAGAAAAAAATATTGCTAAACAGGATTTTTTAAGGAAGTTTTTCTGGGTGGCATATTTCGAACTTTGCCATTGCTGAGGCTTGTAGTATGCCTGTTTGTAATACGGCCAGGAGTCAGAATGTCTATGATAATAGAAAGTCTCCTGAATTACAGCCTTGCTAATTAAATTGGTTATTACCACATACCACAGAGGTAATCTTCCTTAAAGTGGTAGTTATTCATAATGAAAAGACACATTGCAAACATTGTCATTGGTCTGCTTTATGAATCTTAAATTGACTATCATTATGGAGTTAAACAAGAATTCTTTGGCTTTGCTTAACACTTTCTCTGCTGATATAAGTCTGAAGGGAATTCTTGTCCATCATAAAGAAAGTTTTATACATCTGTGGCGGAGGTAAGTTCTGTTGAATATAGTTTTTGTTTCATATGTTTGTTGTTTTATGTGTTTGTTTTCCAAAACCATGTGTTTTTGATAAGCTGTATGATAGATCTTCAAGTAAAGATCCTACGCAATAGAACATTTTCTTAGATTCTTAGCTTTATCAATGAATTGTCTGTCTGTCTGTCTGTCTATCTTTTTAATTTACCAAACTACTATTATTATACTATTATTATTATGCTATTATTTTTATTTTCTAATGTAGAGTTATAAACAAATATATATATATAAAATAAGTAAGTATCGGGTGCTAGATCAAGTAAGACCTTTTTGGGCAGAGGACAAAAAACATCAATATTAACCATTTAAATGTTGAATTTTCCAAATGTTTGCCATTGCAACGTGTGCCAAATAATATACCTTTAGACTTCAAGCTTGCTGTACATTATTGCAGAATATCTTGGCGCTGTGAAAATAAATACTAATCATCATAATAATATAATTAAAACAGACACAATTGCACTGCACACCAAAACAGTTAAGCTATTTCAGCATAATTAGGTCAATTTTTCAAGTTAGAACATTTCATCTAAAGGTCTGCTATATAGTTTACACAGCCCATTAATATTGCCCTGTAACCAAGCAGTGAAATTACACCGGCTTGTTATATTTTCCGGACAATTATACATTTGTACACGTAAAAGGTCTTTATTACTAAACAGCAATAGACACGAGTTGGAAATCTAGTGGCACAGTTTGCCCAACATAACAGAAATGGGAAACATTCTCACTTTACTTGGGCAAGTTGGTGGTGAACACCATCTATTTTGCTGTTTTAGTAAATAAGATCCAATGTTTGCTGTGTTATTGTGCTTTTAGTGCATCTTGAGCAGTGCTTCGGTGTTGACTTTGTGACATCTATTTATAATGTCAGGAATTAATACATCTCCTGTTAAGTATTTTGAAAACGTATCTCCCACTTACCAATTACTTGCTTTAAGTTGGGTGGATCATGTCACACAGCGCTGCCCAGTGTGGGTCTATTGCATATTAGTAAACAGAACTAAGAGCCAAGTAGCATGTGTTCTCCTGTACATCTTGCCCTATGCTGACCCTAATTTCTAAAGTGAAAATACTCTTTCATTAGTTCACACATGGAGTCAAGATTCCTAACAACTATGGCAAATAGAAAGCAGCCCTGTGAAACTACAAGCACGCTGACTGCATGAAAGTGTAACATGTAGCAGCAATAAGTCCTATTTGTGATGAAACCCACGACTGCTGACAGTTAAGGGGACTATTTACAAAAGTCAGTCAGTATGGGGTACTTACCAGCTTGCGATTTTAAGGCTAAAATAGAGTTTTAGAGTTGAAAAAGTATATATTAAAGGAACACTCCAAGTACCATAACTACTGTAGCATACCACAGCGCATGCCTCATATAAGTAGTCTTACCTGAATCCCAGGCGGACACCAGTTCCTTCTTCCACTGAGACCCAGGAGTTTATGCGTGGTTAGCTCTAATGAGCTAAGCCCTGCCATGCAGGGCCAGCATATTGACTGAGAGTGTCAGCTGATCGCTCACGCCTGTGAGCTAAGCTGACAGAGAATTTCCGGACCACAATAAAGGAGGTGATCAGTGCCTGGCAGACCCCAGATAAGTTGTCAACCCATTAGCAAGCTATTTGACTACTTACATTGGGAGAGCGAGCAGAGCACTCCTGGTACCATAACCGCTGTAGTACTTATGGTGCTTGAAGTGGTGCATGGTCCTCTGAATTTCAAAATGTAAGGTGAGTCTTTAAACTGACAAAATATTGCAATTCAGTTATGCACTAAAGTAAAAGTTAGTGGTTTGACACAGTCCACCACTTTTAGAGATAGCAGAGATTTACTTTAAAAATACTGATGCTGGGACAGAGCCAGAACCTGTCCAAGACAGACTTGCCTGGTGAGAGCTCTGTGCTCGTTCCTCCATTATACAGGTTTTTACCACTGTTATTGATTGCATATAAACTCCAACTTGGCAAATTATTGGCAGCTGAGAATGGGTAGGAACCCCAAGTGATATTGGCTGGTTATCAGACCTGGCTACCAAGATATTGGAGACCTGGAACATTGTTGCAAAGTTTCTGAAAGACTTGATGAAGACAGTTTTCCTGGGAGAAAGGTTCTCTTTCCTTGTCATTTAAAGGATTGCAACACATTTTCTATAGAGATTGCGTCTCTGACATCAGTCCATGCAGCCACTTGCTACACTGCTATTAGACAAGGGCACATTCTATGGGTGGGAACGCCAGTGGCTGTTGGTGGAAAAGAATGAGATAACCTGCCATCACACTCATGCTGCTGAGACACCTACTTTGCTTCATTTGGTGGAAATCTCATTGGACTTTTTGCCAAAGCAGGCACAACCTAAGTGGAACAGTGATTCCATATTGCCCTTCATACCTGGTCCTACCACTGCAAGGGCTGTTGGATCATAATTTATCAATGTCTTTTTATAGTTAATCTGTCTCTTTAGGCTTTGTTTCACTTTCTTGATGCTGAATGCCTCCACCCTTCCTATTTCTTATGTATGCCTTGTTTTTCTTTGAATTGTATGCATTTTAATGGTTTGTATTGTTATGGTTAATTTCTTATGAACCCCTTTCTAGAATGAAACCTGGCTTGTGAAATGGTTTTTATATTGCCGCAAAAGGGTGTGCGTCAGATATGACACAGGTTGTCCTGGTATCATCAATTGATGCAGGTTTTGAGCAACAGCCAAAATGACTCCCAAAGGATGTGATTGTGGAAGGAGGTGGTTATTGGCATCAGGTCTGAAACAGAAATGACACAGAGGTTGGATATGGGCGCCAGACCGACGCATAGATCTGGAATATACTGTGACAGTTACTGACATTTAAAACTTACCGTTACAGATTTGATGCTTTCACATTTATGCAAAATTATGTAAAATATTTAAATATAAAAAAGATAGTCTCCTCTGAATTTCCAAGTGACCACAGTTATTACAACTGTTTTCAATGGAAGCACTGTACATTCCCAATGTAGTTCACTAGCTGTAAGTAGATTAATATCCAACACCTGAAGGGAAATAAAAACAAAAACATAAAATAAAAATAAACATTATTAGATGACACACAAACACAGACGCACGCACACACGCGTATTTAGGAGTTTCTGAACAATATATTCTATGGTACTTGATGTATTTAAACACCCTTACCTTGTGTTTTCCTTTATAATGTATTATTTACAATATTTGTACAGACTTAGCCCCAACAGTACTATCCAAAAACTGTTTTTTTTTTGTTTTTGTTTTTTGACTGCACAAAAAAGAAGTGCTATTCTTGCACAAAGTGCAAAATACGGCTCAATAAGGATATTGTTCCTTCATAAATAGATAAAATTTGTCTTTTAAAAGTCATTTCTCAATTTATATATTTTTACTACATCTTTTCACAGGACAAATATAAAATATGAAACATTAATTAAAATCTTACTTAATTACGTAATTAAAATTTCTAAATCCTCTACATTCCAAAAAAAAATGTATCTGCCCAAGATGCCATGCAATCACTGTTGCTGTTTTTTGCATAGTTTAACCATTAGCATAAGTTATTTAGTTCTATAAATTGCCATTATGCCAATTATGGAATAAGTCATTGCTGCAAACTAAGAAGGCTTACCATTGTATGTAATTTCTGCACACAGAACTTAATTCTACACATGAAACTTGGGATAGAATGACCTTCTGCTGTAAACCGTATTAGAACTTTATTATTTTGCTTTCGTCCATATGTACTCTTCAAGTTTTCTTTCTTATTCTGATCTCTATATTTTGTGACAAATGCAACCTTAAATTTTGGAGTTCTCCATAGGGTTCTTTTGTCTGGAGAGTTCTTGGAAAAACTATAATTCCTTTATTTACCCCTAAAAGAAGACCCCTTTGTGTCTGTGTTGCATGGGGACAACAAGGAGAGGGCTTATAATGAGATTTAAAAATCCAGACAAAAGCTTCAAAGAAAGACTTGATGACACTGTGAACTTCAAGTCCCTGGACAGGGATGTTCTAAGAGAAGCATGTTTTGTCTGTGGAGTGTCACTTTATAAAAGGAGAATGACAGAAAAGTCCAAACTATTCTTCCCATCAACCCCCTCCTTTCTTTTAGCCTGCTGCCATTTTCAGCCATTCATGTGAAAGTTTTACCCCTTATTCGATTAGCTTTCTTTGTAGAAGAAACTTATTGTAGAAGCATGCAATCATTGTAGGGACATTACTTCTGTAACTTGTAGTGGGAAGCAGTTTTTTTTTGTAAATGGAAGACCCTTTCACAAAGTCTTTTTGGGTAGAGGGACAGATGCACAAAAAGTCAGCTCCGGAGTGATTGACTAATTCTATATCCACCCTGCAAAACACCCCCCAAAAATAAAAAACAGCTAAAGGTTTCAAAGTAAAAACAGAAGATCAAGAGACTCATGGAGACACCTGTCAATAAACAGGTCAACATTCCAACTGCATCCCAATTGATGGAAGCAGCTGAAATGGACAGGGGGAGATGTAAATCAGCTTCTATGCCATACCGTAACAGTTTTAGTCATTTTAGATCTTTTCCTGAAAAACTGACTTAATTAATTTTTCAGGAGCAGGCATATTTGCCAGGCTCGATATAAGCACTAACCAACCCTTGGGAAAATATCCATGGTGTAAAAGTCTAAATTTGTCACTTTTCTTATTTTGACCAAAGTGGTTACTGAAAGGAGGCCAAAAACACAACCAACGTTGGTTGTTAAGTGCCCTTTTTCCACTGGGTGAGGAGGATGTGGACATGGATTTAGGAGAAGAATGATCAATATACAAGAATAGGTTTTTATATGCCTGTGTTTCCAGACCAGGGCAGACAAAACCCAGCAAATTGATATCAATAAATACATTTATTAGGATAGTACACACAACATTTCGGCTCCAAAAGGAAAGGGATGCGGCAGATAAAATATATAGATGATGGCTGATAAGTTCATTGGGGTGATTGTTAACTTGGAGGCTAAGATTCAATAGGTTTTGGTTGAAGTTAATAAAAGAAGGCTAGGATTGATTACAGGAAATCAAGCATGGGAGGGATAACCATTCAAATATCTCTGGTCTTCTGACCAACTGTGGAATCCCAAGATTTTTACCTAATACGGTTCACTAATATTTGTGTGAAAGCCTTGGGTGAGGGAAGATAAGCCTGTATGAAGGGATGTCTCACATTAAAAATGTTAGCATTAAAGAGGCACCATCATTACTGGAGTAGTTATCTAAATTATATATATTACTACTGAAGTTACATGTTTTGTGCATGATATTTCATTGACATCTCCACCACAAATGTTTATACAAAATTGCACTCATCATTTTTGCAACTTATTAATGTCACTTGCTTTAAAAGAATGCAGCACAGTTAAACATATATTAAAGACCTCTACATTGGCCTGGCAGGCTTTTGGCCTGCCCCCCACCCAGTCTCCCGTCAATCTATGGGAAAGCATTGGATAGGCTGAAATCATCAATTCTGATTATGTCAGCCAAAGAGGTGGATCAGGGGTGGGGCCAGCGCCGGCGGACCCACGCAGCACTGTAAAAAAGGTAAGCTTTAACCCTTTCTATGTGGGGTAAGTGAGGCATGCCACCTAAATTGTTGTTTTAACGCTATAGGGTCAGGAATACATGTTTGTGTTCCTAACCCTATAGTGTTCCTTTAACAATAAACCATTCCTAATCCCAAACATTCCCTAATTCTAATATTTTCTAACTTCCCATATTCTTATTTTTACCCTAATCTTACCTTAACCTAACCTTATACTTACCTGCCCATTAACCTTAACTGAATCCATTGTTAATGACAGGGTAAGGCCACTGCATTCTTATAAATATGAGGTTATATGAGGTTTGCATGACAATGTTTTAATATATATAACAGTATTCAGTACAGAATGACGTAAGTATAGTACGTATCACAGCAATTCCGTTTGAGACAGAAATAGTGGCCATCTTTTTTTAATTATTATGGGCTAACTACTTTTCTCTCCTTGTTTTTTCTTTCCTTTTATATTCTTTATTGCTTTCTCTTTCGACTTCTTTTCCATTGTTGTCAGAATTCTCATTGTTAGTTATTTGAATTTTGTTAAGGCTCACAAAGTTCTACAAACCAGAAACGATAAAAAAAAATATATAAATAAAAGAAGAAAAGTTTGTTGCATTGAAGTACAATGTTTTATATAAAGTCAAATTATTTTTAAACATCTTTCTTACTCCGCTGTATCTAACCTGTGTTGTTCAATGATTTATCATAATATGATGTATATTTATTTCCATTCCACTTGAAGTAATGGGTGAGAATGACTAATTCAATATTTTATGGCATCTGTAAAAACATTTAAAAAGAATGTTCATGTGGGATGCACAAAGTACTCTTCGTTAATTGTTAGGAATGTAATAAAAGAACAGGAACTCATTACTATCAGTACTACTGCAACACAGTAAATAAATTCCACTTCCATACAGTGTATTTTGGGTCAAGGAGAGATAACTATTTAGATTATATGTCTGTTCCTGTGCCCTACATTCCAGCTTCTATAAATAGAGCAAGTAGTGTTTGCATGCAGCTAATGGTCTTATCATTGCTCCTACGCACCTTGATGATATTTGCTGCTTAGCTGCTGTTTTGCATAACTAGCTCAGACAGCAACCTATTTCTACAAGGACTGATTGACACATTTTGCAAGGAGTGAATTTTCAGTTTTAAACTGGGACAGATTATTTTTACACTTGCAAATTAACCTCAGATAACTGGATGGACTAAGGCACATTTTCAAATGTAGATATCCAACAGGAAAACCGTCTCGGCTTACATTTCATTAAACCAAGTCGTTCATTAATTAATTCTTAAATTGATTCAATTAGCAGTACGTTATAATCAAAACATTATTTTCAACATCCGACAGTGTTGCCTACTGTCTCACATGACACTATAAAATTCAGACATGGAAACACTGTTGAATTGATAATAAGTCCGCTTTGACATTTGTTAGGGGAATAGGTGGAGCTATGAGTATTCTTTCCCAAGAGAACTGTGATGTTGTAGTCTCATGAGCAAACCCAGACTTTTCCACCAATCCTATATATTTAATAAAAAATTTAATTTTCAGTTAAAAAGTAGCAATAATATTTTTAAGAGAACAATAAATGTCAGTCTAATCTAATTATAGTCATTATAAAGCAGTACAAAATCAGCCACACTTACATAAAAAGACAATTTCCTATGAAATAGGATGGTTTAATATCATCAATTTAAAGACATATAGGGGACTAAGACATCTTTATGCATCGAAACTGATCTGATCTGTTTTTGTTTGTCGCAATCATTTTCTTTCTTTTTTTACTTGGATGTGTGGCATTCTTTTATTTATTTATTTACTATAAAGCTTTATATAATTTATTGCACTTATCCTTTATACTATATTTATATACATCGCTTATTTGCCTCCCAGAAACATTTTTGTTGGTGAATTTTTTGATGCCCACATAACATAAAAAAGGGAAATATGATGTTAACAAGGTATGTATAAACACCTTTGTTTAAAAACAATATAGACACTATAAGCATCTGATTCACTTTATAAAATGTCCAATACTAAATAATAAAATTAAAAAAGCACATGTCCTTATAATGATGCTGTCATTTTGCCTCATTAAAAATTAGACCAGATTATAAATTCATTTATAATGATTGCTGATTACATGAAAATGCATGTAGCATTACTGTGATGCTATAATATTATAGAATTAAAAATTAGTACAGTGTTATTGTCATTTATAATGAACGCCATTATTGCCGCATGAGGTACACTGCTGTACTGACTACAACAATGTGCTTAGTGTTCTTAGTATTCTAAAGTTAGTTAAAGGGACACTATAGTCACCAGAACAACTACAGCTTATTGAATTTGTTCTGGTGAGTAGAATCATTACCTTCAGGCTTTTTGCTGTAAACACTGTCTTTTCAGAGAAAATGCAGTGTTTACATGACAGCCTAGTGATAGCTTCACTGGCCACTCCGTAGATGGCTGTTAGAGAGCCTTCCTGGGTCATAGCTGCCTAAATTGCATCCAAACATTCAGTGCATGCAGACACTGAACTTTCCTCATAGAGATGCATTGATTCAATTCATCTCTATGAGGAGATGCTGATTGGCCAGGGCTGTGTTTGAATTGTGCTGGCTCTGCCCCTGATCTGCCTCTTTGTCAGTCTCAGCCAATCCTATGGGGAAGCATTGTGATTGGGTCAAGCTACCACTTCTGATGATGTCAGCAGGCAGTGGGCAGGTCTAAAGGAAACAGGGACAAAGTAAGCATCTGCAGACTTGAATACAAGTAAGATTTTACTATATCTAGGGAGGCATGAGGAGGACAGGGGGGCTAGATGGGGGTTTTAACCCTATAGTGTCAGGAATACATGTTTGTGTACCTGACCCAATAGTGCTTCTTTAAGCTGAATTTTAATAATTGCTTTATTTGCTTTATCTAATAATGGCATTGATTTACTAATACAGTAATGTCAAAATATGATGAACTGTTTAGTGTATCTAAACTGTGTCACCAAATGAAGCATGCAGTAAAGCATACAAACCACGTCTGTGGTTCCCATTCACTAGTTATGGTAAAAAAAACTTCACAAGTTTCTGAGTGGTTTTCAAAGGGAGAAGATGATGCATGGCCAAATCTGACATCTCAAAATGATTTAACCCCCTCAAAATAAAACAATAAGACAAGATAAGTATAATATAAATTTTCTGTGGGAAAAGCAAGTCTTATGGCTGGTGTGTGTATTTGTGTTTAGCAATGTATTAACTATATATATATATATATATATATATATATATATATATATATATATATATATATATATATATAATTTGGAATGATGGTCCCAGACACCTGGAACCCCAGGACCGTCGGGCCTGTGACAACTGGCATGGTTGTCTTGTCAGGTTCTGATAGTGGCCCTGTATACAACCCTACATTCAAACACAAAAACAAATCTGCATTTATTACCAACACTACACATAAACTCACCCCGGCATTCACACACACATGTTCAATAAAAAAACAAGTCTGCATTCAAGCAAACAGACCCTGCACACATATACAACATGGCAAGGATGGTAAACAAAAGATACTCAACATCTACCCACATGCCTACACATAACCCGATATTTAACCGAGAGACACCGATCACACCTAACCAGAACCTGAAAAAACAGAAGTTTATAGGCGCTCTCTATAATACAACAAATAAGTGAGGGCTGCTGTATACAGTACAAGGATTCCAAAAACCTTGTGTAATAGTGAAACAGAAAAAGAATATGGCGTATACTGTGCCCAAAATCATAAGTACATACACCTGGAGAAGGCAGGGCTGGTAAATACCTCAAAATAATAAAACAGAAAAACAATAATAGTGCAATACAATTTGATAAAGTGGGAAATATTAGCTAAATAGCTGTAGGAAAACCACTCACGTTGGATAGAGCTATATAAGAGCTCTGCTGTATTGCGCGTGGAAGGTATGATCCACGTCTAAGGATATAGGATGATAGAGATGGTACTGATCCTCCAAATGCGAGTGCAAATAAAATATGAAAGTAGAAGAGAGAAAACTCTGATAGTATAGTAAGTACTATAAACTGGGATGTTTTTTTAAAAAAGTAATGTACTTACAATTTATAGAGCAAGACCTGCTCTAGTTTTCACAGCATGGGTGGTACTATCCCCACCTAAGGATATGGTGGCACCAGGTAGCAAACAGGATACAAAGTGGAATACAAAATAGTTAAAAAGTATTAAAATGAACTATTTATTATAAAAAACATATATAACATAAAAAATATGTATAGGTACAAATAAATGTCCAAAAAAGTCCCACTTGCCGCGTTTGACGTGAGTGGTTTTCCTACAGCTATTTAGATAATATCTCGCACTTTATCAAATTGTATTGCACTATTATTGTTTTTCTGTTTATTATTTTGAGGTATTTACCAGCCCTCCCTTCTCCAGGTGTATGTACGTATGAATTTGGGCGCAGTATATGCCATATTCTATTTCTCTAACCCAAACCTGACTGATAAAGAACATCCAGGTGACACATTGAAACAGACCACTTGACTGAGTAACTGAACACGGTTAACCGAAACAATACAGAATACACATTGATTAAACAGAACCTGGTGAGAGTCATTAAACAAACAAAAACGACTGACTCTGCAAAAAGGCAAGAATCTAAAACTTCCAGAAACGAAAATGCATAGCGCAAACTAACCAGGTTGGACACCACAGTTAACCCCGTTATCTTCCTTTCTGTATACCAAGTAAATTGCAAATATACTCGTATAAGCAAATGCGATTTCACATGTATGTACAAAATTATAAACCAGGCTAATGAATATGCAATTTCCCCCTAACCCTCCTTACCTTTTGTCTGTACCATAAACACAATAAAAATTGTCAAATTAAAAAAACAAAAACAAAAAAAAAAAGATACTCAGTGGGCAAAGTATTATGGTATTAAGTATTAAGTACAACATTTGAAAATATAGTTTTTGGCCACCCCTGTAATAGAGTAGGACCCCCGCCCCTCCCCCCCCCCAAAAAAAAAGTGCACTGGGGTTCTCCCTTCATTAGTTACACCCAGTGACTCCAAGCCGAATGTCACACATCAGGCAAACGTCACCCTGGTTGGTCTTCGCTGTAGTAACATTGCACAAATGTTATGACTAAAGACGTGTCTCTTATTTCAGACTTCTTGGCTTTTGATATGTAAATGAGCTAAGCTAAGTCAACACCTCCAGCTGAATTAAAAGTGGGTTTCTTGCTTTATGTAGTTTGTGTGCCAGTCATTAGCATGCCACTGCATGTTTTTTCTCAGAATAAATATTTTTTTTTAAGGTCGATCAACCTGAAAGTTTATTTTCCAATTGGTATTTAAAATGAAATTACATTTTGGAAAAAATACAAAGACTTTACAACTAACAATGTCGATTTTAATTGTTCCTGTAGCTTATCTACTATACTTTTTCTAATGTACACTCATGTCTCCTCTCTCTACTGTACTCTTTATATTCTAGAGCAGTGTTTCTCAACCAATGTGCCATAGTATATTGGTGTGTCTCAAACCACCTCAAAGTGTTCCATGAACATAATGTCTTTAGGTCAGTGACATATTATAAATGCAGTCCTTAATGTGTTTTTTTTTTGTTTGTTTGTTTTGTTTTTTAATAATGAGGTTTTTTTTTGTTTTTTTTTAAAAAGGGAATTACTTGAAACTAATTTGGATACAAGCATGCATATCTCTCAAGTAAGATTTCATATAAATTTGACATTTATGATGAATGCAAGAATAAAATAAAAGTAGATGCATCTCTCATTAAAATGTGCCTTGAACCAAAAAAAGATTTGGAAGGACTGCTTTAGCACGATAAAGAGGTTAAAGGACCACTATAGGCACCCAGACCACTTCAGCTTAATGAAGTGGTCTGGGTGCCAGGTCCATCTAGGATTAAGCCTGCCTGCTGTAAACATAGCAGTTTCAGAGAAATCCAGCCTCTAGTGGCTGTCTCATTGACAGCCGCTAGAGGCGCTTCTGCGCTTCTCACTGTGATTTTCACAGTGAGAAGACGCCAGCGTCCATAGGAAAGAATTAACAATGCTTTCCTTTGAGACTGGCTGAATGCGCACTCGGCTCTTGCCGCGCATGCGCATTCAGCCGATGACGGCAGAAGAAGGAGGAGTTTCCCCAGCGCAGAGGGAGCCCAGCGCTGGAAAAAGGTAAGCGATTAACCCCTTCCTCCCTCCCGGGCTGGCGGGAGGGGGGCCCAGAGGGTGAGGGGGACCCAAGGACCCCATAGAGCCAGGAAAATTAGTATGTTTTCCTGGCACTATAGTGGTCCTTTAACATAGGAAAGGTGTCACTTATTGACATGGATGTAGTCTAGTTTTAAGCGACTGTTAGTAATGTGTGTGTAATTTGATTGTGTACGAATTAATTGGCACTTTGGGAGAGATATATCAAAGCAAAATAGGTGTTATTTTTAATGCAAAATGCTAAGTGTTGATAGACATTTTATTGGTTTCTATAGCGAATGGGTTATATTTAGCACTTTCCCCAGAATAGCAAGTCCTTGATTTGCTGTTTTCCCTTAATCTTGCATGTGTCTTTATCAACTTGAATGTGATTTATGTTAGTGTATATAGAGCGATTCAAGTTTTCATGATTTCCACCAATACTTTAGACCTTGACCACTGAATTTTTTTCATGGCTTCTGAGCCTAACTTTTCTGATGACTTGTACAGCTTTCTACTATAGCTATTAAATTTGCCCCAAAAGGGCCACACTATTTATTTATTTTTTGTAAGAATTTTATATTGTATTTTAATTTATGCGAAGAGCATTACTTAGAATTCACCAGCTTTCTAAAATAGATGTAGAAAATATGTCTCGCCTTTACTTTGCAGTTTATATTTACTTACAGTTTAGTTTGTCTAGAGTGTACAGATACATGTTTGAATAAAAGTACCTGTAAAAATTGTTAATGTTTAACTACATGTAACTTTTTAACCATATTGTATTTTTTAATAGCCCTGTCCATATTTGAAAGCAAAGTATCCTTGTGAGCAAAACAGTAAGTAAGAAAATATATTCAGCAGAAATTCAGTGAGGACTCAACTCGCAGTAAATTTATCAAACTGTCACAGAGCTGCTGTGTTAGTGCTTCCATACTTGTAGATAAAACTCATGGTTTAGTAAATATTAAATATTTTTTTTCAATTTATAATTCAATTTTGAATTAGCTTTGTCTAAGCAAAATAACTTGTTAATCAGGCCAAAACCAGAAAACCATTGAATGACATAAAGGAATGAACGCTACGGTAGATAGAAACACAAAATAACAATGTAATTTTTCATGGAGGTTGTTCCAAGGGGTTTCTAGTAAGTAAATGATGTGCCTCGTTAAATAGGTGGGCTTTCAGTGAACATGTATTGTTAGGATGCGTGGAGGAAAATTTAGAGCAGTACAGCAGGGAATGCCATAACCAGAGTAGCATGTGAGATGGTTTAAAGATATGACTGCAAAAAATATTATGAGAGGAGAGGAAAAGAGTAGGTGAGGAACAGAACGTACAACATGTGTTAGGATGTATCTGGGGATGAGGGATGAAATGTAAGAAAGATCTACATCGTAATGCTGTTTGAAAACTAAAAAATTCTTGAAAGTAATGGAAACTATTGAACTGTCCTGCCCAGTGTGGCAGCTAATATGAAACATTATGAGACAGTTAGTGCTCTAGAAGAGATGATGGAAAGTTAGAAAAAAGTAAATATTTTTAAGTCTGATAGGCCAATCTTTTGCAGAGATCAAGTAATACCGGTATATCAAGGGTCAAGAATTATTTTTATTTTATTTTGTTCTAATTTCAGTCCCTTGTTATTTTGATATTTCATTACCTGCTTGTATATACCTCCTTTCTTTATTGTTCCTCTCCTCTTTATACCGACTCCTTCTACATTCTATATTATAGTTCTTTGTTTGAACTCATTCCACCCTTCCTTCCTGCTGGTTACCAGTCCGCTTAGTCCCTCACCTCCATGCCAGGCACTCAATAACTTCACCTTTCTCTTCCTTGTCCATTTAAAACTCAAAAATTACCTTCAACTTCTCCATTCAACTCTTTTCGCTTCTCGTATTGTTAGCACCCTATTGCCGCTATATACCATTCTTATTCCCTCCATACCGCATGCCACGTCTCCTCCACTAGTGTGGGCCTCCAAGACTTTAGTTGACTACCTTGGAGGCATGCACAAAGTATCACCTCATGGATCTCTGAACACTGATTGTAACAATGGAATAGAGTCACCATCACTTGATTACATGTAGAATTGTGAATGTGTGTGTTTTAGTTACAGGGACAGACTCAACTTTAATGTGAAGAGTGTAATACTTGCTTTGCTCATTTAAGTGATGCTTACAAGTTGCAAACGTATAGGCCATTTTTGAGTTTCTCTGATAATTTTCACCATGTCCAATTTTTTTATGCCAAATAAAACAAAACAAAGAAAAATAAAATCTATCAGAAGGTTTAATATACTCAAATATACACCATTTCTTACTAAACTTCAGTGCTACATTTAAGCAATATTAATGCTTAAATAAGATTTATGTAATTGCATATCTATACTCTTTGTTTCCTTCTCTATAAATTGTTATGTATATATTATGTGTGCTAGATTTATATATGTCTGCTGATATAATTTTTGTAATATACATACCAATTCCTTCTGTTTAATGGCTCAACTTTCATATGTAGCAAATAGAGCAACTGTTTCCAAAAATAATTAGCATTGAGTATGTGTTGTTTGATGGGATACGGTTTCATTTTCATGCCTCTGGTTTGTTCTGAACATTCTCAGCCTTGTTAAACCTTCTACAGCCGTTTTGCCAGTGTTGATAACCCCCCATTTACACTAATTTTCAACATGCAGATTGCATATTTTCCCTTTGCACACAGTCTGTAAATTAATTAGCTCACACGATAATCATGTTAATGTTTAAAGAGCAGGGACTGGAATCACAAATATTGATTTAAATATAGCTCAGCGATCCTTAAGAACGTTTAATCACTCTATTAAATATGCATCTGCTACAGAAACATATCTGAATTATGTACAAGTTATCACAATTCTTTTTGCTAAACCCCTTCATTTCCAGAATCACCGAAACACTGCTTTACTAAGATATTAGCATTAATACGGATCATGCAATGGATGTATGCATTAAATTTCTGTAAACATACTAAATTTCAAAATCTTTTCCAATGACGCACGGAAAATAGGCAACTTTAAATAAAGTTCTATCCCTATCTCCATGGAATTAACAATTGCACGGCCAGTGAGTTAATAAATTAAGTTATTCACTAAACTGCAGTTTGAGAAGAAGTTACAAAGGAATTGCAAACATTAGTACAAAAAATATAAACCAAGTCAGCACATTTTTCAGCTCATTGGGCATGTTGGGCCTAAAAAAAATTATATTCTTATCAATTCTCCATAATAGTGAATTACAACCTTTACATTATGGAACATTAAAAGATTTTTATAAGTAATTGAATCCTTCTTAAACATGTGAAAACATGGTAATGAAATCTAGGGTTTTCCTATAATAACATCTGCAATCCTGGCCAAAGAATAATTGGGAGGTCTATTCACTAAACAGTGAATTGGCAGCTGACATGTAGAACAAAATAGAAAATCAGAAAAAAAAAATAGCCAACTCGTCCATTGTGGTCTACATTTTTCAAGTCCATATTAAAATCTAGTCAGTGTTTAGTGAATAGACCCCAATTTGTTTTACGTAACAGATTTCCTAGTTATTGAAGAATGGAATGTGATGAAAATTTATTGCCAAGCTGGAGAGAGAGAGTTTACCTAACTTGTCTGAAGCAAAATTTATGGAGTGGGTTTGACTAGTAAAAGTACATAATATAGCAAGGAGTTATAGTTTTAGCTGAGACTAGTTAAACCGGATCTATCAGCAAAATAAATGTTTTATTCATTCAGGGTATTAATATTGTATACATTTGCCCAGGTCGATCTTCAATGTTAAAAAAAGATTATATGCAGATGTTATATTTTTCAATAACTAATAGTGCAGTCAATCTGCAAATGCATTTGTCCCATCGTATTTAGCACCAAAAATCTTTTTTTTTTTTTTTATTAGTGTTCTTGGTACAAATTTTCTTGTGCCTATCACTCTGTG
The DNA here is from genome assembly GCF_036172605.1 of Pelobates fuscus. Taxonomy (NCBI): domain Eukaryota; kingdom Metazoa; phylum Chordata; class Amphibia; order Anura; family Pelobatidae; genus Pelobates; species Pelobates fuscus. The sequence continues at coordinate 49,280,376 of NC_086328.1, forward strand.
ATATGCAATGGGTAGTACAGGCATACAAGTAGCTGGTGACGTATCAAGTTTAGATATAATGGTGGAAGTCGAACAAGCATAACAGCAAAAATAACTCTACTGCACCAGATATGTTACTTATTCCATATGTTCCTAAATGTTACTAATTTGGACTCAGAGTGGATGGTTAGATTATATACATACGTGAAATCAAATCTTCAAGTGTAATGAGTTTAAATATAAGCAAGTTAAATTGAAAACAAAAAAAAGGCAATTTATATAATTCCACGAAACCATCTGTAAAATGTATTATAGTCGAGGGTATATATTTGGCCTTCTTACTCTGTATCAACCTGAGATATTTTACATTTGTTTGGTTCCTTATAGAGCGTATACATGACAAGCTGTCTTTCCTTCTAGAAAAGGAACATTATCTCTTGTGTAATGAGACCCCACTTCCACTAGATTGACAGCTCACTTCTGCAGGGCCCTTTTCACTTATTGTTTCTGTTTCTATTAACTATTTGTCACAGTTAGCTTGGTAGATTTTTTTTCTTTAAAAAAAAAAAAAAAAGAACAAGAGACAAAGAAAAACAAACAAACAAAAAAACCTTTTGTGTTCTGCTGCATATTTTGGAGCCCTATAAATAATCCAGTGTCCCTTTCCATTCTATTAAAAACACCACTACAATAGTAATATTATGCTTTCTGCATATATCTATATCTGGTATGGTGAAAAGAAAACACACACTCTCTCTCTCTCTCTCTCTCTCAAGAAAGGTAGATCATTATATGATGTATATTTACATACACAAAGACAGCCTCTACAATGGTCGCATAAAATAAAATAAAATAAAAATTGGGTACAATCAGATTTTCTTTAAAAAAAAAAAAAAGGTGCATTAGATGGCATTGTTAGTAAAAATCAATAATTTCTAACATAAACCTAAGAATAACTGCTGAATTAAAAATACAAAATAACAATAACTTTCTAGCTTGTTTTTAATTTAGAGCTTCCTCACTTGTTTGGTTAGTGTCGAAAAAGCTAGAGCTACTAAGTCAATTTTAGTATAAGTAACTATCCCTTTAATGCAAATAGTTAAACTAACCCAGTTGAAGAAAACACTTCTCAGAATACATCTCCGCACAGAAGACTATATTTACACTGTACCAGGAAACATACAGCTGGACTATATCCACTTAAAGTGACTAAGTCTTCTACGTGAAGGGGAAATTCCTAAAAACAACAAAACCAAAAAATAAAACACAAAGCTCATCATATGAGCATGTAGTTGTCGGTATTTTAAAATGGTAAATAAAAAATTATATGTATAAGCACATAAACAAGTGAATTAATAAAAATACACACATATGCATGCGTTTAATGGAAACTTGTGAAAAGCACTGAACAAGGATGACATCACACAGAACGTGTTTTATTTAACCCTTGAAAGTGAATGTTTAACTCCTTAAGGACACACGACGGAAATCTATTCCAGAAGTTGTGTCCTTAACCCCTTAAGGACCAAACTTCTGGAATAAAAGGGAATCATGACATGTCACACATGTCATGTGTCCTTAAGGGGTTAAGGGGTTAAAGTTTGTCAGTTTGAGAGCAGCTTACATATTATCTGCATGTTATGCCCAGTAACACTGATTTCTGTTTGCACACAATGATGTTAGTGTGAGCGACACATTTACATAACCGTGACAATTACATTATCCATGATTATCCTCCCTTGCACCCTTTTGCAACTTCCTGCAGAGTAGTAACATTTTGACCATGTGATGTCACAGGACATTGCTTACTGTTTCAACAATGCTTTATTAGTAAGAACAATTTCAAAATGGCAGTATGACACTTAATAAAAAAAAAGCAAAAATGTACAGCCACAGCTAAGCATTGTATTATTTTGTCTTTTATTTATAACAATAATATATGTTGTTAATTATAATTTAAAAAATATATATTAACATTTATCTTCTATTTTCTGATAATCAGAAGACACCAGTCAGTTAGAATACAACGTTGATGTAGAGACTTTTATCCAAATTCTGTCTTTTTCATTCACCTGCTTTCCACAAAATGCACTGAACATTTATAATAAAGTTTAATGCCCTAATTACTTTCAGTCCAATTCCCTCTTTCTTACTATAATAAAGAACATTAATTTACAATATTAATAGCCTTTCTCATTTGGGTCCTAGGATGATAAAAATAAAAATAGACCTGAAGCCTATTTTCTTTAATTGAAGATACAAAATGAATCTTCTTGACTATTCCTGTTCTTTTGAGTGTAGATAGCAATCTACATTTTCCATTCCTGAAGGGGCTTCAGCTAGACAAGCAATAATCTATTGATGTCAGATTCACAGCATTTAGTACTCTGGCGAAGAAATATTTTGACAGTATTTCTTTTAAGTAAATGCACCTACATATATTGAATTTGTAGCAGCTGCGGTGTGATCTTAGTAGCTAGGCCTCAAAGCGTTACAACAGCTGTAACAATAATTGTTTTGTTCCAATAGTAACTAATTACTTAATATAATTTTCACTGTATGACTGAGTTAAGTTCAGAGAGTGTGTTGTTGCATTTAGTGCTTAAGGAATCTTCTAAAAACGTTAATAGCAATTATATTTAAAATTACATTTTATGGGCTGAAATATTGAACCACAGTGCATTTGAAAGTCAATTAGGATATGTATTGAAGTGGGTTTACATAGTTATTAACTAAACCGTGAATTGTCAGTGCCAAAATAGCCAAAATAGAAAAAACAAAACAAAAAATAAAACAGTCAGCTATGTTTTCAAGTCAGCTATTTGGGGTTTCCAGTTGGAATTCCCCTCTGAATTCCTGACCATTTACACTTTAGTGAATATATGAGTAAATTTTACCACTACCAAGAACATAATGGTTTTAAAATGTATCCAAGCTGGGATTAGAGAAACAAAGTACCTTCACAGAAATGATGTCCTGACCATTGCAAACAGTTTAATGAAAAGAGAAACTGTATGCTGTCCTTTAAAATAAATAATAATATGAATAATAATTTCAGATTTAAACATAAAAAAATTCAAAACATATCACTATTATGCTTGATCAATTTTGCAAGGATATATAACACGCTACTTTTATTTTGAGTGCAGACACAATGTTCAGAGAGGAAGAAGTTAAAATGAAATGCTATAACATCAGTGATAAAGGCGTATTCCGACACCCATTTGTTTATTTATTGTTTTGCTTTAATATATATATATATATATATCAGAAAAAAAGAGATGCACTCTGCGGTCTTCAATAAGTAAAATGGTGTTTAATCCATATAAGGGGTTACATATGTATCAGATTGACGTTTCGGCCCATTCGGGTCTTCCGCAAGATCTTAAGGAAGACCCGAATGGGTCGAAACGTCGATCTGATACATATGTAACCCCTTATATTATTGAAGACCGCAGAGTGCATCTCTTTTTTCTGAGATATATATCTTCAACGTGTGGTTGCACCAGGGCAATATTTTCTAATTTTACATTGTAAGAAAGGGTGAGTGCCAAGCTATCAATATATATATATATATATATATACACACACACACACACACACACACAGTATATTTAGATGTGATAGAATAACATAGAATAGACATGAGCTCACCAGTTTGAGACATCTCCCAATAACCCTCATCCTCACTTAAAACAAATTTGACGATCAGGGTATTAGTATAGAAATATGTACTCAAGTAACCTCCAATATATACTGAAGGCAAGCAAATACTGGTGCCTGTTCATCCCTTTGTCTCATTTGCTCTGTCAAACTAAGTCTATTCTCTGGGCAGCAAGTTTTGCAGGACTGATGGACAACTTGCAACTATAGGTTAAAAATATAGTTTGATATTTTTTTTTTAAATTGTGCAGAATATGAGATCCCCTCCCCTCCCCTCCCCCTCCCAACTTTGCTATTTTAAGCCAACATGTTGCAGGTCGATCTCAGTTCTCCATAACTATTGCCTATTTTTAAGGTAAAAAGACCGCAAGGGTTTTAATTAGCATAAAATCCAAAAGAGTGATCCAGTTCTTGAAACAGAATTCACAGTATACAAAATGTTGATCCGAAAGGATTTTGCGACCCATAGAGGGCGCTCCAAACTCATACTGTATTTTTTTTGTCACTGTTTCTACCTCTTGTCCACCACTTTAATGTTATCAGATGCATCTAATACAAGTCTATTCACAGTTAAAGACCTTCTAAATAGCTCTCTCTTTAAAGAAAGCACAATAATGCAGCGTTTACAATCAATTAGCACATTGGATTGCATGATTAACTCGAACTTATTCTATAAAATGAGAGCTCTTTTTGGTTCCCATAGTTAAATGCGCTATAGGGTGGGCATTGCTGTTTAAGCTGTTTACTGTGATCATTTAATTAGTAACTGATACGTCCTCTTAAACTCTTCAAATTCTTTAATGTTTATTTTTGAAACATGTATGTAGCAGCTGTTGTCTGTGTAATCATTTAATGCCAAAAAGTATTGGATGAGCCAGAGAGATGAATAAAAAAAAAAAAAAGTACAGTATACCTGCAGGGTAATAAAAAAAAGTTAATTCAACATCTACCCCCAAAAGAACAGGTCAACAGCACAATTCTTAATTGAAGTGGCAACAATTCATTTATTAACCAAAAATATATACTTTCTTGTACAATTTTTTTTAAGACATATGTACATTTTATGCATTACTATATACACCACACATACACAGAGAGAGAAAAAAATAATAATAATAAAATTAAAATCCAAAATGAAAAAAAAAAGAAGTAACAATTAATCATCACAGGACAAAACCATGAAGTCTAAAACTAAGCAGCATGGGAGCATAGAAACAGTTTGGGTTCAGTTTTATACACAGGCATGCAACTGTCCGTGAAATATTTTACAAGCATTGCAACAATGGTTAGAAAAAAAAATAATAATAAAATAATAAAATATATATATATATAAAAAAAATAATAATAAACTGTTATGAGGAAGACAATGCCGAAAGGATCATAGCAGCATCGATTTGATTTTGAGACCTGAAAATAAATAAAGAATACATTAACATACACAATAACAGTACATAGCCACCCCTTTGTGCAAAATTTGATAATAGGGATTTGTATTATATATTAAAATATTAATCTATGACACTACACACACATAATATATATATGTATATGTGTATATATATATATATATATATATATATATATATATTATATATAATATTTATGTATTATATATACACATTTTTATTTAACCCTTGAGGCCAGAGCAACAAACCAATGCAGAATCACTTAAGCAAATGGGAGTATAGAGTAATAGATTAATATTTTACTATTTTAAGTAGCAGTATGCACACACACACTTCATTACAGTTTAAAACACACACACACCGTGTTTAAAAAAAAGTGTATATTAGCTACACGCATATTTTAAAAAATAACTAAATTCGGACTCTCAACCAAAAATAATTAAATGCTAATTGTTCTAGATTATTTAAGCATGTGATAACCTTAATAAAGATTCAATTCGGATCGTAACGTATCTGGTGTGTAGTCATGATTAAGATTTCCAAAGATATGTGAAATATACAACGATCCAGGAAAACGTCAAAACTGAAATTCACGTTTCGCATGAAATATATTTAGGATTCTTCGCACTTAACACTGTACATGCATTTGAACAGGTCCCAGATACGAGTTACAATAAAACCACTTTCTCACCTTCTCTGCACTGGTTGAAAAGCTGTAATTTTTTTTTCTAAGTCCAACGTATTCTGTCGATCTAGGTAAATAAAAAAAATAAATGTTATGATCCTGATAAAAATATATATATATTAAGATTTATTTGAATCTACCTTAAGACACTTTATAACTCACATTATTTAACATATTCTCGGCAAAGTTTGAGAAGTATCCATTTTAATTCAAATGTATTTCCTTAACGGCAAATATTTGCAAATTGTTTTTTTTTTTTGTACTTTAGTATTTAAAAAATATTTTAGAACAAATAACGCGTAAAGAGTCAAAACCTCATTTTTTTTTACTAAATTGTCATATTAAATAATAGATCTGTGCATAAATCTCCACTATTCTTTTGTATTTTTCTACAAATTGTACTATAGCAAAATAAAAATATAAAACTAGCGCGTTGTATTAAAAGGAAAAATACTTAAGAACTATTTAAAAAATAAATACTTGTGTAGAGCAACTTGACATTTCATTACAGATCGAAAAATTCAAACGAAAGTACTGGAGTGTGGAGGGTTAAAGGAATGAAAGCAAAAATCATAGCAACTAATATTTACAGATCTGTTGTTTAAAAATGCAAAAAACAATATATAACAAAAAGAAAAATGACCTAGAATAATTATCTGAAACACTATGCAATTTTGCGAGGTGTTTAACTATTGAAAAGGTGTACAGATGAACAATATATTTAGAACATATCAGTATACTATCATTTTTATTTAGAAGACAATATGTGTAATTTGAATGTAACTACTTTTTTTTTTACATTTTACATAATTATGTTCCATAATAAATCCTGGTGTAACCCCCTGATTTTATATCATACGGCTAATGTATTTTTGTGAACTTGATTGTAAAGACACACATTTACACACACAAAAATGGCATAGCAGTCACCTGTTACAGTGTCTGTGCTGTGGGTGTGCTCCCCTAGTTTCGTGAAAGCTGCATTGCCCGCACCGTTGGCTGTATTGGTGACATTTAGTCCGTGAAGAAAGTGAGCAGAGTTCAGTAAGGATAATTGCTGGGCAGAAAAGGCCCTCCCTGTCCAAGACTGGAACCTGCTACCTGGGCAGGTGATGAGTTTATGTTGTGGGATTAAGCTCTGAGTGCTCACTGTTCCACTGCTGTGGGGGGACTTGCGTGGGTTATCAGGAGCCGTGGCAGTCTCTGCCAAGGACCAGATTTTGGGTTTATGGGCCACCATTAAATTGTTCTCCTGGGATGGGCTGGGAGACACATTATCCAGTTTGATCTGTTCACAGGTAGGCTGAAGAGCTTTGGGATCAGGAGAAAGGTCACACTTGTCCTCCTCCAAAACTCTGTCCCCAACCACTGTTTTGAGGAACCTCTCCTCAGTGGTATTCAAATCCTCAAAACCATCTGAACCCTCAGAGTCACTCCTAATGTCAGTTTTGCAGTCAGAATGGATATCAGTATCCTGGTCATCAAGATCTTCTTTACTCTCAATTTCCTCAGTGTCTATGTTCTCCAGATCTATTTCCTCCTCATCCTCTCGTTTATCTTCTTCATGGTCACTTCCATAGGAGTTCCCCTCCTCGTCTGTCCTGCTCCTAGGGGTCCAGGTCATTTTATTCTCCTTTTTAAGCCTCCTCCTTGCATTGGCAAACCAGGTGGACACTTGGGTGAGAGTCATCTTGGTGATGATGGCCAGCATAATCTTCTCACCTTTGGTGGGATAAGGGTTTTTCCTGTGCTCATTGAGCCAGGCCTTCAGGGTGCTGGTGCTCTCCCTTGTGGCATTTTTTGGCCTTGAAGGATCTCCAAACTGGTATTGTCCATAGGGATAAAAAGCTGGGTGATGGTGAGAGAAAGCTGCATGTTGAACTCCTGGGCTATCCTTCACCTCATATTGGGAACCCTTAACAGAGAAATAAAAAAAAAAAGGGGGGAGATAAATAAATGCATTAAACATTGCTACAATAGACCTTGCACGTAATTCCCCACCGAATTTAGCGTAACTTGCATTTATTACTTAGACAGACACATACTTTCACGGTTTTCTCTGGTGTAAAAAAAAAAAATCAGTTTCACATTTGCTTTTCATCCCGAGCTCAGAGGAAATAAGTTAAATTCCATAACATGATGTTGTGTTTCTTTCCTTTAAAATATTTTACCCTCATCTGTTTCCTTTCACAACTTTGCTATCTGGATCTGTCAGTAAATCACAGCTAATTTTACAATGAAAACAAACTTTTTGTTTAACCCTTGAGGCCAGAGAAAACAGTCTTAAACGAATTACATATATACGCACAGCCATGCGTACATACAGACACACACACACACACAAACACAATTATACACAACAACAAATAATACACACATACAGTTCCATAACTCCTGTAACATTGTAACAGCAACATTTACAAACAGCAAAGACACAGAATTTCATTTTGGTTTCCCACAATGAACAGGAACAAAAGCAGCAACCAACCAGTCCCTGGTTCTAAAATATCCCCACACAGCTCTGGAACACACGATTCGAACACAGGGAAAGTTTTGCACAGCTAAGGAACACAAGGAAAGAAAGGGACAGGGCAAGGGATGGGTTAAGCAGGTAAAGAAGATCCAGGGAGCGTTTGAAGGGGCTCTTACCAGCTGTGGGAAGATGGGCAGCTCCGTTGTGTAGGGCAGGAAGGCTCCATAGGCTTGGGCTGCAGCAGCTGCAGCATAAGGAGCCCCATACATGGAGGATAGCACATTAGACAGAGTCCCAGCCGGGGAGAGGTCTGTGCCATTCCTGGTGCTGCTTCCCACACTCTGCCTGTCAGAGGGGTACAGGGGTCTCATATACTGGTAGCCCAACTGTGGGAAGGACATGGTGGAGGAGCAGACACAGCACAAGGGTTACTGGGTTCTGTGGACCCCCCTTCTAGGACTTTGGTCTTTCCAGGTCCCTACACATCAAGCAGGAAGAGAAGGGGGTCCAGACTTGAAGGGTCCTCTACAGGCTCCTGGTGACTCTGTCCTCTCCCTCTGGTGCTATTGATCTGAGTGGACCCAGGTCAGCTCCTAACAGATTGCTTCAGATCATTGGCAATCACCCTCTGATTGACATTTCAAGTCTAGCTCAGGCTCCTCCCCGCTCTTCCAGTCTTTCAGTGCTTTCTCTCTTTTTATCCACCACCCCTTCCTAAATTTCCTCGCTGATCTCTTATTAACCCCTGCAGTGCAAAAAGGGGGCACAGCAAAATGCTGTCAAAGTGGCGCCTGGCCACACTGTTTGGCAGTGAACGGGTTAACCTTTGTGAAGGTGCCTCAAATTTGCAAGAATGTTTTGTATTGTTCACTCAATATATTTTTCTATACGGAAGGGAGAGACATGGACAGGAACATAGAGAAGTCTCACAAAGTGCATGTGTGTGTAAGATATTAAGTTAATGAATATTCTATCTATCTATCTATCTATCTATCTAATCTATCCCTAGCTTTTACTTTGGGTGTTTAAAAAAAAAAAAAAAAATATGTTGCAAGGCTTCATTTAAAATCATTGCTGCCTTGCAAAATGATTTTTTTTTTCGATGTATCGAATTAAAGGGACAGTATGGATCTTTAATATAAGTATAACAATAAACTGATACAGCATGTCTGAGTATGCATTTAAATTATAAAAGTATTTTTTCATATCCTGTCTGCACCTTAATGCATATTTTCTTTTATCTATGCCACACTCTTTTATAAATACATAGACTGCTTCTGTTAATAATCTATTGTAGATCATTTCTCTCCTCTCCGGCCCCTTAGCTTCCATATCAAACGTTAAGGTATAAGCAAAGTAGAATTGGGAGTCACTGGATAATCTGTTCCTTTTCTGGGTTGGTCTGCATGGCATTTCACACTTTCTTTAAAAGGTAACTAGAAATTAGCTCAGGATTTAAGCTGTCAGTAGGCAAAATAGGGGGTTAATTTTCTCCTAATAGGGGACTTCAAAGACTTGGAGGTCACTATTTTACATCAAAGAGCGTAAAAAAGAGGCAAATTGAAATTTTAACAAAGGGAAGATTGGGCAGCCCTCTGGGCGGTGTGTAAATATGTAGTGAGAGGGGGGAGACAATGAGAGGCCCTGGGATTAAACCCATTAACACCTTTTTGTTTTAGTGTTAAACTGTAATTAGGACATTTATGATCGTTTCACCCTCTTTTTTTTAGTTGACACATGCAAAATACCTGCTACCAACTGCGGACATTTGATCAGGATTTGCAGGGTCAAAATGGTACAAATTTCACTTGCTGTGGCTACATATAAAATTAGGCCACTATCTTATAAAATGCAGAAAATTAATCCAGGCTAGTATTAAAAGGGGTGATTTAAAATTAACATTCAGAACAAAGATATGCAGTTTAACCCTAATGTTACAAATGTCCTGAAGTCAACTCAAAGTGTATCATCCTATTCTTTCATATGGAGAGCTAAATCAGCAGCTGTGCTGATCTATTAGCACAGCCCACATTATTAGTTTTTCAAAGAAATAGTCCATATTCATATTACATTTCTCAGAAAGCTATTCTACAAATGAATTTAGCATAACTAGTATTATAGTATTTAATGCAACGTGCCTTCATTTAATATTGTTCTCTGTAGTAGTGGAGAATTGAGAGGAGATTGTTGGTATCCCTGTGGTGGATTTATATTTAATACATCATCAAGTCTATAGCTATCACACTCTCTTATCCTCAATTTAATCAGTAAAACCTGGCCGAAGGACTTGTGTTTTATTTTTATAGAAAAAAATAAAAAAATCTGCCCTATTTTGCTCTTGTTAAGACAACCTTCATAGCAGCTTATGCTAAAGATGTTTCATCTTGTAATAGATACAGATTATAATATAACAAGTTTCAGAATTAAAATTCCCTGAATCAATATATGGAAATCTGAAAGAGACATCTCTAATCGTATTAAGTTTATCCAGCTATCAATCCCTATATGCTAATCTATCTCATAATAATTCGGGATCTAGTGGGATTTATAGCCCACTATATTGCTGTACATTGTGAACTCGAGAGCCAGATAAATTGCAGTCATTTAATTGTTTCTTGTTAAATCATCCTTCAAAAGAAGATTCTCATCGTTATAATATTTATTGGAAATTTAGATTTACATTTTTTTTAATGTCATGGACTTTGAGAGTCAGTCACAGGTGAAATTCTACATCTTACATATTGCAATCTGTGTATATGCATATAACTATACATATCATTAAAATGTGAATATTAGTTATAAATTACATTATTCACTGTCAATCTATCTATCTGTCTGTCTGTCTGTCTGTCTATCTATCTATCTATAATCTATCTATCTATCTGTGTGTATTGTATGTGCATATACATATATCTATGAGCATCTATTTATTTAATATTTAAATTAAATATATATGTATATTTATGTGTGTGTGTGTGTATACAATGCAGATTTGTTTAATAATTATCTTATCGCATGCTTTTGTTTGCTGTTGTATGTTATTGTAATGTACAGCATTATATCTGAGAAGTAAATATATACTATAATATGTACTGTACATAGTTGTTGTTGTGTATGTATATATATATATACACAACAACAACTATGTACATATTAAAAACATGTTAAAATGACCAAGTGTACAGCAAACATTGTCTGGGCACAGTTTGTGAGAATTGTGTCTGTTCATTTTTTATTAGAATGCGTCGTACTTTAATGCCCTTTGTTGTAGATTTTAATTCCTAGTCTTCTAAATTGTACATTTAGTGCACGTGATCACAGCAATTCGTACCCTAGTCCTGAACGATTGCTACATTGTCGTCATTTCATTTGCTCTCCCGTTGCGTTTGCCTTTAGAATTGTACAGTGTTTCAGTCTATGACAGTGGCAGAGATAGGCAGATAATCATATCAGGCAGTTAATGTGAGTATCATAGCATTTAATATATTCGATTATAAAAAATACTAGTTCTTGGTGGCAATGACCTTATATAGACAGTTTATCACACTTCGTTTAAATTAAGTTAGCTTATCCTGAGTAGATCTGACTCTGAGTAAAAAAAAAAAAAAATAAATCTGAGTTTACCATGCTAACAGCTAAGTTCATAAACCCCAGGTGATGAGTTCATTATCTGGGCTTGCTGTCTACTGTCATGAAGATAGATTCTTAATGAACAAACAGAATCAATAGAAAGTCACCGTTCACTTGGAACATTACAAGTGTTTACATGAGCTGAAGAGAGGATGCTGGGTACAATAGGGAAATGGGGGGTGGGGAGGGGGATTAGCTTTAGAAGAGAGCAACTTTTATATTAAAAGAAAACAGCACTAGAATTGAAAACACAACACATGAGGGATTGTACAGGTGAGGCACCATCAGAGGGTCTGTCTCAGTGAAAATGTACAAGCCAGAGAGGCTAAAGTGAGCAAGTTAGGTGAGAGAGGCTGGTCAGGAACTTTCAAAACAAGGGGGGTGATACATTTATGAGAAAGCCTGGGTTCAGGTTAGTATGAGGGTGAGTAATGGTTTATTAATGGGAAAAAAATGGACAGGAAATGCAGACAGATCTGGAGGACCAGAGGAGAGAGAGCAGAAAATAGATGTCTCTTAGCAGGAGTCAACGGAACCCTGAAGGAAATATATTTCAAACCTTTTCAAAGAGGTCTATAATGAAATAAATGTGTGGTGTGGTGTGCAGTGCAAAAATACAACTAGGTAAGTAAGTTATGGGAAGAGCTGGGGACACAGATTTAACAGGAGGTGCTGGAAACAAGGTGACAGTGAATTAGGGAAGAAAAGATAAACAGGTTTTTACATTCGAGATAGTTTGTTACCATTACCTTATTAATCCAGTGTCCATTTTAATTGGGGAAGACCATCAAAGCATCCTTAATAAAAGCAAGTACAAATATATATAGATTTCACTTTGGAACAATGCTTAAGAGTTCTGTCATTGTGTTGCCTAAGATTTTGAAAACATTTTTTTTTCACACAGGGTAAATTCACTAAACTGATCATTTATGAACAATTGACAAGAAAACGAGCCATCTCAGACCATAATAACCAAACTGAAAACAATCTTAAAATTCACCTCTTTATGCATCTCATTATTTTGCTGTAAAATAATATAATTTCCCTGGTTAATTCTGAACAATGCCCTATTGAGTTTAAATACCCTTGTTCCTTTTTTTGTGCTAAATAAAAAAAATAAAAAAATAAAAGTTTGTAGTTGCAAAATTTTCCCACTCCTGTGGGTATAATGTTTTTGTCTATAAATAACATTTAAATGTGGCAGTAATTAATTAATACACATCCCATTTCTTTCTTTTATTTCTGGATTAATGGCACCTTGACTCTTGTGCAATATTAACCATTTGTTAAGATTTTTTGAGCATTGTCCACTGTACATTATTCTTGTATACTTATTCTTGCATGCTTTAATATTTTAACATCTTGTCATTTCTCTGCTACAGAATATGTTAGTATCTTAAAATATAAATCTATTAAACCATTATATAGCAGCATTCTGTGACCGAAAAAAAACCCATAATGTGTATGATTTGCTAAACAGAGAATTGTAGTGAATTGAAAGCAGAGTTAGGATAGTCAAGCTTTTGCTGTACCTTAGTTGAAACATTTTCCCAAAAGAACAACTTTAGCCTAATTTTCTAATTCAGTTAACTACAGTTTGGTGTCTATTAAATAAACCTCTTTGTGTGTGATGAAGATATTTGTACACGTCAAACAAAAACGTTCCATACAAAGAATCTGTTTAATTTGGAAAGTTGATGCTTAAATAAGTAATACATAACACAGACAATCTGTGTTTTATAAACTTTCTAAGTTTTAGAGTTACTTTAGAATGGAGAGCTCTGTATGTAGTATATCGGTAAGGTGCTTGTGTGCCACATGAGGCTCAGCAATACATTCCAAAAAAATCCATGCATTCGTGGATTCATGGATTCTGTTCCATAATAAATGTATATTATAGTGATCTAAGAAAATACAAAATAGTGACCTTTTAAATTCAATATAGTGTTTTATTGAAGAACAGTTTTAGCCAATTTCATCAATAAATAGTATACAATGTGTATGTGATTGCACCATATGTTATCCTGGGTTCCCTGCTAATCAAGAAAGAAAACATTTGAAACAGCCTGGTCCCCTGTTCTTTGTGGGTCGCAACAAGATAATTGCTTCTATCTGTCAGTCTATCATGTCCCCACACGTATATGTACGCAGTGTACTTACATGTGTTATGTCTCTTATAAGAAAATAATGCTATGAATGGGTTTTAGAGTCTAAGAATAGGACTGATTCAGTAAAACGAGAATTCAAGGTGACTTCAAAGTGAATTTCGAATTTAAGGTCAAAATAGCCTAACCGAAAACAATTCTCTAAGTCAGCAATGCCTGCAGTTCAGCTACTCTGGCCTTAAATTTGAAATTCACTTTGATTTCTCACTTTAGTAAATCACCGTGTCAAAGCTGATTGTTTTATAGATGTCTCAAAAGCCCAGCAATTGCGTTATTTTCCTGTTTCATTGCTCTGTACATTTTGCATTACATGACTTTTTATTCATCTATTGTTTAACACACACACACACACACACACACACTCTCTCTCTCTCTCTAAAGTGAGAATTGTCAAGAATTCAAACTGAATTTCACTGTGAATTTCTGACCGTCACTTTACTGATTAACATTTACAGTGTCTCATCAATATCTGTATAACGGGCTGTTAAAATATCTGGCTATTTACCTATTCTTTCTAATTTATCTCGCTAATTTATTTCATTTATACATTGCTTTTTCCATCCATTTCGATTACTTGCTGTCGTATATGTGTGTCACTCTTTAATGAACTCTAATGCTTATAATGGCAGACAAAATTCACTTGGCATTATTCACTAAACCTTACAGTTTTTGCAGACTGACTTAAGTACAATGCAAATACAACAACAGGACGGTCTATTCCGTGTTAGATGAACATTCACAGGAAATTCACTGTTTGAAAAAAAGCTTTAACACTTGAAATGTGACTTACATAGATGTTTAACTCAAGAATGCTCACAATTTACTTGGGGGAATGGTCAGTGCAGACTACCCAGATACCTAGAAACCACAAAGTAGTACCCAAAAACTAGCTCTCGAGATGGCCTTTGACTCCATCTCATCTCCTCCTTTTAATTTAATAGAAATTAAAAAAAACCACTATATTTCAGCTCTACATCAAAAAGTCAGTATATTTCAGCTATGCAGCTCAAAGCTCTTGGGAATGAATGCTATCTTACAGGGTTATTTTAGTCAAGTGTGAAAAATCATGAATTCAAAGTGAATCTTAAATTGTAGGCCACAATAAGTGAATTGGAACCATATATGACTTTTTAAAATGTTACAATTTGTTATTTAAAAAAAAAAACATTTACATTAATTTGATTTCCCAAATATTCCCATACTGTAATGGATAACCCTATTTGATTTTTGTGTACGCAATACATTTTTGAGCAGTCCTTAGGTGGGTTTTTAGGGTCTATGCAAAGACCCCACAAGTTGGACATGCCTGCTTGTGTGGAGGTGGCAGAGAAAGAACCAGTTAGGGAGAAATACTTAAACTGTTTCTGTTCATTGGGGCTGCAATCTTCATTGTTGCTATATTTCTTTGGACGGAAGCCTTCATCATGGGATATTTTTTAAATAATATAACAAATGCAGAATAATGCACCATAGAAATCTAGTACGCAAGACTCAAGATAATACCTCTTCCCTCAGCTGTCATAATAGATGGCTGATGAAAAATTATGGCAGAAACACTGCCTTTTGCCAAACTTTCCCATCATGTATACCTTTTTTTGACTTTGTTAAAACTCCCAAGATATTAACATATATTTAAATAATAGCTGTTCAAGAAGTTGCTATCTTTATAACAAAAAAATTTAAAAGCAACAGAAGGGCATTAAAGGTAAAATTTTAAAGGGACACTCCAGGCACCCAGATCACTTCTGCTCATTGGAGTGGTCTGGGTGCCAACTCCCACTACTCCTAACCCTGCAAGTGAAATTATTGCAGTTTTTTATAAACTGCAATAATTACCTTGCAGGGTTAACTCCACCTCTAGTAGCTGTCTACTAGACAGCCACTAGAGGGAACTTCCTACTCTATAGCACAGAAAACCTGTGCTAGAGCGTTGCTGGACGTCCTCACGCTGTGTGAGGACCTCCAGCGTTGCTCATTTCCCCATATGAAAGCATTAAAATTAGTTTTCAATGCTTTCCTATGGGGAGACTTAATGCGCATGCGCGGCATTGCCACGCATGCGCATTAGGTCTCCTCGGCCGGTGGGCGGGATCAATCTCGCCCACCGGCCGACGGAAGCACAGGGAGGAGCGGCGCAGAGGAGGAGGCAGCGACGAGGGACATCGCCGCTGCCTCAGGTAAGTCACTGAAGGGGTTTTCACCCCTTCAGTAACTGGGGATTGGTGGGTGGGAGGGAGAGGGACCCTCCAGTACCAGGAAAACGGATTGTTTTCCTTGCACTGGAGTTTCCCTTTAAGCACTCAAATCACTTCATCATTTTTTTTCTACAATCTTTATTTAACATTTTACAATTCCATTGAAACAGTAAATTATAAGCAGGTGAAAAGCATTCCAAAAGCAGATGCATCCACAAATTGTACGTGTGTAACATAATAAGTTCTTGCTGTCAAATCTCTACAAAATGCTGCTCCCACCTATCTATCCTCACTAATACACAAGTATGTCCCGTCTAGGCCCTTACGCTCTGCTGAAGACTTACATCTATCTTCTGTCCGTACTCCCACCTCTGATGCTCGCCTTCAAGACTTCTCCAGGGCTGCACCCTTCCTGTGGAACTAACTTCCCTCCTCCGTTAGATGCTCACCCAGTCTCCACTCCTTCAAACAAAAATCGCTAAAAACCCACTTCTTCATAAAAACTTATCAATTAAACTGTTAATATCTCCCGACTGATTCCTCTCTTGCAACTGTCATTAGTCTAATTACTATCCTTACCTTTTGTGTCACTTTATCCCACTCCCTCTAGCATGTAAGCTCATTGAGCAGGGCCCTCAACCCTTCTGTTTCTGTGTATCCAATTTGTCTGTTCGTCCACCCACTGTAAAGTGTAATAATAATAATAATAATAATGGAAATAACAGGAATTAGGGAAAAGGGAAGTTTCAGGGAATGTGAAGGTTGAACCCTTCATCTCAATGCAACTTGGTGCCACCATGCAGAAAACAAAGTTTGCCCAACAAAACAGTAGCCAAAGCAGCTATAACTATAATCGTGCAAATGTGTGTACCCTAACAGGTCATGTGCTCAGTTACGGTACCTCCAAACTGGGTTATACAGTGTATGCCTGATCAACTAGTATGCTTCGTGGATCTCTCCAGGTGGAGCAAACCATAATAATAAAGGTAACATGGGGTGAAGGAGAGGAAACAGTCTGGGGAATAAAATAAAATGGGATTAGGTGAGCAGAAGTGGAGGGAAGGAAAGCCATGACCCCTGGTGGTCAGTCCCCCTTGGATGCAAGATACCATATTCTTTACAAGAGCGGAGTGAGTGTTCAATATCCATTCCTGTTCCACTAGAATGGGAGATCACTTCTTATTGAAGTGATTTGGGGAATAGATGCTGACCCTGGAGTATGGCAACTGAAAACTGCCATTTCTGAGAAATTGCATTGTTTACATTGTTGCAGTGTCAACAGCTACTAATAGGTGTCAGACAGAGAAACACTAGTGGGTTCCGACACAATGAGATTTAATTATAAATATTATTTGATCTCTGGCATCAGTTTGCAAAGTATGCTAATGTTGAATGCTATGCATGTCCGATGCTTCATTATGAGAAGCATTGGATTGTCATACAAGCAGGGCCGGCCTTAGGGGTGTGCGAGCTGTGCGGAAACACAGGGCGCCATGGAGCAGGGGTCGCCCTGTGGCCGGCACAGCTCGCACATGGCCGGGTGACAGGGGAGCAAAAAAATAAATGTAAAAAAAAAATCGCTTGGGCGGGGCGCACCGAGCGGCGGGGGCGGGGCATATCGCGAGACGGGGCGGGGCTTATACCTACCCGAAGTCCCTGGTAACTGCTGCACAGGAAGAGGGAAGCAGGAAGGAGTCCCTGCTTCCCCAACATCTAACTGCTGCCACTCTCCCTTAATGTAAAGAGGTAAGTCTGTGTGTGTGTCTGCCTGCCTGTGTGTGACTGTGTGTCTTTGTGTCTGCCTGCTTGTGTGTGAGACTGTGTGTGTGACTGCCTGTGTGTGTGAGACTGTCTGTCTGTGTGTGACTGTCTGACTGCCTGCTTGCGTGTGACTGCCTGTGTGTGTGTGTTTGACTGTTTGCCTGTGTGTGTCTGTGTGTGTGTGTGACTGTGCCTGTGTGTGTCTGCCTGTGTGTGTGACTGCCTGCCTGTGTGTGTGTGACTGCCTGTGTGTGTGTGTGACTGCCTGCGAGTGTGTGAGACTGTCTGTCTGTGTGACTGTCTGACTGCCTGCTTGTGTGTGACTGCCTGTGTGTGACTGTTTGCCTGTGTGTGTGTGACTGTTTGCCTGTGTGTGTGTCTGTGTGTGTGTGACTGTCTGCCTGTGTGTGTGTGACTGCCCGCCTGTGTGTGTCTGCCTGTGTGTGTGTGACTGTCTGCCTGTGTGTGTGTGACTGTCTGCCTGCCTGTGTGTGTCTGCCTGCCTGTGTGTGTGACTGTCTGTCTGACTGCCTGTGTGTGACGGTTTGCCTGTGTGTGTGTGTGACTGTCTGTGTGAGACTGTCTGCGTGTGTGTGTGTGACGGTCTGCCTGCGTCACTGTCTGTGTGTGTGACTGTCTGTCTGCTTGTGTGTGACGGTTTGCCTGTGTGTGTGTGTGACTGTCTGTGTGTGGCTGTCTGCCTGTGTGTGACTCCAATTGTGTATGTCACCGTAGCTGTGCCATTGTGTGTGCCTGTATGTGTGCCTATCAGCTTGAGTGTCTTCATGCCTGTAACCGAGTGTGTATGACTGTGTGCTTGTAAAGGAGTATGTATGACTGTTTGTGACTGTGTGTGTGACTGTCTGCCTGTAACTGTGTGTGACTGTGTGCCTGTAACTGTTCGTGATTGTGTGCCTGTAACTGTTCGTGATTGTGTGCCTGTGACTGTGTGTTTGGCTCTGTTACTGTCTGCCTGTAACTGAGCATGTGTGACTGTCTGCCTGTAACTGTGTGTGTGACTGTCTGCCTGTAACTGAGCATGTCTGGCTGTCTGCTTATAACTGAGCGTGTCTGACTGCCTGCCCTTGCCTGTGTGTGTGACTGTATATATAAGGCAACTTGTTGGGGGGGGGGGTGCCGTGAAGACTTTTCGCACAGGACGCCTTATGGCCTAAGGCCGGCCCTGCATACAAGCATCTGATTTGACAAAAATCATCAGTCTGAATGACATTAACAGAGGAAAACAAAGTGATAGTGAGGAATCTGTCTCAGCCCACACTTTTTGTGGCAGTCCAATCACAGACTTTCCAATGCAGCTCTGTGAGAAATTTGGGCATGGGAAGTGCTCTGAGCTGCCTCTTGAGTTTAGCTTCAATGGGCTAAACAACCAGGAACTCGCAGGGCTGGTTATGGGAGTGACAGCCAAGAGTTATTTAGAAAAGTGTCAATTTCTATTGAAATCAGGGAAAAGAAAATAGAGGACTCATTCTTCACACATAGAGCTTTCCGGCAAGCTAAAGTGTATTTGAGGTTTAAAGTGTCCCTTTAAAATAGATGAATTTGAAAAATATTATTCAAATGTTTTTGTTTTTTTACAGTTTTACTTTCTGACCTAAAACTTTAAATTCAATTCTTATTTATCTACAATGTCAAATATCAGACATATCTTAAATCACATGTATCTTTTAAATCCTAAGTTGTTTCGTAAAAAAACAAGAAAACTTTTTCTTGCTAAAATATCCAAACAGTTAAAAAATAACTAGTGGAAATTTTCCCAATTGTGCTAATTTGCCCAGTGTGTAGTTTGTGTTTTTCTCATCTCCTCGTTTATGAATAAACTTGTTTTTCAAATAACTTTAGAGTCATTTTGTACTTATGCCTGATCACATTTATTCACTAAACCTGTGTTACCACGAATAATCAAAAAAAGTTTTTAAGAGAAGAAAACAATATACTAACATTTTCTCTTCCATTAAGTAACACTCTGTACTGGTAAATTAACCTACAGAACAGTTTTCAAATAAATGCTACCCTTTATGTGTGTTTTTTTTTTAGACGCATTGACCAGTTAAATTTTACTTCCATACAAAACTAAAAAATCCTATGTGTCCTACTGCCTAAATCTCTATGTAAACACTGCTAAACAAATAAAAATAATTATATATATAAAAAAAAAGAAGTTCTCGTGTTTTCTCTCTTACACTTCCTCCACTCTTGCCCAATATATTTTTTTACAGAGTGCATTGGTGGGTAGTGTGGATTTAGGAAATCCTGTTGTTTTTGTTCACACTTAAAGATAACAGTTTGACACTTGAGGAGTTAAAACATAAAGACACGTATATTTACTTTACTAATTCATACATAACAACGCATCATTAATCTGACAGTTTAAGTAATGAATTGCTTTGAAGTCCAATTTCTTGTAATGCTATTGGCCCTTTACTGATTAGTGATTAAAAACGTAACTCTGTGAAAACTAAGCAGCAACAAATGATTTAGCAAACTATCTATACGTAAACGACTTTCAATGTAAAAGCAACAAAAAGGCTAGTAAAGTGTGATCATGGAAAAAAGACAATAAAAAAGGAAAGCAACACAATATACATATATATATTAACCCTATATACAAACGATATATATATATATATATATATATATATATATATATATATATATATATAAAATATACTTGAAATCCCCAGCACTCACGTGTACCATAAGCCAATGCCGGGCGCCAGACCTAAGCTCCAAAAAGATAAACCATCCAAATGAAATAGGCTGCTCTCCGGGCTTAAAAGTTCCAATCTTTATTTAAAGTTGATTAAAAAATGCGACCAACGTTTCGGTCCCCGTTAGAGACCTTCTTCAGGGTCAAATTCAACCCTGAATATATATATATATAGTTGCCTTTCTTCTTTATTTTCTCTCTCTCTCTCTCTCTCTCTCTCTCTCTCTCTCTCTCTCTCTCTCTCTCTCTATATATATATATATATATATATATATATTTTAACTTAATATATGATATAATATCTAGTAGAAAAATATGGCTGTTTAAACATAACTAAAATGAAAACAAAATGGTTTGTATATAGGGTTAATATTTTGGACTTTCCTTTTTCCCTTGAAGTAAGGATGCATATTAGTAATACATTATCACACATGGAATCAATCCCCAGCCTACAAAACCTACTAATTGCTGTGGTGTATTATATATAAATAAAACTAATTTAACCTTGTCAGTGCTGCATGGTAAGTATATATATATATATATATATATATATATATATATATATATTTATTACCAGAGGGGCCCAGATGCTGTGAGTCCTTGTAATAAATGCTTAATTTTTCCTGGCAAACTATGTCTCCACGTTTAGTTTTAAAATTTCATTGTTATTCTTTTACAAATAAAGTTGTGTGCATTTTAATGAAAACCTTCACGTCCTGTTGAAACCCCCTTTTGGTTTTTATCAGTGCTAGTTGATATCACTGAATAATAGTTAATGAGACATAATAAAACAGCCTTTCTTTTATGTGGAGTTATGTGGAGATTATCTTACTGGTGTGTTTCAGTTGATAATAAACATATACTGTGAGCCAAGCTCGTAAATTGTTGAAATGGATTTCAAAGTATGGTGTGTCATTTTGTCTATAATTTCTAATATAACTCATTAAAGAGTTGGTAGGATGACGCAAGCGAGAATTAAAGAGATAGTTTGTTCTATAGTTTTGTTCATACACAGATCGTCTCACCACAATCTCTTTGATATCTAGCTATATTCTCTCAAAGAGACAACTTTTAAACTAGAACTCGTGTCATGCTGATGAGCCCCAGAAAGTCAAAACTGCAGTCCATGGCTGGTTTCTGGTCACTTGCCCTTTTGGACAGACCATGCTTTGCTTTTGTATTTCCATTTGTAAAACAAAATAAAAACTTTAAAAATAAGTGGTGTTTAAAACATTGTCCAGTGCTAAGGGTGTCTGCAGTATGAAGTGCTCATTTGCATGTCAAGATGGGAATCCTGGGATATATATTTTTAATTCATGATCATCATACTGAGAAAATATTGCACGTTTATTTTTTCCTTTTTCCTTTTTTTTTTTTTTTACTTAAGGATTTAGGGCCATGGCCGTAAATCTAATGAACTTAGGTGAGAAAAAAATATTTTATTATTTCCATTTGTCTATGGCTTTAGTAAGAAACAGATGTCATGATTTAAGAGTTTAAGTGTACGTTACTATAAACACATTCTGCACAGCAGTTTTTGTAAAGAGATATGTGAATTTGTTCTTTTATGATAATAATCATTGTTTTCTGTGTGTACAATTTATGTTCCTAGGTCACACATCACTTACTGGAAAAAAAAATGTATATGGTAAGTTAATGTTGAAGAAATCTCAAAAGAGTGCCCCTTCACCGGAAGATTTGAACATTTCTGATACCTAAAACTCTGTCCAAGATACATAAAAACCATTCCGACACATTTTGATGCTAGAACAGTAGCAGAATCTAGTGCAAGAGCAACTAGAATGATGGATAATTGAGACCAAAAGCTGTTTTCTTTTCTGAATGCCTGTGCTTTTATTATTTGAGGCAATTGAGATATCAAAAAGGAAATATAGTTCAATTTGCAGTTACCATGGTAATTATTCAGAGTGGGCAGAAAAGACTTGTTACTTACTGACAACAATCCGTGAGGATCACAGATTTATTATATGTTTATAAACTATGGTTGATACATTGCTAATTGGGGAAACACTATTAAATTAAATACGATCTTGATCTATGGTTTGATAATGGACTTTATGGACTAAATTTAACAGCCTATACTTAGGGGACTCCTGTTTATGTATACATTATGCTTTATATACAGTGCTATATTAGTGTGGACTACAACATAGGTTTAAACAATAAAAGCAATAAACTGCGAGTCACCTGTATACTGCGTCCTTTAAGTGTTTGCAGTATGGTCAAACCCTATACCTATGATATGCTTGTTTTTAGTGGGTGCTCACCTATAATAGGCTTTGAGTGCCCAATACAGAGTAAATTGTAATCCACTGTTAATAATAATTATCAACATATTAACGTCTTAACAATGTGGAAGTAATCACAATCTCATTATTCATGTACTTTTCCCCATTTTCAGTTGATTGGAATAAGGCAGTCCACCATCAGGACATGCCAACAGTGACTTGTAACAGGCTTGGTTTTCTTGGGGACCTGGGACTGCTCAGAGAGACACAGTCTCCCTCTGGTCTTGTAATTCGCCATCACCAGCAGGGAAAATTAAGTCTCTGACAAGTTCAGTACTAGGGCCCGACCCCCGGTCATGGAGGCCCGGACTACTTGGGAAGAGTCTGATCTTCTTATCCGCCTCTATATATGTGCCTCTGAGGGCCACTGCATGTATAGTGAAGAGGAGGCACAGCACATGCAATCTCTAGCTTCTGGCAGCTCCTTTCAGGGCCAGCACAACAGCCACCTATGGCACACCAGCCTGGGGTGCGTAGTCTCTGGGTGAACGGCAGGAGGGCCCCCTCTTGTCAGTCATAGCATGTAGCATGGTCAAACTGCGAACACTGTAGAGGAACTTCTGTATCCCCTACCTGGTCTGACAGGAAGTGAGCTTCCTGCCAGATAAAGTAGAGATTACCGGAATTCCTCTACTGGTGGTTTGTGGCTTGGCCACACAACACAGGAGGAAGGAGGTGAGCTGGCACAAGGGGAAGCATCAATGGGAGGGATTGGGCAGAGGAGAGGCCCATAGAGGGCTGAAGGGAGGAAGAGGCACAGAGAGGGCTGAGGGGGAGGGGACACACAGATGGCTGAGGGGGAAGAGGCACACAGAGACATGAGGTAGGGAGGCACACAGAGGGGGGGAGAAGAGGCACACAGAAGGGCTGGTGGAGACAAAGACACACATAGGGGATGGAGGAGACAAAGAGATACACAGAGGGCTTAGGGGAAAAGAGAGACACACCAAAGGGCTGGTGGGACAAGAAACCCACAAAGGTGAAAAAAGGGGAAAAAAGTAAAAAAACTGACACACAAAGGGGTTGGGGGAATATGAGAGACACAAATAAAAGATGGGAAGAGAAAGAGACACACAAAGGGGCTAGGAGGAAGAGACCCACATCTGGCTGAGGAAGGGGACAAGAGACACACAAAATAGTTGGGGGAGAATGAGAGTTGGAGGGCCACATGTCGCTGGGCTTGCCTAGGGTGAAAAATATTATTGCATGGGCCCTGGCTTCTCTCTTAAGAGAGATCAGCAGCTGGAAGTTGAAGATCAAATGTTCTGGGCTTACATACATATGCAGCTTGCTGTCTACACAATGCCACAATGCCACTGGACCACAAGTGTGTCATATCTTCCCTCACAGGCCACAGGTGAGAGGGTGGATTAAAATTAAAATATATATTTTTTAATTATAAAAACAAAAAAACTAAAAAACGTTATGCCCACTGAATACACCCTTATCCTACCACACATATTTACACACACACACACACACACACACACACTGAATCCACTACACAAACTCACTCACTGCATTCAATACACACTGCATCCACTATCCACACTCACATATTGCATCATTGCATCCACTACACAAACACACGCACTGCATCCTCTGCACACACACACACACACACACTGCATTCATTATATACACACTGCATCATCTATCTATACACACACTCTGCATGCACTATAAACACGCTGCATCCACTACACACACAAACTGCATCTACTATACATACACATTGCATCCACTAAACACAAACAAACCTTGTTTATCAATAAAAGTAAACAAGATGTAACACTGTAATAACAATATTGCAATATTAACTAAATATATATATACATATGTGCTATACCCAATATGTCCAATTTAAAGAAACATAAAAGCATATCCAGGGGTCAAGTCCTGGGGGGAAAAGTGTGGGAACTCACCCGAGACCCCCCCCCAAAGATGCACTTGTATGCATAGACACACGCACGCACGCGCGCACGCACACACACATACTGATGACATTCATGCGCACACACTCTGACAGGCTCACATACAAATGCAATCACAGACAAATACACACACACTCACAGACACACACTCACTCACAGACACACAGACAAACAAACACTCACAGACAAACACACACTCACAGACAAAGATACATACACTCACAGACAAAGACACATACACACACTCACAGACACACACACACACACACACACACACTTCCAGACACTCACAGACAAACACACACACACACACTTCCAGACACACACACTTCCAGACACACACACTCACAGACAAACACACTAACAGCCACACACACATAAGCTCACACTCACAGACACACACACTCCCAGAGAAAGATACATACAATCACAGGCAAAGACACATACACACACTCACACTTCCAGACACTCACACACACACACACACACACTTCCAGACACACACACTCACAGACAAACACACTAACAGCCACACACACATAAGCTCACACTCACAGACACACACACTCCCAGACACACACACACTCCCAGACACACACTCCCAGACACACACTCACAAACAAAGATACATACACTCACAGACAAAGACACATACACACACACACACACAAACACACTCACAGACACACACACACAAACACACACACTTCCAGACACACACACACTCCCAGACAAACAAACACACTAACAGACACACACACATAAACTCACACTCCCAGACACACAAACACTCCCAGACACACACACTCCCAGACTCACACTCACAAACATACATTTTTACAAAATGCTTAACAAATGTCCTCCCAGCCTTCCTACCTGGAGAGCTGGCGTGGACTTGTCCGGGGTCCAGTGGGGCTAAAGCCCGGCGGGCGGCTGTGGTGCTGATACATGCGGCGAGGGAGCTGCTGGTCTGTCTCCTCTGCTCCCTCGCGGGCTGTCTATTAATGCAGTGAGCGAGGGAGCAGAGGAGACAGACCAGCAGCTCCCTCGCCGCGTGTATCAGGCACCACAGCCGCCCGCCGGGCTTTAGCCCCACTGGACCCCATAACAGGGGAAACACGAGGTTCCTGCAGGAGCAACGGGAACGGCGTTCCCACTGTAAAAAAAGTGCAGGAATGCCGTTCCCACGCGTTCCTGCAGGACTCGAGCCCTGAGCATATCTATGTTGATTTGGAATACAATATTTTAATGACACACATCACCTACTTTACCACTTAAGTTATGCCTGGTTTTAAGTCAAGAACCATTAATTTTTTTGGCAAGTTAATGGAAGAAAAAGGTTATGACATTTTGCGACTGCTATCATGTTAAAAAAATTTTTTAATACCACTCAAAATTCAGAAAATACTAAAGTTGGATTGTAATATACACTTCAGATTGATTAACCAATTACCAATTGTTGCTAATGTTAGAGATTTTCCACACACTAAAATGTAACAAATGCTGACATCTGCTAATTACAAGTTCTTAAAAATTGCATTTTGTAGCACTGAAACTGATAATAATTGATAATGTTAGCGACAGCTATTTTAGTGATTATGATCTTGATGTTAAATTATTGAGTCAAGTCTGAAAACAAACCCATACAAAGAGCCATGCTTCAGTTTCAACACCTAGCAAAAGAAAAATCCTGTCACAGTGTTATTCTACTCCAGGTTGGGACATAAAGTTGGCCTGGTAATTTTAAAATCAGAGCGGCCCAGTGGGACGAGGTGGAGCCACAGAGTAAAACAAACAGGCCACTCCAGACGCAGAGCTCTCACATGGGAATAGGCCCTTTGTTTTTATTTTTTGCAGTGCAAGGGAATTTAATGAAATGCTTGAGCTGCATTTGCTGGTGACTTGTCTTTGGTGTCTCCATAAGTGCAACCAGTGGTGTATTTTAGTTTTGCGCTGCCCTAGGCATGACTAAACCTGGGCACCCCCTAATCTAAATTTGCCCTACCCCTTCCTGTCAAGGCCACACTTCTTCCTCTTTAAACTACACCGTTTCCTACTACTTTTAAAGGGAAACTATAGTGCCAGGGAAACAAAGCTGTTTTCCTGGCACTATAGTTCCCTATAGTGCCCCCCTCGGCAATGAAGGGGCTAAAATCCCTTTGGTCACTTACCTGAATCCAGCGCCAATGTCCTTCGGCGCTGGGTCAAGCTCCCTCTCTGCGCTTGCATTAGGCTTCCCCATAGGAAAGGATTGTATCAATTCTTTCCTATGGGGATTTAGAAGATGCCCGATGTCCTCATGCACAGCGGGAGGACGTCCAGCGTCAGGTGACTTTTGGTTGCCTAACCACCATGAAGTCCCTCTAGTGGCTGTATGGTAGATAGTAACCAGAGTTGGAGTTAACCCCTCAATGTAATTATTGCAGTTTCTGAGAAGAGATTGGGATACGGCACCCAGACCACTTTACTGAGCTGAAGTGGTCTGGGATCCTATAGTGTCCCTTTAAGCACACACTCACATTCACTGACAGACACACACTGGCAGATACACACTGACAGTCACATACATGTCACTGACAGTGAGACCCACTGATTTGACACACATTTATTGACAGACACACATTGGCAGATACACACTTACAGTCATACACATACACTCAATGACAAACACAGACTCACTGATTTGACACACACACACATTCACTGACACACTCATTTATTCATTGACAGACACACATGCAGACTGACAGACACACACTGACACCCATTGTCAGACACACTGATAGTCACAGAATCAGAGACTCTCACTGATTTGACACACACACACACACACACACACACACACACACACACACACAAATGCATTAACAGACACACACATGCACTAACAGACACACATTCCGACACATACGCTCACAGACACACTCAAAGACATACACACACACTCACAGACACATACACACATTCAGACACATACACACACTCACATTTACACTCACAGACACACACACAACTTAATAATGTAATTATAACATTTCCACCCGGCCTCCCCACCTGGCGAGCTGGTGTGGACCCGTCCCCGGGGTCCAGTGGGGCTGCTGTGAGGCGGGCAGCTTCCCATCCGAGGCGGCGAGGGTGCTGTGATCTCTCTGCTCTGCTCCCTCGCGGGCTATCTACTGATGCTGGGAGCCGGAATATGACGTCATATTCCGGCTCCCACGGCATCAGTAAACGGCGCACAAGGTAGCAGAGAGATCAAAGCTCCCTCGCCGCCTCGGATGAGATGCTGCCTGATGGAGGGGAGGGAAGGAGGGAGGGGGGTCTCTATTAGCTGGCCAGCAGGACAGCTCTTGCACCCCCCTCATAACAGGGGAATCACACGGGACGCCTCAGTGTGCCTAAATAGTACTGCCCAAGGCAAATGCCTAGTTTACTTTGGGCTAAATACACCCCTGAGTGGGACACCAGAGGATAAAAGGGCCAGGAAAGGGTATTGTGCTTGCATTTGGAGGCTGCTTGTGGAATTGTGTGTTTGTGTGTAAAGTCAGTTGTGGTGTGTTGAGTAAATAGGTCTGTATCTGTTGTATTTAAATTGTTTCTCTGTGTTTTGCTTTTTTGTTCTAGTACATTTAGCTAAGGGCTATAGTGTGTGTCTGTCTAAGGCCTATAGAGAAAATGAGAGTGTGTGTGTGTGTAGGTACTGTAGTGTCTCTGTAGAGGATGAAGTGTGAATAGGAGCTGTAGATTGTGTTTGTAGGGATGTAGTGTGTTGTTTTAAGGAATGTAGTGTGTGTGAGTGTAGGGAAAGGATGTCAAACTCAAAGGCTAACATGGGCCAAATAAACAAGGTTTAAGTTTAAGTGGGCCTAAAAAAAAAGAAACTTAAATTTTCATAGAAAAGTACAGTATAAAAAACAAAACAAAACCAAGAACAATGATAAAATGAATGTGTTCTACTAAACTCCAGTCTCCCTTCTACAAAACCCAAGCCTCCACCTCTACTAAATCCCGGCACCCCCTGTCAGGATTACAGAATGATCCAGCATGTAGAATTGTGTAACACAGAGGGCTGATAGGTAACATATACCGCACCTTAGAATGGCTGGACTAACGTACCAAAGAATAGTCAGGAATAGCCACGGTCAAGGGATACAAGGGATACAGAAAGAGACACCATGATAAGGAAAAGCCAGGAGTCAGGGATACCAGAAAAGAAGGAAGTCAAAAAACAATGCCAAAGTCAAATAACCAGAATTACCAGAATAAATAACGCGTTTTTGGACAAGCACGGGGGAAACCATGACAGGGCACTGAGCAGGATGAGAACTGGGCCTAAACACCCCTCCTCCATCTGATAGGCTGTAACCGGCCTTTGACCCCAAAGTCAGTTACCAGGTTTCCATTTGCATAATTGCTGCTCAGCATTACCCTTCTGTGGATTAGGTTGCTGCTCGGAACAACTTTTCCTGTGTGGACAGTAAATGTCATTAACCACATTTTTATAAGCGGATGAATACGTAACACCCCCTTCTACTAAACCCCACAACCCCCTCTACTAAACCCCAGCACCCCCCTCTACTAAACTCCAGCACCGCCCCTCTACTAACTCCAGCACCCCCCTCTACTAAACCACAGCACTTCTAAACTCCAGCCCCCTCCTCTACTAAACCCCCATCCCCCCCTCTACTAAACCCCAGCACCCCCTCTACTAAACCCTATCCACCCCTCTACTAAATTCCAGCCCCTGTTTTAAAAAAATATTAGCCTCAAGACTGACTCCACTCACATTATGTATCTGAATCTGGCATCCTGCATCTAAACCCCCAATGACGCCGTCCACACCCTGTGCTAGAGCTGAAACCCCTTGAAGGCAGAGCATGTATATGTCACGTTGGAACGTGACGATGCGCACCTCTGCACGCCTCTGCCCGCCTCCATCTGCCTGCCTCTAGGCGCCTCTGTCCCCCTCCGTGTCCCCTTAGCAATGAATTTCTTTGCTGGGCCGCAAATATTTTCATTGTGGGCCGCAAGTTTGACATCCGTGGTGTAGGGGATCCTGTGTGTATGTAGGTGCTCCATCGTGTGTGGGTGTGTTTGTATAGTGACTGAAGTGTGTGCATCTCTAGGGTATCCAGTGTGTGTGTGAATGTTTGGGCTGAGATAGGGGCTGTATTGGGGGTGAGATGGGAGCATGTTTTTTCATATTTGTTTTTATTATTCTTATTAACAAACAAACAAACAAACAAAAAGTGTATTTCCCCCTCCCTGTTTCTTACCTTGTACCAGGGAAGGGGGACATTCAAAATCCCACTTGTCCAGTGGTTAGATACTCCAGTCGGCACGGATATCATGGCTCACCGGCTTGTTTGCCTAATGGCCAATCTGGGCCTGTTCCCCTCTATGCAATCCTGTTGTACAATAATGGGGCAGACTAAGAACCAAAAACTGGAGGACCTAATGGCTTCCAGCTTACTTAGTGCTGCCAGTGGCTGAACTGTATACATACAATGATAAGGAAGTCATTTTCTGGATGAGATGGTGTGGCTAAGGAGGTTGGCTTATCATGCATCATTCTGCAAGGCATTTTTGGGCAAAATCTATCTAAAGATTTGAGCATGCAAAAATAAATAAATACAGCAAGTTAATGAAGTCAAAGCCAACCAAATGGATAAAAGTAACACTAATACCCAGAGTGTCACAAGTCCTGCATTCGTATGCTTAATTCACATATGCTTAAATTCACTTACGTGGAAATATTGGCATAGATATTATTATTGGTATTTACATACTGCCAACTTATCCTACAACACTTTACAATATTCTGAACAGGGGGAAATTTAACAATAAATGAGACATTTACAAAATTAGACAGGAACAATATAATCTCTAGGTACTTTTTGCAGACTAGAGATATAATTCATAGCAAAGGATGCTTATATTCATTGAGTGCAATAGGTATATTTATTAAACCAGTCATTGGAATCTCAAAATACTGAAGTGCCTTTATACCCCAGAAGTCAGCTGTTCTCCAGACTTTCAAAACCTGCATTAATTCCATGGTCACTCACTTAGGCCACAGGTTTTCCCTAATTCTAAGCTTTGGGCGAACAATAACTAAACCTCTTGAACATGTCTGCATGCTTTATATATTTAGATGCAGCATATGTGCCTAATCATATTGTAGCCACTGAGTGTTTATATATAGTGCAGTGGTGAGATCTCAGAAAGCTGCTGTGTAGTTGTTACTTTGAGCTACAGGATAGCTGAGGAGATCACAAAACCATGTATGACCAACATAGCATTGAGCATTGCAAAGGAACACCTGATCGGTGCCTCTTCTGTTAACAAAAGGCCATTCTTGCTGATTTGTCATACAAGAGGTGATAAGAACCAAATATCTTTTAGTGCAATAAATATATAAAGTGCAAGAGATAATTGCCACCCAAGTGAATATATTACTACTCATACAGATGTAAAGAATATTTTTTTGCCGATGTCCATCATACAAGGCATATATAGAACAAACAGAATAAAATATAATATAGTGTAGTAATTTTATTTTAAAGGGGCACTATAGTCACCAGAACAACTACAGCTTATTGAATTTGTTCTGGTGAGCAGAATCATTACCTTCAGGCTTTTTGCTTTAAACACTGTCTTTTCAGAGAAAATGCCGTGTTTACATTACAGCTTAGTGATAACTTCACTGGCCACTCCTAAGATGTCTGTTAGAGATCCTTCCTGGGTCATTGCTGCCTAAAATGCATCCAAACATTCAGTGTCTCCTCCCTCTGCATGCAGACACTGAATTTTCCTCATATAGATTAATTGATTCAATTAATCTCTATGAGGAGATGCTGATTGGTCAAGGCTGTGTTTGAATTGTGCTGGCTCTGCCCCTGATCTGCCTCTTTGTCAGTCTCAGCCAATCCTATGGGGAAGCATTGTGATCAGAGGCTACCACTTCTGCTGATGTCAGCAGGCAGTGGGCAGGTCTAAAGGAAACAGGGACAAAGTTAGCAGATGCAGACTTGAATACAAGTATGTTTTTACTATTTTTAGGGAGGCATGAGGGGACCAGGGCAGCTAGATAGTGGTTTTTACCCTATAGGGTCAGGAATACATGTTTGTGTTAATGACCCTATAGTGCTCCTTTAAAGGGACACTCCAGGCACCCAGACCACTTCTGCTCATTGGAGTGGTCTGGGTGCCAACTCCCACTACCCTTAACCCTGCAAGTGTAATTATTGCAGTTTTTCATAAACTGCAATAATTACATTGCAGGGTTAACTCCACCTCTAGTGGCTGTCTACTAGACAGCCACTAGAGGTCACTTCCTAGTTTCTAGCACAGGTTTCCTGTGCTAGAGCGTCGCTGGACGTCCTCACGCTGTGTGAGGACCTCCAGCGTCACTCAAAACCCCATAGGAAAGCATTGAAATGATTTTTCAATGCTTTCCTATGGGGAGACGTAATGCGCATGCACGGCATTTCCGCGCATGCGCATTAGGTCTCCTCGGCCGGTGGGCAAGATTACTCTCGCCCACTGGCCGACGTAATCACAAGGAGGAGCGTCGCGGAGGCAGAGACAGCGGCGAGGGACATCGCCGCTGTCCCAGGTAAGTCACTGAAGGGGTTTTCACCCCTTCAGTAACCGGGGATTGGGGGGTGGGAGGGAGAGGGATCCTCCAGTGCCAGAAAAACAGATAGTTTTTCTGGCACTGGAGTTTCCCTTTAACAATTTAAAACTACAAGAATAAAAACCACTCACAAATGTACATGCACACAGATGACAAAAATGTTCCTAAAACATTCTTTAACTGTACTGCAGGTTCTGAAACAGGTACTTTGGTTTCTTGGTAAGCGGTATCCAGACTAGATTGGAGGTTTACTGTCCCAATATCGACAAAGGATACTTTAGGAACACTTTTTTCCCTCTGTGTACTCGGGAGTGTTTTTCATTTCTATGGTTTTAAATCGTAATAATAAAATTATTACAATATATTATATTTTAATCTGTTTTTTTTTCCTATTTATTCCATGAATGATGGACACCGGCAAAAATAATATCTTTACATCAATATGACTGGTAATATATTCAGTTGGGTGGGAGTTATCAGTTACAATCTATATTTCAATTGCACTTTATATATTCATTGCACTAAAAGATATTAGTAATGTCAGTACCTCTTCTTGGTTGATGTATTGTTTTGTGGTACTATTTGGCGAAAGTATAGTAGGTGGTTTTGAGATTCACTTTTCCTTATTTTTTTATTTATATAAAGAGGCCAATGGTAAGCATAAGGATTGCGATCAGAACAGATTTATCACTTGACCTCCAACATTTTTTATAGTGAAAGGAGAACTATTCAAAGTATAATAAAGAGGGAAAGATAAGAGAAGAGAGGGAAGAAGGGGAAAAGTAATGTGTTGCTGTGATTGAATCCCATCCCAATCTACACCACATCCTTATGACCTATTTGAGATAGATTCTTTCCACAGTTCCCATACCTTGAAAAGGAAGTGTATGTATGTCTTATTTTGGACATTAACTCATCCACAATGTAGTTTTCCTCAATTTTGAGTAAATCTTCTTCAAGGGATTGCGCCTCTATTTCCAACCAACATGCCAGCAAAACCCTTGTAGCTGCTAAAGAAATCAGGTCCAATAGGTTTTGAGTGTGTTTAGGTATTTTGTCAATCGGGCAAGAAAGTAGGAACACCCAGGGAGAAAGTAAACAGGCTTATGGAGGATCTTTGCTGCTAAGTCTCTAATCCTTTTCCGAAACCCATGCAGTTTGGGACAGTCCCACCACATAAATGCCAACAGAGGTCGGTTGGATTCCTTCCAATTTTTTTGTAAGAAAACTGGTGCTACATGCCATCAAAAAAAGATTTTAAACATTTGTTCTTGGGAGAGAACGCAATTTAGATGCAGCCTACAAAATTTCCTCTCAATCTATATCCAAATCCACCTCCCAGTGATCTATGTATCTCATTGGTCCCCAAACTGAGGGTTCTGCACATAAATGTGTGTAGAAAAGGGAAATAAGGCCTTTTTTAATATACATCTTCATTACAGATGTGCGTAAATGTTACGACCATGGACATTGCTACCTCCGTAATGTCTGTTAAGTAAGCAAAATTTCATATCTGGAGATAGAGAAAAAAGTCAGTCGTCGTTAAATAAGTTTCTTTTTAAGTTGTTTAAAACTTACATGTTCTGATTTGTTTTAATTCTTGCGATCTCCAGATTCCTAAAACCATGTGGTCTCATTCCTGGAATGAACTGTCTAATGCCCAGGACTGGTGTCAGAACTATATCATATTTGGCTCTAACTGTAAGGGCTTACCTTGGTTGGAGTCCGAAGTGCAGAGATGTACGCTCACCCTTGCAGATAAACACAGTCCAAGGTGACCAGGTAAGAAGCCACCTGGGTTGTGAATCTGTGCACGGGTGCTTTGCAGGAAAAGTGCTCCAATTCGCAGTACAGGCAAGGGCACAAGCTGAAGAATAGTTGAGGAATAGCTGTAGTCAGAGGAAGCCAGAGGTCAGGATAAATGAGTTGTGGAGCCAAGGTCAGAAGCCGGGTTCAGTCTGGAGAACAAGCTCAGGAGACAAGATAGCAGGAACTAAATATGTCAACGAGGAACAATTAACTGACCCTGTCCTCAGGGAGAGGCAGGCTTAAATACCTTGCTAAATGAGCAATCTGCCTCAGGTGGACAATGAGTGACAGGAGTTCCTTCAGGTAAAGTCCAGCCCCCTAATGCTGCAGACAAGGCAAGATTGGACATCAGGCTGAATAATAATCACATTTGACCGACCGCAAGCATGGCTTTCATGCCCAAAACAGTTCCACAGATTTAGGCTGTGCGGACAGTTTATCTTCTCCTCTATCCTGGAGATAATTGGCTTAAGTGGTTGTGGTAACTTAATTATCTCCAGTAACAGGAAATATCAGTCAAAAAACTGTTACAAAAACCACATCAAAATACATAACTCTTATAATACAATGTTTATCCTATATGTCCAACATATCCCCAGATAGCTTGGATCTAAGCGCTCAATATGTACGAAAAGCGATCAGATCTCACAAATACAGTTGGATCGCCATGGGGTTAAACAATAGCAAGGACTGAGAGATTGAGGAGGGACAAAGCAGCCAGTTTCAACTGGTCTGGCAGTGTCCCTGGGACAATGCCCTGCTGGAGAAACAATACGACAGGAAAAAGGGGTAGGGGAAGAGGCACACATTCCCATGGATTAAAAGGGGTAGAAAGGAGTGTATTAAAACCCCATAAGCCCAAATAGGGTTTTTAAACGGCAATACTCCCAGGGGCCATAGTCACATGGCAGGAAGCTGGCAATTAGTCCTCTCCAAAAACTCATGGCAAACTACCTGAAAAAGGGGAGTTTGTCACAGTACTCAAAGAGACATTTGCTTTAGTAGTTCTCGCAGGGGAGGCAGTTGCAGCTTTCAATGTTTTCTCAAACATCTCAAGATCCTGCTTAGGTACAACAGTGCCATTAGAAGCATATGTGCAGTCAGGTGAAAGAACATCTTTGGCATAGCAGGAAGTGGTGATGGTGCTTTCTTGAACAGGTGCTTTGTCAGGTAGTAGTGAAGGCTTCTCTGGAGCAAGAGATGGAGATTTCTCAGAGATACCGGATGCGTGTTCTTGAGGGACACTGGTAACGTTGATTACCGTAGTCTGGGTACCTTTTTGCATCACGGAACGTGGACAGGTCTGACAACATCCTTGGTAGTTTACAAGCTGTGTAGTAGGGATGACAGGGTGGATCCGAACAGTACCTACTTGAAGAGCCTTGGGCCAAGGTGGGCGAGTAGGGCAGAGGCAGATAAAGTGCCCTCTTTCTCCACAATAGAAACAAAGGCCACTGCCTCTCCATCAGTCTCGTTCTTCAGACGACAACCTAGTGCAGGTGAAGCCGATCTCCATGGGTTCCTCGGTGTCCTCTGGAGTGTCAAGGCTTACTTGGGTAAAGTCAGGGTGACAAGGCAGGTCCCTGAAGGTAGGCTTGCGCTGTAACAGGATGGAGTCGTTGTATTCGTGTAGGCTTTTCTTTTCTCTAGGTACCCGAGATCCACGGGAAAATAGAGCAAGGGTCCCTGGGTGAAAACAGGCAAGGGAAGCGTCCCCTTTCGGGATACGAATGCTCCCCTTTGCTGCCGCTCATCTATGTGAACGGCGGCCACCCTGGGAAGCACTAATTAATTACTTCCCTTGCGGTTTCACACTTATGTTGCAAGTTGCCGACGTTCTAATTGATTGGTGCAAACATTCCAAGGGGCACTTGGGAGGGCCTCGTTTGGGAACCAAATGAGACGAGAAGCAATCCGCGAATACTCCCCCTGGATGGCGTTCGGCTAATGAACAGGTCGCCACCCAGGGTTCGCACGCGTCGAGGCTTCCCTTGCGGTTCGTTAGCGAGGTGTGAACGTTCTAACAAAACATTCTAAATGGGATCTTAGGGTGGTGCCCGTTCGGGAGACAAACGGAACCAGTTCGTATGAGCTCTCTCGAATGGAGAACAGGTAAAACATTCATAGACTCACGAATACATGGGGGAAATACAGGCAATCGCATTAAGACAATTCATGGACGGGCAACGGTCCCGCCACAGATAATATTCAGGAATTCCTTGGGAAGAGCTTTGTTATTAGCATTAATCAGCATGGTTTTATGAAACATAGGTCATGTCAAACTAACCTAATTGCATTCTACGAAGAAGTAAGAAGAAGTATAGATCAGGGTGTTGCAGTGGATGTGATCTACTTGGATTTTGCCAAGGCATTTGATACGGTTCCTCACAATAGGCTAGTCTTCAAACTAAAAGAAATTGGTCTAGATGAATATTCTTGTTCTTGGGTAGAACATTGGCTTAAGAATTGAGTACAACAAGTTGACATTAATGGTAAATTTTCAAGCTGGTCAAAAGTGGCAAGCGGTGTCCCTCAGGGTTCTGTTTTGGGACCGCTTCTATTTAACATATTTATAAATGATCTTGAAATAGTCATTGAAAGTCATGTTTTAGTGTTTGCAGATGACACAAAACTTTGTAAAGTAATACAATGTGACTGGGCACTAAAATGGCATATGAAATTTAATGTAGAGAAAGTTATGCACTTCAGGTTCAAGAATGCACAAGCAACTTACACCCTAAATGGTAGTGAATTAGGGATAAGAACACACAAGGATTTGAGAATTGTTATAGACCACAAATTAGGCAGCAATATGCAAAATGTCAATATATAGTTGCTAAGGCCAGTAAGGTTTTGCCATGTATAAATAGGGGCATAAATTCTCAGAATGAAAATATAATTTTGCCTCTTTATAAATCACTGGTAAGATCACATCTTGAATATGCTGTGCAATTTTGGGCACCTGTTCTAAAGAAGGATATCATGGCACTAGAAAACGTGCAGAGACGAGCTACAAAATTGATAAAAGAAATAGAGCATTTTAGTTTCCTCAGAGGGGATATGATAACATTATACAAATATATTTGGGCCAGTACAAATCATTATCTGCAAATCTATTCATAAACAGGACTATATATAGGACACAAGGTTGTGCGTTTAGGCTGGAAGAAAGAAGATTTAATCTAAGGCAAAGAAATAATTTTTTTTGTTTTTACAGTAAGAACAATATGGATGTGGAATTCTCTCCTTAAGAGGTGGTTTTATCAGAGTCCATACAGATGTTTAAACAGCAATTGGATAAATACTTGCAAAAACATAACGTACAGGGATACAATTTCTAATTAGTGGGGTAATAGCTGCTTGATCCAAAGAGATATCTGACTGCCATTTTGGGGTCAAGAAGGAATTTTTTCCTAGTTTGTTGCAAAATTGGAAGCGTTTCAGACTGGGTTTTTTTTGCTTTCTTTTGGATCAACATCAAAAACATATGAGAGGAAGGCTGAACTTGATGGACGAAAGTCTCTTTTCAGCTATGTAGCTATGTAACTATGTAATTCTGTGAGAGACTAAAACTGCATCCTGACAAAAAGTTTAAGGTTCAAACTTTCACATACCCCATTTACAGTTTTTTAATCCACGAGGAGGCAAACACAAACAATGCTGTCATGAAATAATTTTATATTGTCTCAAAATCAGGTAACATATTCCTTCTTAACTGCTGATTTCCTTCTTCGATTATGAAACATTCACTGTTAATTAAACACTAGCTGCATTGATAACAATTTGCTTTTATAACATTTGTGGTCTAATTTGGATTATTGTATTTCCATACATGTCCCTCCTTGTGAAAATATCTAGAGAGACGATCTCAATCAATCAAATGCTTCTCCATAGAGCAGCACTGGTGGCCCTTCAACTCATTCAATTGGTATTCTTTTTATAGAGAAGCATTACAATACTTCTGTGCAAAGATTTCCCTGCACACATGAAGCCTGTACATTTTTTAAAGTCTTCCCAAGGAAGTGCTTCTAACGGCTGTCCGATTGACAGCCACTAGAGGTATGCTGACTGGAAACTGTGAAAAATGGAAATGCTTACAATTACTAGCCTGCTGGGACAGCATCTAGGCACCAAGGACATTACATTAAGCTGCAGGGGTTTGGGTGAAAGTCTTTATTTAAAGTGTCACTGTCAGTGCTCAGTATTTCAATAAATGTAATCTTTATGAAATTCTGATGCTGACTGCATTGAAATATCATTGACATTCCAATGTACTATAATGATACCATAAAATAAAGTAGGGACTGCTTAGTCTTATGGACAAGCTTGAGGTTGGCAAAAGATGGCATATGGTGGAGTTCCATGATCACAAGGGATGGCTGTGGAATTCACACATGGTGCATCACATCATGAGATGTAATCTATGCAGGCACCCACAACCTTGCAGGATCCTCTAAAGATTGTGCTTCATGCTCATGGGTGAAAGTACAGCACTGACACAGTTCCTGGCACATTAAGTAACAGGAATTGAAGAAGACCTCCATAAAGAAGTTGACAAACCCAAACCGGAGATGTCACCTTCAGAGGTCTTTGCAAAATATACAAAAACCCAGAAAGTGACAGATCCACTTTAATATCCTTACCTAGGATAAACTTGGAATCTATATGATAATACCATCAGGAACCATCAGATATGTAAATATATTTCAGATCCTGAACAACATTTGCAAATGTTTATTTGTAAAAAAAATAAAAAAAAAAAATATATATATATAACATTCCTCCCAAGATTGATATGAGAGTGGTATAAGGAGGGAGATGGCCCAGAAGAGAATTTACCAGGGATGCAATATCAATGACTGGTGATAGGGGAAGGTTATGTCATCTTGGTGTACACACATGGCAAACTGACAAGCAGATGTGATGGCCAAGCTCCATAAGGGTAGCCCATGTGCTAAGTGCAACACATTTGCATGGGATTGTAGGACAGTGGTTTGAAATTAACACTCATGCATATTTTGCTGTATCTAAGCACATGCTTGAAAATTGTATCACATTGTTACTTAATAGGAAACAGCTCCACCAGCTTACATGTAACATTTGTCAGTTGAGTGAAAAGATAGCAATTATGATGTGTAAATGAGTTTGATTCCCTCTCTCTATATATAGGTATGTGTATGTAAATAGGTGTTACTAGGGGTCAGAATGTTCATAAAACAAAGTAGTCTTTCTAGAATTTAGAATTATTGAGTTCCCAAACTCTTTGATCCGAATTGTGGTTTTACACTGCCTCTCTTGTTCTTTAAAAAAGGAACAGGTGATTTATTGGCATTGGCTACTTTATAGGTAACCCCAGTATATGTGTATACATGAGAATGCACGTGGTTTCTATTATCAGAGTAGTATTTTTAGCACTGACTATAGCTTCTAATATTTTAAGAAACTATGGACGCCCTTGAAAACAAATATAGCTTGTTACACATATCAATAACAAATGGTGTGTGTTGTAATTCCTGTTATCTTTTTTATATTTTAGGTGTTGTCAGCTCTGCAAATCTTCAAGTCCTTTTAGATTTGTGAGCACCCTTTATCACTGTTCGCACATACTCTCTTAACATTTTCATTCTAATGCTGTTGGTGCTGGCATACTTTTAGTTCGGTTTATGTTTTTGAATTTTGGTATATAATTTAAAGAAACATGATAAAAACCTCAAACACTCTGAAATAAATTAAAAATGCAATGTCTTTCTATCTCACTTTTTGTGTGCCTTTACCTGGACGGGTTAGATCATTTCACCTGTGTGGCTTTCGGTACATTCCTTAATAAATATAATAAAATAAAACTAGTGTAAAATACAATGAACCTGTGAGTAATTTGCTCAGTGAAAATGTGTATATAAAATAATTACAATTGGCATCCATCATTTTTCTAGAGGTGATCCTCTTCATAAGTGTTATAATTGATACTACATTATATGGTATAGTTTATATTATGTAAATATATTATGCACATAATTATTGATTAATTACTATTGTCAATTTCTTAACAGGGTACTCCACCTATGAACCGTCATATAATAAAACATTGTTTGGGCTATGTCATACATTGCTGGCATGTTCCTCCCTTTACAGTGGAAAAAGTAATGAACAATACAACTAATCTGTGATCTTACTTCGAGGTCAAGTTCTCCCTGCATCCCAACCCTCCTCCACTGCAGGGGTGGGATGTCCCGGAGAAAGAGCTGGTGGCAGAACTTTTTCTGCCCTGCCAATGGTCATCTGTTTCCAGCACACTCTGCGTGCTGCTGATGGATGCAAAATATGCACAGATTTAAGATTATCTGGTCCAGAACTCTCTTTGCACTCAAAGTCTCATGATTAATTCACACCAAAACCACTGTGTAAATTGTAACACATATAACTTTACAGTCTTTATCTGAACAAATTACCCTGATGTTTATGTTAAAGTGCATTTATGGTATATATTGTATCATTCATCATTGTGTACATTGTACAATTAAATTTTCTAGCTAATTGGATTTGAACTACGAACTACTCCTATAAATTTAAGTTTTTATTTTTAATATACAGCTTAAAGCCATCTTGGGTACTGTACCATCAAAATGTTTTATCTGAATTATTAGAGCTCAAGACTATGTGAGTGTATAATCTGTTATTGTCATCATTGTCATTTGATTGAGTCCTAATGGGGATTATATGACAAAAAAACATATAATTAGAGCAATGGGTTGCTCTTATGCATGTGAGTGTGAGCAATATGAGTGTGTTATTTTTGTAAAATGTTTCAGAACTATTATAGTATTGTGGTGAATTTGTATCCTCTATATCTGAATACTACTATTAACATTTCTACTTGACCTCTTTTATTTCTTTACATGGATCTATATATCCATGTACAGGTACATATTTTCTTTTTAGTATATATTATATAGTGCCACTATTTCAGTTTTTTTTATATAAAATAAGTAAAGGGGGAAATTAAAAATACATTTTTAATATATATCTATATATCCATGTACATATATTCTTTTTAGTATATATTATATAGTGCCACTATGTCAGTTTTTTATATAAAATATGAAAAAAGGGAAATTAAAAAAATATATCTTTATATAATAATTTCTTCACAACAAGAAAAATAACTCAAATTAAGTTTAAATATATGAGTCCTGACTGTGAAAATGCCTCATTTTATTTAGCATAATATGTATTTAAAGCAAGAGCAGAGTTGCATATAAACGTATAACACATCAATTTTATGTATAGATTGCTTTGCAAACAGACTTAAATATCACTTATTTTTTTTTAAAGATATAGGACAATTATGGTAAGTAGTAAATATGTTTTTTTTTTTAATTCTTTTTTTTTAATTCAGATGTCGGCTCCGCCCCCCCAGTAAATATGTTTTAAAAGTAAACTTTTGCCAAATCTGGTATACTGAAAAACTAACTTTAAGAGCAGCAGCAGCAGAATCCACAGACACAACACAAAAAGGAATTAGTAGAAAGTAGACAACTCATAATATTTAACTAATGTAACCATTTTAGAACCAACCTCTGCATATCCTGCTGGTTTTATATTTCTATGCATTTTTCAAATATACAGATTTATGTGTAATTCCACTTGTGTCGCACCCAGGACTTGTGTTCTGCTACTGCTGCTAAGTCCTGAAATCCCCCATAGTTACATGGTCAAATTTCATAATGTCAGCTTCATATTTTAAAATTCTAATTTTCACTGTTCGATTCATTGAGCTCATAGCATCCCGTAAAACATTTTTTTTTTTTACAGGATATTTAATGTATGATATTTAAAGACTGTTCATCAGATCATTTCATCATCTGTTTCAGACACATTTTTTTCTTTTCAAATACGGATTGAAGTTTAATGGTGAATGTCATACACCTTGTGTGTTCCACTAGTACAACTATCTCAGATGTGTGCTCTGATTCATCTCTCGAGTAGAGCAATGCCCTATTTGCATACATTTCACAAACATTTGCATAATTTTAACAACAAAATGTAAGTGTTATTGTTGCTATTAATTCATTGACCCTTTTGTGTTTTTCCTGGTAAATGCTGTTTTCATTAGATCTCCATGTCATGTTTTTGGCTTTGTATTGGCTATGTATTTAGGCAGATAAATAATATACTCATTGCTGTTGTGAGAGTTTGAGCACCGGCCTACTTTCTGTGTTTTTAAAATAGATCTCAATTACCTGGCATAACTCACAATTAAATAGTGGTTAAACACACTTGAGCTTATTTGTGTGCCAATAACACGTCTTAAACAAGTGTTTACTTGCTCACTGCCTTTGTATGAGTGCGTATTTGTTGAATAAGGCTGAATGTACTTGAGAGTTATTTAACCAATGCAATTGAACATATAATTAGACAATTAACTTTGTGTATCACTAAGCAATGTTCAGATTATTATATTGTAAACATTCATATTTGGCCATTAAGAATGGAGTTACATTAAGATAGCTTAATCTCTGCATTGTGCTTCATTCTTAATTCACTGAATCCTTATCTTGGATGGAAGATTTAGCATAGTTCAAAGCAAAGACAATGTAATTTGGCAAGAGGAGGTCTACACAAAAGAAACCCTATGCCTTTTGTGCACCATTACAATGAATAAAGGATACACTTCTGATTAAAATATGTGATATTCCTTACAACTGTAGGTGCCTCTACCAAAACTATTTACATGCAGCCTGTAGGGAGACTTGAGCATACCTCTCAAGTATCCCTATTTAGGAGGGACAGTCCCTATTTTGAGCCCAAATTCCTCTGTCCCATCTTTCTACCCAGTGTCCATCTTTTGTGGAAGCTCGTCATTCTTGGTGCGTCTGGGTTCATAACAGAACACCACAACAATAATAGTCACAGCAATGTGTTTTAAACTACAATAAATGTGTTTAGAAACTAGTCTGTATCAGTAAGATACACCACTCTTGTTCTAAATTACTTTTTGTTACATAAATTGTTATTAGTAAGTCACCTAAAATTAATCAGAACATCCTAACCACTGGTCACCCCCCAATTACACCCCTAAAGATAAAGTCTACCTCTATTTCAAAATGTTGAGATTTATGAAAATATGAAAATAAAAATACAGTTCCCTCCTTCACCCTGGCAACCATCTGCTAGCTCTGCTAAGTGTACATTCAATGTACAGTTTGACCAGTGGTAGGTCCGGTTAATGGTATATTAAGCCACAACAATTTCTAAATGAGGACTTCAAACTTGATAATCAATGCTCCTCCTGTCTGCTCTCATGTGTTATATTTTCTAAAGGTGTTTCTCAAGGATTTTATTGAACTCGGGCCAAAAAAGGGTCACGGGTCTACCAACAAGAGTCATATTTGAAGATCTTCAGGTAACACACAGATATGTACTGGAAACACCCAAACCAGAAGAGTTTTTACACTAACTTATCATCTCCAATCTGTAACTTGACAAGGATGGTACCGGGGACTGCAGGTGTAAAAATTTGTGTTGGAATGAAATGATGATGAAATAGACTACATGCCTAGGTTTCACAAGCTTTTTGGAAGTTACAGACAACAAATCAGAACATGCCCTTTGCAATAACCAGACTCCAATTTTCGTATGTTCCTTTTATGGCCTGTATTCAGCCCACCAAAGGCACTTCATTTCAGGTAAATCTGCTATTTGTTCAGTAGACCATTTTAGTGCACAAGTCTGTGAAAGGCCATTTTATTTTTTTGCTGTTTGCTTTGTACATGTTTGTCTGTTGCTTAGCATTCCTTAAAAGGAATATGCGACTCTGTAGAAGAATACAGTGAAGTATACCCATTTATATATTTAGGGCAAACCTGGGAACATGTACAGTGACATTTTAGAATGTTACAATTATTTTGTATGGTC
Source organism: Pelobates fuscus (assembly GCF_036172605.1). Taxonomy (NCBI): domain Eukaryota; kingdom Metazoa; phylum Chordata; class Amphibia; order Anura; family Pelobatidae; genus Pelobates; species Pelobates fuscus. The sequence continues at coordinate 49,324,667 of NC_086328.1, forward strand.
ATTCTTTAATTAACGGTTGTTTAAATCCCAATAATTCAAAACAGTGACATCATACTTTTTAGAAAGAGCCTAACTCAGGCCGCATCGCTTTTTAGATATAGACTTTGCATTGTTTTTTCTCCATCCTTTGCAAATTCGGCTGGGATATTGACAAAAGGAACTTTGCAAATGTTTGCAAAACTGGACAGAGATTGTGGTCAGGATTAGCAAGAACAGCAACTTGAAATAAGCACACAGGGCACTGGACAAAACTTGGTTAGAAAAAGGCAAAGCCAACAATATGCAATTAGATAGATTACAGCTTGCAGCTTAACCAGGAGATGTAACTTTGAAGACATCTTCAAAGGAGAAGAAAGTGATTTGCTATATATGTATGATATCATGCTCTCCCATCAGGGGAGGGCTGGCATAGGAGCAGGTGGACAATTGCATCCAGTCCACTAACATACAGATATTGTGGGCCACAACCTCACAGCACCATTCTTCTGCTCATTATAAGCAGTTGGAGGTGTAATGGGATGATGTCAGTTAGCAATATACTGCAGCGGTGAGACAGTAGGCAAGAACTGTGCAGGGCATTTGCCATCACAGCTTTGTGTGGGTTTGTGGCTTGACTGGTGGTCCAAAATCTCAATGTTCCCTATGAATGGATTGGCCCACTGGGATATTTCCCAGGAGACTGTAGTAATTGGGACTGACCAGTCTGTCACACTATGATGAATATCTTTGATGTAGCTGCGGATTGAGATTAGGCATTGGTGTCAACAGAGTCATGAGAAACACAGTTGGTTACTTAGCATGCAAACAATGCTCCCTCATGCTGCCCAGGCCATATAATAATAATAATAATAATAATAATAATAACTAGTATTTATATATTGATGGAGATTGTAGAGATATATGATGTCACTAATTGCAATTTCTGCAGCCTCCTTCTGTTAGATTCTTATATCTTTTACGCAATGTAAGTAGGTCCATGTGCAAAAAGATCCATGAGCTTTGTGTGGAAAAAAGTCAATTTTTACTTGTTTCCTAGGCCAAAAGTTGCCATCCCTCCACTGTATCCTATGAGTTGCCATTGCCTAATTATATATCTGTTCGCAAGGCAAAGATGATTTTGCTTACGGCAGTGGTAGTTGCTTCAATACTTCAGCTGCAGAACACCCAAAAAATATGGGAAACTTGTAGGTGTTCTGTAGCTTAAATATTGAAGCAATTACCAATACTTCAAGCACAATCATCTCTGCCGTGCAAACAGATAGTGAAAGATATAAATATGCAATAGCATAAAAAATTATGAATCCAACTAGTAGTAAGAACACATAAAGTGAGCATCAGGTGTCAAGGCATTATACAATTTTAAAAAATATTTTGACTATTAAAGAAGCCAGCTGGAGGTAGATAATGCAAATTCAAAACGTATTTATTTTGTGTTAAAAAAAACAAAAAAAACCAACTTTTTTTTTTACCTTTGAATTACAGTGATGGAACCCCACTGGACAGCCAGGATGAAGTATGAAATCATTAAATCTTTTTTTTTCAATGGAAAAAATATTCTAAAAAGCCCCAAAAGCACTTGTGACATCATAAGGCACTTGTGACATCACTTAATATAGCAGGACAACCAAAGACACCAGGTGAGAGTTCTGGTGATGCTACCATGTATTAAATGTAAACACAGGAGTTTAGTTTAAAATGTCTTATATATAAAGTGCTGGAAGATGTAACAGGAGCAGATCAGCACAGGATGTCCAGAAAGACAGATCTACAAAATGATTCGATCCTTTTGGCACCGATTTCCAATAGGACCTAATTGCAACCGCTACAAATGTGGGCTGTAGAACTTTGTGCTGCAATTGTAACCAAAGCCGACAAGAACACTAGCCTTTAAAGAAGGCAAACAAACAAAAACAGTTCTCTAGATCTTCCTAGTAATGTTTATCCCAGTGGTGGTAGCAGAATCAGCAGTTTGTTCAGAAATAAAAACAATTTTAAATAAATGTTTTCATTTTTCTGTTTTGGATCGCTGTTGGCCATGGGACACAGACAGTTTCCAGGGCTTTAAATTTGTGTCTTTTGATTCTGCAGGTTATATCAACTACCAATATTTCTGGAAATCTCCTGGCCAAGGATCATGTAATTAAAAAAAATAAACATCTTTTGCACAGATGGGATTAATCTTTCAATGTATATTCATGCATGGATATGAAATCTTTACTAGGAACATTAAAATACCTTACAGCTTAGACAGATTTCTTAGGTCAGCAAACTCATATCCTGCACACTTAACAAATTGTGTTAGATCAAGCTGCAAATGTAATGATTTTTCCTTAACAAGCACTATGTAAATATACACAGAGACGTTTATAGTGCTTTGGAAATCAATATGTTTAGAATTGCAAGTGATTTCTGACTATTAAAAGTAAATTGTTTTATCAACTTAATGATCTGAACAAAATAGGCAAATATTATATTTAATTGCTCAGAGCTACAGGAACGTAACGTGTACCAAAAATTGGAATTTCTATTAGACTAACATATGTGCCACACTGATAAATGAAATAACAGCGCATTAGAACCCTGAAGCTATATAGGTGATATTATTAATTATATTATTAATTTACAATTTCCCATCACAAAGAAGTTGAACCACTACAAAATGAAGGTCTATATTAATGCATGCAAGTGCTGATAGGCTGTTAAAGTCAAGAACCATAAGCCCCACACTCCTTATCCTATACATGCTGTCTTATATCAATAGCAAACAAGCATTGATTTTATAGTGAAGTCACTTTGGGATGAGAATGAGTAACTCCGGGCAATGCTATCACTGTATTACACGGAAATGGTCCAAGTAACAAGATGAACATTGATTCAGCATTATGTTTGATCAATAATGAAATAAGTAACTTCAGGGCCAAATTAAAATGCAAGCTGGCTTCGCACAGCCAGAGTCCCTGCCAAATGACAGAGCAAATTCAACAGGGATGGCTATATTTGCACTGAAGGCTGCATCTGCTCTGTAATGGAAGCACTGCCGGAAGGTCTTCCATGAATCGCAGTCGCATCCGGAAGGCGAAGTTTATTCGTATGCTGCGAGCAATTGCTTTATCAGTTAGCGCTCTCCAGTGATTAATTTGTACCTGTGTGATGATTCTATGCAAGTATGTCATTGCTTTTGTCTTACAGACGATAGATGAAACAATGGAGAAAAAATTAATATTGGTATGATTCTTTTCTTTTCTTTTATTTATTTTTCTTTTCTTTAAATTATGACACCAGCATGTTTTACATCAATGTACATAAGAGACTAGGGATTCGAGTTGAGATGGGAAATGTGCAAAGAGGCTTACATTTGTAAGAACAAGGGGAAAAGTTACACAAACGGTAACGTGCAATCCATTCACAAAAGAAAATAAGCAGGTATTCAGTTTTCATGACTTATGTACGCTGATGGTTGAAAGGTTGTTGCCTGTTTTGAATGAATGCTGGGACAGTTTGAAAATCTTTCTCTTTATCTAGATTTTATTTAAATAATGTGAAAACATTAACAAAGATATAACGTATGAAAGTGTAGTATAGTCAGCGGGAGCGCAAGTTGTATGAATCATGGATAGGCCATGGAGTGTTAGCATTTCGTTCTTCTTAAGAAGTGGGTTTTTACAGATTTTTTAAGGATTAAAAAAAAAAATCAAGGAAATTCATTAAAGCAATTTATGATATAGCAGAAGAATGGGGTAGCACAAGTGGACACAGAACAGGTAAAGGTAATTTGCAAAGTGGAGGGACTGAGATGCACTGTTCATGCTTATCAGAACAAATATTTTGTATGGGAAACAGCTGTATAAAATTTATCGTTAAATCCTAGGCAGAAAGGATGCCATGATGACGATTGACAAACAGATATGTTCTTAGAAGAGTGTTCTTAAGGAAGTAAGCTTGGCAGCATTGATCATTTTAAACTGTAAGGAGCGATATGATTGATATTGAGCTTGTTGTTTTAATGAAGATGGGAGATAATTAAAGCTCACACAATAGTGTTGGTTTCATCATACATTAGAGATGTGTAAATATGAGTAATATTTTTTTTTTAAAATAAAAGTGACTTTAAACCCCTAAGGAGACATGACATGTGTGACATGTCATGATTCCCTTTATTCCAGAAGTTTGGTCCTTAAGGGGTTAAATTAACTAAAAGAAATGGTAGAGTCAACTATAGCTCCATGATGATGGATTTTTTTATGTAGGGTTAAAGGTTGTACCAGGGGTACTCTTTATATAGAAAAGACAGAGAAGGCAAGAAAGGGGAGGGGTGGTCCTGTATGTGAAGGATAGTAAAATCTAGCCTAATAAACGTTAGTGAGGCGAACATAGAGTCCGTTTGGGTTACGTTAGAATTTGGTAATCACACAATAACTCATGTAGGTGTGATTTACAGGCCCCCTGGACAAATAAAAAAGTTAGATACTCTACTAGTTGAGGAAATAGCTAAAATGACAACAAAGGGGGAAGTTATCATCATGGGTGACTTTAATCTTCCTGATGTTGACTGGAAATCCAAAATAGATGCTTGTGCCAGGAGCACACATATTCTAAACTCCCTACTGGGATTGTCTCTAAAACAACTCGTTGAGGAACCAACTCGTAAGGAGGCTATACTAGATTTAGTGTTTACAAATGGAGATTTGGTATCAGATATTACTGTAGGTGAAAGTTTAGGATCCAGTGATCACCAGTCAGTGTGGTTTAATATAAGAACAGTGACTGAGTCACACCACACAAAAACAAAAGTTTTATACTTTAGAAAAACAGACGTTTCTAAAATTAGAATATCTGTAAAGGAGTCCTTGTCAGACTGGAGCAGTTTAAATGGAGTCCAGGAGAAATGGGATTATTTAAAAGTTGCACTGCTGAAGGCAACAGACAATTGCATTAGGCTTGTCAGTAAAAGCAAAAAATTTAAGAAACCACTGTGGATCTCCGCTGATGTGGCCAAAATAGTAAAAAAACTGTTAGCAATTATAAAAAAAATCTCAGATCTAGGAAGACAGACAGTTCTATAAGATTAGGCAGAAAGAGGCTTTGCAAGTTATATGAGCCTCCAAAGCACACACAGAAGAGAAAATAGCACAGTCAGTAATAAAGGGGGATAAAACATTCTTTAAATGAGAAAATGAAAGTAAAACAAGGATTAGTTAGATTAAAAACAAAATAAGGAATGTATGCAGAAGATGATAAAAGTCTAGCTGATTGCCTCAATGAATATTTTTTTCATTATTTACAGATGAAAATGAAGGAAAGGGGCCTCAGTTAGGAAAAAAAGACAAATGAGTAATTTGTTACATGTGAGTTTACAGAGGTAGAGGTTCTATTTCAACTGTCAAAAGTAAAGACAAATAAGTCGATGGGGCCTGATGCGATACAACAAAGTTATTAAAAGAACTTAGTGGTGTACTAGCAAAAGCATTAACGGATTTATTTAACCAATCATTGTTAACAGGAGTAGTCCCAGAAGACTGGAAATTAGCGAATGTTGTCCCTATTCCCAAGAAAGTTAGTAGGGAGGAGTCGGGCAACTATAGCCCAGTAAGCCTTACTTCAGTAGTTAGGAAAGTGATGGAAACCATGTTAAAGGTTAGGATTGTTGAACATCTAAAATCACATGGATTTTAATATCAGAAACAACATGGGTTTACTTCAGGGAGATCATGCCAAATTAAACTAACTGATTATTTTGATTGGGTTACTAAAATAATAGATCAGGGTGGTGCAGTAGACATTGCTTACCTAGATTTCATTAAGGCTTTTGACACTGTTCCACATAGAAGGCTCATCGATAAACTGCAATCTTTGGATTCCAATATTGTTGAATGGGTTAGGCAATGGCTAAATGACAGGCAACAGAGAGTAGTAGTCAACAGAATATATTCAAAGCAAGGTCAAAGCAAAGCAAGTTACCAGTGGGGTAACCTCAGGGATCTGTACTTGGACCCATTCTCTTTAATATTTTTTATTAGTGATATTGCAGAAGTTCTTGATGGTAAGGTATGTTTTATACTAAAATTTGCAACAGGGTTGATGTTCCAGGAGGGATAAGCCAAATGGCAAATGATTTAGAAAAATTAGAAAAATGGTCAGAGCTGTGGCAGCTGACATTTAAGTGCAAGATAATGCACCTTGGACGTAAAAACCCAAGGGCAGAGTATAAGATATTTGATAACCTACTAAACTCAACATCTAAGGAAAGGGATTTAGGAGTAATTATTTCAGATGACTTAAAGGTAGGCAGACAATGTAATAGAGCAGCTGGAAATGCTCGCAGAATGCTTGGTTGTATAGGGAGAGGTATTAGCAGTACAAACAGGGAAGTGCTCATGCCATGGTACAGAACACTGGTGAGACCTCACTTGGAGTATTGTACGCAGTACTGGAGACCGTATCTTCAGAAGGATATTGATACTTTAGAGAGAGTTCAGAGAAGGGCTACTAAACTGGTTCATGGATTGCAGGATAAAATGAGACGGGGGCGGGAGATATGATAGAAACATTTAAATACATAAAGGGAATCAACACAGTAAAGGAGGAGACTGTATTTAAAAGAAGGAGAACTACCACAACAAGAGGACATAGTCTTAAATTAGAGGGGCAAAGGTTTCAAAATAATTTCAGAAAGTATTACTTTACTGAGAGGGTAGTGGATGCATGGAATAGCCTTCCAGCTGAAGTGGTAGAGGTTAACACAGTGAGGGGGTTTAAGCATGGGTGGGACAGGCATAAGGCTATCCTAGCCTTAAGACAAGGCCAGGGACTAATTAAAAGTATTTTGAAATATTGGGCAGACTAGATGGGCCGAATGGCTCTTATCTGCCGTCACATTCTGTTTCTATGTTTCTATATTGTACCAAAGTTCTGAAATACCAAATGAAGGTTAGTGTAGAGAAGCTGATATGCACAACTGTTGGGTGAATTTAAACCACCAGGGTTTTGCCTGGTACAGGCCTCTGCAGTAACTCTGTAAGAGACATAATAGGACGTGCACAATTGGCCATCAAGAGGATTATTGCTCTAGGTAGAATAAAAATGTACTGGAAGAATAAACAGGGTAATACAGTTTGTGAACAAAATAAAGGTCTTAGCATAAGGTAGTAAATAAACTAATAATTGCCATAACATGCATTGTTGTTGTGTTCATAACTCGTCATAGGACATGCCAGTTTATTTATTTTGCAGTTGGTTACTCATGTGGACAAATGCATTTCCTAGTATGGAATTTATAGCTTTTGCTTCTTGATTCCAACCCCTCCTTTCATTTTATTAGTGTTCAAGACCTATGACTGTTTCTGGGATCAAACAGCTTTGGTGTTGACAGAACAGATTTATAGAAATTCTACATCCGTCTGTCTGTCTGTCTATCTATCTATCTATCTATCTATCTATCTATCTATCTATCTATCTACATGGGATTTATTTACTGTAGGGCATTCCATGTATGTAAGTGAAATACATTTAATGTAGCAACTGAAATTTCTGATTGTCTGTCTGTTTTGTCTGTCTATCTATCTTGTAGGTGCTTGTATTTGTGTGTGCACAATACGTTCAGGAGTTTCCTGGACATGAGGGGGTGTAGGATAAGATACTGTTTTTAGCTCATTAAATATGGCCACCATGGAAATTTCTTTTGCTCATATATTCTCCTTTCTTGCTAAGCTGTTTTCCTTGAGATGGCAATGAGGATTCATCGCTCTCCAATCTCAAACAAGGGAGTTCTTAGCAAAAGATAATAGAGTTGTATGTGACACTGAGGAATGACCTATGGCTAAATACATATCCTTCAGCAGTTTAACAGACATACGATGGAAACCACTCAGGCATCATCACACATCATCAGCATTAATATGCCTCTGAAAAATGAGACAATCCCCATATTAAAAAATCAATCACAGGGTCTGTTGTGAGTGATGCTCTTGGAAGGAATCACAACAAAGCAGATAGAGAATTTTAGTGGTGAGTGTGAAAAGGATCTGAGTTCCCATGATGCTGGCCTTTGGCCCAGTTTATATGTTGTTTTGTCCATGGATAGGTTTATAGCTTAACCATTATTATTCTAACAGTTACATTGGTTTTCAATACAGACACTCTGCTTGTACTGCACTGCGCAGTCCTGAGGTTAGTAAGTGTAAAACCTTTTCAACAGGGACAGTACCAAAGGGCGTGACCAGACCCAAAAAGAGTAATAGGGAATTGACAAATTATATGGGAGGCTCCAATATGTAATTGCAACGAAACAAATTGCAGCTGTACTGTTATCATTGGAAATTATCTATTTTACAGCTACTGATTTAGAAGATTCCGAGTGTCTTGTATCCTTTTCAGAGGTAACCACCCCCTCCCCACATAAATAAATAAAGTAATAAATCAAGTAAGTATATTTAGGTAGTCTTTATTATTTGTTCTTGCATTGATATGAAGAAATACGCAAATTAAAATATAATAAAATAACAGTAAAATATGAACAAGAATGATAATAGATTAGTTTGAAATTAGCATATACTGGAAATGTCTCTGCTGTAGACTGAAAGGTGAACTTTAATATTTATGAAATACTGAAAACACAAATACAGATTTATTTCCATATTCCATAGCTCTGTACAGCTGGGAACTGCCAATAGCATGGGAAATAGCATTTGTCTATAGGAAGATTCATAAATATCCATATATGCAATGCTATTGCTGTTTGTGGATTCAATGCACATCCAACTTTAATAATACACACTGAAAACATTAAACAAATATTTACTTTATCAATCCTGTCAATTTGTTTCCAGTCTGTGGCTTTTTTAATTTTTTTTTTTTAATTCTTATTATTATTTTTATTGCTCACAAAAATGCACACAGGTTTTTTTTATAATTTGTGTCTCTAGGAATATATGCATGAAATTCTTGTGCAGCTGCTTATACCCATGGTGACAAACATGCACACGCCATATTTTTGTCTGCAATTATGTGTAAGCAAAATGGAACATACGAGTCATGTATGAATAATTAAACTATGCAATTCATCATATCAAATACTAATAAAAAAAAAATATACAAACCACACTACATTTGGCTCTCTATTAAAAATATACCATACTAAGAATTTAATTTAATAAACTTTCCTAATTGTTATTATTGTTATTTATAAAGAGCCAACAAATTCTGCAGCGCTGTACAATGGGTGGATTAACAGACAAGTATTTGTAAACACCAAAGAAAAACAAGTTACCTGCGCTCTCTCCTTAATCCCTATGTATTTTTAAACAAATGGAGTTTTTTTAGTTACCTCCAATGGCCATGAGAGGATGAGCCCACCTGCCAACGTCAAGGCAGACCCCCCCTAGGTGGGTCCTAACTCTAACCATTCACCTTGCTTCCTTGAGCCTCTGGCAAAAATCTCTAATGAGACAGAAAGGGGTATTTTTTACATACACCCCTATACATTATTAACCCTTAATAGGGAACACATGGGATGGGCGGCTGCATTGTAACAAGGCTGAGTAATACAAAAAATGGATACAAATGCAGAAAGAAAAGTCCTGCGCTCACTCCCATCACTGGGCGGCAGCAAATGACTACAGTACACATCAGCCCCAATATATAGTAAAAAACAAAGAAAAACAAGTTACCTGCGCTCTCTCTTTAATCCCTATGTATTTTTAAACAAATGGAGGTTTTTTAGTTACCTCCAATGGCCATGGCAGGGGTGTATATAAAAAATACTCCTTTCTGTCTCAGTAGAGATTTTTGCCAGAGGCTCAAGGAAGCAAGGTAAATGGTTAGAGTTAGGACCCACCTAGGGGGGTCTGCCTTGACGTTGGCAGACTTTTATCATATCCCTTGTATGTTTCTTTTTTTTTTTTGTAGTGTAGACAAAGATTTACAAAAGCATGAAATATTACTTGGAAATTTAATTTGGTCTGAACTGCAATTTGTCAGAATTTGGGCCGATTTGGTGAATTCCCTAATTCAGAGCTGAAAAGTCCCTGAACCATGAACCAATCAAAATGCGCAGTAGAGAAGCATGTAAATTTTTAGTTGTTTGCTTCTGAATTTAACGCACGCCCCAGAAAAAAAAAATTATTGAAGGCAAAAAATGTTGATTGATGGTTAGGAGGCAGTCACTAAATTTCGATTTTTTTCACAGATCAAGTAAGAAGCAAGCAATAGAGGGTAACAAAAAGGAGGCGCAGTAAAAATAATCTATATAAAACTAAATATTTAATGAATATATAATATATATATTTGTGGTTGAGGCAAAGAAGTAGTACGTAAGTTGGAAGTGGTGTCTTGAAAATTACTTACCAGTAGGCCTGTAAAAAAAAGAGGGCTGAACTGAGAAACGGTGTTTAGAAATGGGAAGTGGAAGAATGACGTGATACGCAGATCACAATGTGTTGCCTGGAAAGAAGAAGGGAGTCCTGTAAGTAGCTTGACTTGCTCCTCCCACAACTCCAGGCTCCCACGTTTACGTTTGTGGTTGGGGTATAAAGACCCCAACATAAAAGTAGTACGTAAATTGATTGTGATGTGCCGAAACTGAAATACCGGTAGGCCTGTAAAATAAAGAGGGAATTTTTTTAAAATGCAAATACTCTTATTATTACAACCAAGAGAATACAATAATACAATAACGGACAACTTACACTACTTAATCTTGAAATGCCTTTCTGAGGGAAATCATAATAGTGTACAGCAAAAATATATATAATATTCTATAATGTATATATTTTGCAGTACTCTTATTGGCGTATTTTCACATCCTTTTGGTACTTTTGGTTTGGTTACCAAATCAGTTTCTTGATACCAATATTCAAACTTATGTGTGGCTAAAATTTGTGAGTCCCCCCAAATTTTCCATTTTTGGGAAAAATAGTTTGGTCGGGACACATTTTCTCGCCATGCACAAGTCTAGCTGGTATATTAAAAATAAGATGAAAAGGAAAAAAAACGGATTATGGTAAAAATATTAAAATCGACTAGTCACCTTGTCCATATTTGTACCCTTATCTCTTTAAAGAGACACAAAAATATATAGTAACATAGTAACCAGGGTTGAAAAAAGGCACAAATCCATCAATTTCTACCTTCTAGATTTTGTGTTTTTATCAAGTCAATGTTGTTTCGTATGTTTGCATCTATAGGACCAATTGCTTAAACAGAGTGACTGTACACTCGGTATTCTGTTATACACAATTCACTTTGTGTGTAATTTATGCAACTTCAGAGATCACAGAGTGATAATGATAATCATAAAGGCCCACGAATTCTGTCTAGCCCATGTTTAGTCTGCAGATGGGGAAAAGCTTATTTTCCTTTTTTTGGCTGGTCATACTTCCTTAACAAAGAAAACATTGTAGCCACTAACTTTCTTATCCCATCAATGCTATAATAACATTCTGAAAAAGATGCAAGCTGCTAAACAAATCCTACCACCCCGTATCATAGAGTCATATATTTTGCTTTCCGTAGCTGTTGCTGTGATGTCACTGACATCATGAAATTCATTTACTAAACTAAAAATAAATATAACGTAACATGCACCTATTTCACTTTAGGAAATAGTTTTTATAGGTTCTTTATTCAGTAATGGCAATTGATTGCGCCAAAAAAGTTTTCAAAGATTTTTTTCTAAGTTATCCATTTTCTCTTTGTAAAAATAACACAGGTGTAGAAGAGAAACGTTTTATTTGCGGTTTACGTAAATTTATTTAAAATAGGAAATGGATTTTCATATATTTTTATGTATGCTTATGTACTATTTTATTGCATTATCTTCCACCATATGTGACTTGATTAAGGCGAGAGAAAAAAAACATTGGACTGTAGGTCTGAAAGGCATTGATGTTAACATTTAATATATGTTATAGAAAAGTTGCTTACATGCTTGAAAAAGTACACCGAAGATCATTATTGGGTTTTTTTTCTTCACGTTTTTAATTTACCATCAAAAGTGGGGAGCATTCTGTCAGCATTGTTCACTAAAGTGAGAATTGTCTGGAATTCAAAGTGAATCATAGTGAAATATAAAACAGCTGAACTGTGTACATCTGACTTAGATATTTTTTTTTCAGTTTGATTATTTTGACCTTAAAAGAACACTATAGGGTCAGGCACATAAACATGTATTCCTGACCCTATAGTAATAAAAACACTATCTAGCTCCCCTTTCCCCCTAAATACAGTAAAATCTCACCTATTATTATTTCAGTCGGCTGGTGTTGGCTCTGCTTCTGATCTGCCTGCTTGGCTGACATCATCAGAAGTGATGATCTCAGCCAACCACAATGATTTCCCATAGGAAAGCTTTGGATTGGCTCAGATTGCCAATTCTGATGATTGCAGCCAAGGAGGTGGGCCAGGGGGACTCCATGCAGAGGGTGGGACAATGAATGTCAGTGCTGCACAGTGTGTAGTGTGCAACACAGCCTGAGTAACCACCTCTAGTAGCCATTTGAGGAGCAGTCACTGGAGGTGTCCCTAGGCTGTAATGTAAACATTCCCTGTTCTCTTAAAATGTAGTGATTACTGCAAAAAGTCTACAGGGATTGACTATATCACTACATTAAGTTGTAGTTGTTCTGCTGACTATAGTGTTCCTTTAAATGTCACAATAATTTTAGTTTTAGTGAATAACCCTAATTGCTTCCCTTTCGGAAATGATAGGCTGGATTTAATATGCATTATTCAATACTGTTAGAAAAACCTTCCAAATAATTTATCTATAGAAACCAACATTAACGTCTAGGAGAATTTTTGTAGATAAATCATTTGGAAAGCTTATTAATTTGAGGCCTATTATGTCAGTAACATGTGGGGCAGACTCAGTGTCAGATCAACACATGGGCTAAAGCTGATACATTCCCTGGCCCATACCAATGGAAATGGCCCATTGATCCTGACAGAAAAAACAGACAGAGCAAAATATTGAAACACAGGAGGATACAGGGAAAAATATGTAGTGGACAGTAGGCAATAAAATACTTATAAGAACACTATAGGTTCAGGTACTCAAAGAACGCTTAGAAAGGGTTAAAACGTACCTTTTTTCCAATGCCACACAGATCTGCCGGCACTGGTCCCGCTCCTGATCTGCCTCTTTGGCTGGCATCATCAGAGCTGATGATCTCAGCCAAATCAATGCTTTCCAATACGGAAAGCATTGATTTGGCTGAGATGGCCAAGGAGGCGGGGTGGGGGCAGGGCCAAATGCCAGCTAGACCAATCAGCATCTCCTCATAGTATCTGCATGTGTGTCAGTGTGTATATGTACATGCATCTCAGAATCTCGCCAACACTACACACAAATACACCCCTGCATTTCAACATCAACACTACAAACAAACCTCAGCATTATATATAACCACACCACTACATTCAAATACCACACTACACACAAATGCATACTTGCATTTAAACGCCAACACTACATACAAACACAACCCTATATGCACTCAAACATACTCCATACAAAAACATGCTAACATTCAAACACACAAACACTGCTCAGTGCTAAATACATTTAAAAAAAAATAGCGATTGTTTTTTACATTTTAAAGTGGGAGGTGCCAAAAATAGGACCTCCCCAGGTGCCAAATGCTCTAGGTACGCCCCTGACTAGAAGTGGGAATTATGCCACTCTCCATTATTTAAGCCAGAGCTGGATTTAGCTCTGGTAAATGTGAGTAATAGCAACCTCATTAATATCTCAATGGATTTTATATACATACTGTATCATTGGAATCCTTTTCTCTGCTTTTTTACATGTTCTACCGGATCCCAAGTTATGTTTGATCTAGGACAGGGGTAGGCAACCTTTCAGCAGCACTGTGCTGATATAGGATTGTGATGTCCCGTAGCGTGCCGATCCTATTTTTTTTAAATTGAGGTGTGTATGCTGCCGTATTCTGCTTGTTATTTATACTGTAATTGCTTTGTATCATTGTATTTGTGCGTATATGAGCTATTATATTGTATATGTCCATTAGTAGTTTATGGTATCGTGTATGATACATATGAATGTGGGCTGTGTTTGAGGGCTGCTTGTGGAATTGTGTGTGGGTGGATATGTCACATTGTGTGTTTGGTAGTGTGTGGGGGCTGTTTGGGGTATTGCATGTGGGATTGTGTGTATATATGTGGATTGTTAGTGGTGTTGCATTTGTGGGGATTGAGTGTATGTTTGTGTGTGGGCTGTTTGTATTATTTGTATGAGGGGAGACTAATTCTGCAGGTCTGTGTAAATCTAGCACTCTGGGTGGATTCCCTGGGTGTTAGTGGGGACCAGGCTGGCCAGGTACAGGTCAAGGACAGGAGCTGCAACAGCAGCTGCGGGCTGCTCTACTACAGTGTGGATTTCCATTCACAAGTGCTGGGAGGAAGTGATCTGAGATCACTTCCTCTTTGTGCTGCAATGCATAAATTGAGGATTGTCCTTCACCACCTTTTTGTATTAGCAGATATCTGAAGTTTCACTGAGACTCCTGATAGGCCAGAGCCTGTTTGACTCTAGCAGCCTTGAGTGCTGTGCAAAGACACCTCGAGTGCTGTGCATGGCACTAGTGCCGTAGGTTGCCTACCCCTGATCTAGGAACTACTATCAACAGTTTGCTGGTTTTTTTTTCAAGTCTATTTGGATTATTTTATCTGGACATTTATAATTACATTTTTAAATTGTAATATTTTTTACATATAGTCACTACCTTCTCCTCTCACTTTGAATAAGTTTTTATATTTCTCTAAAACAACACACATATATATATATATATATATATATATATATATATATGTATATATATATATATATATATATATATATATACATACATATTTTTCTGAATCAGAATCCTATGCATTCTGATTGTCTGATTGTATAGTGCATATGTAAATTAACTAAGTTGTAAATTAATTAAAAAATCAGAAATATAATCTAATACCGGTAAACATTCATTACGAGTTTGCTTATGGAGACTAAGCTAGAATTATTTCCTTTTCTTTTCCAATAATGCACTATAGATTGCTTTGTGGAATACACCAGCAATGCAGATGACAGTATCCTGAAACAAGCATTGCTAGGCACTTCTACATGGCAACTCAAAGGTTAAACTCACCCGCAATGTTACAATGTGCCAATCACTGCACATTGCTGAATCACTCTGAAATATTGGAAAGAGGAAATAAATAATGATGTGAGCTATTAGCAAGTGTGGAACCCCCGAAATCATTAGCCATACCCCAGCTCTGCACTTTCTGTCTGATTTGTGTGATAAATGAGCAGAGAGAATAACCCATGCATTAAGGAAATGAAAGTGGATTTTTCATGGATTTCTTGCAGAAAAGATTTTATTTTTCTTAACATGTTAATGACCAGTCACAAATTTATATTATCATAACAATGTAGTGTATAGGGGACCACTGACAGTCAATGTTATCTACAGTTACTGTCAGTAGGGCTCCATAGAATGTCTATGGATAAATAAACAGAATGTTCTATGCTGGCATATGATCTTTAAGTATCAGATTGTGCTAATGTCACTGCTCCGCATAGGTTACGTTTGATTTTACCAAAGCCTATATTAATACTGTTATTGATAATTATAATTTCTATAAAAATTATTACTATCCATTTTTCTGTGAATTATAACATCTTAAATTATAGTCTTCTGGGCAGAGAAAAATACTGGGTTCAATTATTTGGATCCTAATTCTCGGTGTATTTTATGGTTTACATTAACATTTTCTATCCCAGGACCCACTGCCCATCATTGCAGAGTTTATGTAGATGAATTAGTTAATTTTTGGCAAAGATCTACAGTGGCTGCTGCAGAACTGGCTAGAGGGCATTCAAACAGGATATAAAAAAAAATCAATTGAAATTGTTCCCCCTTGTCAGCAATAAGAAGCTGAATAGATTTTGTGCAAGATAGAATAATTTACTAAAAACATCTCTTAACGTCAAGCCTGCCTTTCTCAGGGCTGTGAAATGACTCATCGACACAGTAGGTTATTTAATGCACCGTGTGTGTCTATAACCATGTATATATACACGTTATTATATATTGAAAAACTGTCTCCTTAACTCCCTTGCCTCTAATAATCCACAGTGAAGGGACACACAGGGGTTCCCTTGTGGAAATTTAGCAAAGAAAAATCAGTAATGCTCTTAGCATCAAACAATAAATCCTGAACTTATTTGCCAGCACATTTAATTAAATATTTTGAAAAGAAAACCCCAGGTGATTGATTTGCCTACCGTATTGATCCGCTATCGATTCTTACTACCCCAGCTGTGGTATGTGTTAAACAGCAGAATTTCTTCCAGGTACCTCGCTCAGAATATTCATTTAACATGTTCGCTTTACAAATAGAAATCCAATTGGCTTCATATATATGTTAGCTTTAAATATTTGCAAGCACAGGTAACTGTTACATTATTTAATATTCATAGTTTCATATCTGCAGATATATGTTGGGCGATGATGGCATAAAAAAGGAAACATTTTGCTTACATCAAATAAAAACTCACTTGTCAGTTGTAGGCGTCATATGCACATGTATGTTGAACCCCCTTTTTTAGAACACAAGTCAAACAAATTCCTTTAGATTTAAAATTTTAGAATTGTGTTATCAGTTCTTCCGAGCAATTATTTAGGTTACGTTATTTTGAAATACAATAACATATTTGGCATCAAACATTGTAAAAGGGGATTGGAAAGACGACAACCTTATGTTCTGTCAGCCATATGTGAAGTCACTAAACAGGAAATTCAAAGCATTTAGCGAAAGGTTGGATAATGGTTTTAAAAATACCCGAAGAATAGTCAGTTTAACCTCCTTTGTTCTGTACACATTGCACTATAATCGGAAAAGCAGCACAGTCCTCTGTTTATTAGAATATATTGGGCTTCCAGTGGTATAAATGGAGAATAAATCAAATAACGGATTAACCCCATTGCACAATCTCTGTTTTAGAGATTAACTATTTCAGTTCCAGAAAGGCAATTATCACGTTTTATTCTAGCTTTTAGCATCAGTAGGGTTAGAGTCTATTGTGTAGAATTTTTTTTTTTTTTTTTTTTTGCCAAGACCCTTTTTTTTCTATTTACAGAATAAAAACCATGGTAAACTTGGTGGCTTCGGGGATTCAGATTCCTATCAAGGTTTTATCAATCCTATTTTAGTGCTGCATTGATCCTTACTGAGAATCTAATCTAAACTACGAAGACCAAATAACAACTTCATTACCTGTGCACTTCTGATTGGAGATCCCTAATGCCAAGATTAGTGGCAGTCAGCCTAACCTGCCAACATTGATTTGCTCTGTGAAATCACTTGTTTAAAAAAAAAAAAAAGAAGAAAAATCATGTTTGCTTGGTAATTGAACATTTTTTTTTTCATTTTTTTCACTCTTGCTCTCTCTTTGCGCTCATCAGCCCATTGATTAAATGCCTGCATCTGAGAGGGTTAGTTAGTGGAAAAATGTTTGGATTTTTCTTTCTTCTTTTTTTTCTTCTATTTGTATTATTATTTCAAATGTTATGTATAATCAGTGATCTAAAATCAATGACTCTCCCCCCCCTTGTTTTATTCCTGAAAAATGGTACTCATTGCAAGCACGAAATGATGGTTTCACAGCTAGTTAGCTTTAAGTAAAAGATACATTGAGCCTATCCTGCAAGAATAGACAGCTCATTTATATAGTTTTTCAGTACAGATTACCCAGGTTAAATAAATGAAACAGACTCTTATACTCAGCCATCACAAACAGGCAGAGAAATGGATGAACCCATTTTGCTTAATGCATACATGAATGTTACACCAGTTCCCCCCATGGTAAGGTGAGAGGTTAATGAAATGCTCGTTTCAGTGAGCCATATTGTTTTGTTTTCCTGCAAAGTTCTGATAAGTAGCTAACCAACCAAGCTTGTAATTACAATCTTACAGAAACCAGGCAGATCTGTATATAAATCTTACCATCCAATTACAAGATGTAATAATTTTGCACTCAAGCTGGTAATGAGGTCTAATACGCGAGCATTTGATAATCCCTACTGGATGCAGCCTTGATCAGATGTTGGCTTTGTAATTAGACTGGCAGAAAATCATTATTTCATGTTCAAATAGAAAATGAGGTTGGTGGGAAGTTAATTTCTCTACGCTCTGTGAAGCGTAGACAAGAATTTAATGATTTAATTACAATTGTAAGCTCTTTGCATGAGACTTAAATTGAGCTAAGATTTTTTTTTTCACACTGTGTCATGTTAGTAAGTGGCCGTATGAAAGCTTTTGACATCGTATTGTAATGACAGGACTGCCCAGTGTTTTTGATTTGATGAAAAAAAAAATACTTTTTTTGTGTAAGGGAGTATTCTGCGATTTGCATGAACCATAAACTCATTACAATGAATAACGTTAAGTGTCTGGTAGCGGGTAAATCTGTCTATGTTCAAATATTATGGAATCTTTTTTACTCTACCTTATTATTTTTATACATTTTTAGGATACTTAAAATTGTATAGCTAGTTCTGGTCCTGCAGTGTTGTTTTAACATACTTTGTACAATTGCATTTAGTTGAGGGCCTGCATATAAAATATAGGCCTTAATACCGTTGTGGGAATTTTTCTCAAACTCAACTAATTTAGCTCTAAATTTGTAGCTTAACAAAACGTGTTGTTTAGTAAATAATCCCCTAGGTAAACATGATTTTTAATATATGTGATTTTGTGATTTTATTTTTGTCAAAAATATTTCAGTTAAAAAAAAGAGATTATTTAGTTGACTTCAAAACCAAATACAAAATGTAGGCCAATATAAAAAAAATTTGAATAACAAAAATCTTTGTCTGAAATGGCTTTTTAATTTTTTTAACAAAGCTATTGTGGTGTTAATTGTGAATCAGTTACCAACTCAACACAAACAACGAGGAATTGAAAAGAAATTAAAACAGTGAAGCTTTGAAAAAAAAAAAAAACAGCATACAAAAATTGAGCTGGAGAATTTCAGCTTAAAATGAGAAATAACCTAACCAAAATTTCACATTGATGTTGGCTGAATCAAGAGTTTCCAAAGCTTCATTCATCACCTCCACGCTGGTATTAATCACCTGTAAAATTATAGCGCATGAATAATCAGAAAAAAATGTTGCGGCTTCAGAAAATACATTTTATTCCACCATTTTTTTTTAAATTAAATATTTTTTACACTGTTATTTTGACACATTCAGCTTCCTTTCTGCTGTTGGTTCAGATGATCTGTTGTCTTGGTTATGTACGAGAAGAAATGTAGATTTTATACATTTAATGTACGTTTGTACATCACTGCAGAATTTTTGTTTTTTTATAAATAATACCATATGATATAATGTTTAGTTTTGTCTGTTAATATTCTCACACATTCTAATGAAGTCATCAGCTTTTCAAAATGAATAGAGTTTTAAAACAATGTATGCATTCAGTGCGGTCCAATTACTATTTTTGACAATTTTTGTTTAAAGAGGAAAGGGATTATTACTGTTTTTGTATAACACCACTGGCATTTAAATAATACAGCTATTCTTTACCCGTTGTATAATACCACTGGCATTTAAATAATACAGCTATTCTTTACCCGTTGTTGATGTTGGTCTTCAAATGTCCCCAATAATCATCTGCTCATTTTCCCATTACTCCTTTTTTCTCCTCTGTCATTATGACTGGAATAAAGCATCAATAACATTTTGAACCGAATACAATATAAGCTCCCGGAACATTATTCAGCAATAGCCTTGTATAGATTCCAGAGATGTCCAGATGATGATAAGCAAATCATGAAAGACGCTATTTGGCTAGATGCAATTTGTTTCTGGCCTATTTAACAATTAATGAGTGTTGGCCTTTTTGTGGTCACAGAGATTTTTCCATGTGATATGACTCTTTTTTTATTTTTATTTTTTTATTCATTCTCTTTCATACGTCTTTCATAGATATGTCACTACTTGAGAAACTCAAAATGGCACTCAACACAAGTGTTGGATTTCCTAATTTTTGTAAAATAATTTTATACAGCCTTTGAGATCAAGATCCTGGACCCATGTTATAATACCATATATTGGAAAAAGATAAATATGTTTCTCGCTGGACAAAAAAAAAGAGCAGTCTCTCTGCTCGGATTATTGTGCATTTTATTCATGTATATTTAGGAGATGGTAATGAGAAGGTTTTGCATTGTTGCATGAAAATGGTAAATTCCCAGCAGTTTTGATAGAAATGGATATCTAAGTGTCCAACAACAGCTGTGCTTTGAAATGATATTCCCTCTTTGAACGACATTCTGCCTCTCAATAACTAGCGATTTGATAAGGCGAACTCCTGTCACACTATTTAAACTCCTTTTTTATTTTATTTATTTATTTGCTGAACGGTATCTATACTGGCAATTGGGCATCTTAGTAAATCTGTGGCCTGTCCAATATTTTATGTTAATGGATGCACCATCCCTGTGTCACGAACGTATATATCAAAGGATTTTGATACGCACAAAATGTATTTGCAAATATGAACATCTACACGAAATTTCAGTAGTGCCATCTACAGATGTCCACAATTTTATATATCCTTTCACCTTTCTTTTGATGCGAATTGTTTGCATTTTTGTTTTTGTTTTTTGGTGTGCAGTGGGGGGGGGGGGGGGGGGAGGGGTGGGTTATAGGGTGGGAGGGGGTAGTGTAGATCAAAATATAGATTTGTATTTCTAGCTTACTTGTAATAAACAATATTTGTTTATGTTTTGGATATGATCTATAATGTTTTTTTTTCGAGTGCTTGCTTTATATGAAATTTTGTAGGGCCTTATTTGCCAAAGTAGAAATAGTGGAGAATTGATAAAGGAATAGCAAATTCTATGATTCATTGTGCGATTCCTAATTAAGATGTGACGAATAGGGAACCCTGACATTTTTGTTGTTGTTACATTTGCATTTTTCTTATGTATTTGTGCTTTGCCTCAACATATTTCTCTAACTCAAATTTCATATTAAAACTGAATAAGAACATAGAATGTTTAAAACAATCAAATATCCCCCACCCCCACAAAAAATGAATGATCAGAATAATTTACTAACATGTATGGAGGCCCAAGTTGTTATCTAATATTCTACCTAAATAAAAGAAATATGAATTCCAAGCTGGACTTGACACTCTTCTCTAATGTATTATGGAGATAAAATCGAAATATTTATTTCTTAATTTCCCTTGCTGCCTGCAGATCAATGTTTATCTAGTAAGCAGTGGCACAGTTCCGTTAAACCTGCCCCCACTCCCCCCACCCCCCCACTTAATTCTCAGCATTAACAAAGAAAATATTTCATAAATACTTGTACAAAAGGGGTTATAAAGTATCTAGGTAAGCAGATGCAACAAGTTACATGTATTTAGTATAGTTTCCTTTAGCTTGCAGAGTATTTTTATTCATGATTTTAATGTTTGAAGTAATCTTACACTTATTGGACCATATTTACAACTCATAAATAGGCCTTGCCAATACACTCCTCTTCTAGAACATAGAAGCACCTATTTCACAGGCAATGGGTAGTTCAATCATGTCTAGATGAGCTAAAACACACCATCACCACACAAAGTGCAACAAACTGAATAATACATTTGTATAGTACCACCAAATGCCCATAAATTAACCATAAGCACCAATAGCTGTGTCTGGTAAAAGTCACAGTGAACGATACTGGCTATGGAAGAGATGCACAGTCTGGGATATAGAACCAGAACTCCATATTGTGCTTCTGTAGCTGTGACATGATGTTCTAAGACAATGTGTGGCCTACAGTTGTTGTAGTAGCTGTAAAGATATTCAATAGCAAAGCAAGCACTGGTTGGCATTTTGGAAGCAGTGAAATGGAAGCTGGAATTGTCATAGTAACGTGACATCAAATACTAGTATCCTTGATGCTAATGCATTTCACCTTTAGATAACTGTTAGGAATCCTGATACCAATGGATGTGATGCATTTATAAAAGTATGGGTGACGCTGTGCAAATTATTGAAAGCATTGTCCAGTATATCAGTAGAAAAAAAAGTTAAATGTATGTCAATTAAAAGATAGAACAATTTAATATTTTGATACACCTTATTTCTACACATATGCATTCAATAATAAACATATTTATAAACAAGTGTGGATCTGTGTAATCAAGGCACCTACAACCAAAACATCAGATATGTAAGTGACTCTAATCAAGCACTGTGTAACTCTTGCTAAAGATTAGCGGTGGATTATAGGGAATGGATATAAGAGTGAAAAAACCCTAGTATGCAGCTTGCTACTGATGGCGTTCTATAAGGGAATCATATGTGTACAGACCACGGGTGTATGAGCACACCCTAAAAAGTGAATTATAATCACAACCAAATGCAAGAGGCATTAGACAAAAAGTGTGCAGTAGACTTGTGCACAGCAAAAAAATTTGGTTTGGCCCCATCATTTCATCCAAAAATAAAATTTGGCTTGACTCATCTTGCCATCGAAGGAACAAGGAACCATGAATAAAATCAAATAGGTCCCTTGCACAAGTCGTTTGTTCAGATATATGTCCATATGACATTTCAGAATTATGGCATTCTGACCACATGCTGATTGGTCAAATTCAGATAAATTGTAATTTGGCTGAAGACAAATGCACAAGTCTAGTTTGCAGTGTAACTTTAATGGCATCAAGATCTATTTACTGAAATTGGTTTTCTTATGACTCAAGTAATACCATATACCCAAAAGTAATATATCTTATACGGTTACACCTGTAATTCCCAAATGTAATTTATTGGGTGTCAGAAGATTCTTAAGATGTGGTACATTGGACACTGTAACCCTTGGAGTAGCACAGTTATGATATAAGCATTGAGTTTATTAGGACACAATTTATTAAGGAGCTTCTCTTGTAGAACATAAGTATCGTTCAGGTCATATAGTGAAGAGTGAAACATATCCGATCTAGGCATCCCAATGTACAGTCCCCATCTTTCACATCTCAAAATCTGTAAATCCCTTACCAATCCTCCTGGACAACCTATCATTTCCTCAGTAGGTTAAATGACAATTTATTTCTACAGATTAAGGGCATGGGTACCAATGTTGATGGGGTTTTGGTCCAATGACCACTGCAGATGTAAATTGGCTTTCTATCCCAGTTACAGTGATAATATACTCATTATCCGAGTCACTGATGAAGTACCACCAAGGCACAATATTCATTTTTGATCCAGCACTCCCCCATTGTCTGCTCATGCCATGCTTCATACATGTATTTTTCAATAAAAGTACAATAATTACATAAATATTTAAGTGGATTGAGATATTTTTCTTAATGGAAAGTACGGCTCCTGATCTATATATTGTGTGACAATGATGGATTTGTGAATACATTTTCTTTTCTTTTTCTTACAACTAGGAATAACCACATGGTATGCTACTAGCTTTAATAGGACTACATTCCTATGTGGATTTGCCAACACTTGTCCAAATAGTCTCCTTAGCTATTTAGTTATTATAGAAGACACCCCTCTAAGCCCACATTGATAAAGGGGCATAGGCCAGGAATTGTTGCCATTACTGTGGATCTTCTGGCACAGCTGGGCTTACACACCTTGTTGGATGCATGGCTCAATGGCACACCCTCCCAACAATATTTCCCCTGATGCTAAGCTAATAGGTGGGGGCTTGGGTGAACTAGTGACAGATCCCTTTTAATATTTAATATTAGAACCACCACTTGTCATTAGTGGGTGGTGGATTGGAGAGTTACCTACCCCTGCTTGTACTGTCAATTGACACATATTGTGGATTTGAATAGCTTATTATGCATATAGCATATTATGCCTGGTGAATATGAGAATTACTAATTTTAAACCCAACACCAGATTATTCCAATTGACATGTGCTGATTTAGTTGAAATAACTGATTGGCCTTTTGTAAATATGAGAGTTTGGTTGAAACTTGGCTACTTTAACCACATTTTTCCAATCCACACACTGTTTTCCCAGTTCTTTCATTAGTGAATAAACTTTTATGTTTTTGTTTTGAACATTTGTTTGTATTTGTTGTTTTTTATTTGTATAATTTCAGTTTTTTTTTGTTATGAATCAGAAATTTGGAGCTTCAATATTTAGCTTAGCACTGAAATATGTAAATGATTGCTGGGGTGATTGTGCAATATCAAAGAGGGGTTGGGGCCGGTTTTGCACCCAATAGAGGGTACTATTTGTACTTGACATGTTTGCATGCTGAATACATTGCATTACAGCCATGTGATTTTCTGTTTGTCTATTTGTAGCTTTGTCTACAAGTACTAAGTTATACTAGTTATCATAAGTATAAACTACATTCCCAACTATTACAATGAATACAATTGCATCACTGTTGGGCTTTTCACACATAAACTAACTACCCCTTTTATATTGATCTGAGAATTAATGTACCATAGTCATATCTACATCACATGTGAGTTGAGAAAAATACATTTTTGCATATTACAAAAGTTTGCCAGATTTCTTTGGTATGGGAAATAATATGCTTTTCAAAAAGCAGGTAGGTCACGTTGCAATAATGTGCGTATGGCAATAGAGTTGAGGCTATAACTTTGACTAAAGAAAAAAGAGATATGAAATTGTGCAATACAACAAACATGATTGGATGAATGTGATGATCTACAGCAGGGTTCTCCAAACTCTGGCCCTCTAGATATTGCTGTACTAGAAGTTCCATGATTCTTTGACTATCTATTTAATTCAAAGAATCATGGGAGTTGTAGTTCAGCATCATTTAGAGGGCCAGAGTTTGGAGAACCCTGATCTACAGTGATCTACAGTATAAAAAAGGTTTTCATTGGTCAGTGTCGAGTGGGGGAGGGGAGGACACGAGGGAGGGTGGCACTATAGGGGATTATAGTGCCAGGAAAGCAGCTTTGTTTTCCTGGCACTATAGTATTCCTTTAAAAGGAGCAGGAAAAGGTGGAGTCTAAAGAGGAAAGGTTCTTAATCAGGAAGAGGTGCACCTTTGGTGCCCAGGTTTATGCATGCGTAGGGCAGCACAAAATTAAAACACACCACTGTTTGAGTGTCTGAGTATGTGTGTGCATCTGTGAGTGAGTGTATGTGTCTGTGAGTGTCTGAGTATGTGTGTGTGTGTCTGTGTGTGTTTGTGTGCACCTTTCAGTGTGTGTGTGCACGCATTTATATATGCATACAAGTGTATATTTGGGGTGTGGGGTGGATGTTTGGTGAGTTCCACACTTTTTTACCCAGGACTTGACCCCTGCACAGACACATACAAACACAAGCAAAGACAATAACAAAGACACTGAAAGAGATGCAGAGACACCGACAGATTAAAAAAACACACAGACACTAATAGAAACACACACACACACTGAAAGATATGCAGAGACACTGACAGAGATGCAGATAAACTGACAAATTGAAAGACACACGGTGGCAGAGACTCTAAAGGACATAGTCTGACACTGGGAAAGACAATGACAAACACACAAAAAGAAATGCAGAGAAACTGACAAACTTCAAGTCATTATGCTGTGCAATTTTGGGCACCTGTTCTAAAGAAGGATATCATGGCACTAGTAAAAGTGCAGAGACGAGCTACAAAATTGATAAAAGGAATGGAGCATTTTAGTTACGAAAAAAGGTTAAATATTTTAATTCTCTTTAGTTTGGAAAAATGGCGCATCAGAGAGGATATGATATGATTACACAAATATATTCGAGGCCTGTACAAACCATTATCTGGAAATCTATTCATAAACAGGACTATACATAGTACACAAGGTCACACATTTATGCTGGAAGAAATGAGATTTCATCTAAGGCAAAGAAAAGTTTTTTTTACATTAAGAGCAATAACGATATGGAATTCTCTGCCTGAAGAGGTGGTTTTATCAGAATCCATACAGATGTTTAAACTGCAATTGGACAAATACTTGCAAAAACATAACATAACAGGGTTATAATTTCTAATTAGTGGGGTAATAGCTGCTTGATCCAAGGAGACATCTGACTGCTATTTTGGGGTCAAGAAGGATTTTTTTTTCCAAGTTAGTTGCAAAATTGGAAGCATTTCAGACTAGGTTTTTTGCCTTCTTTTGGATCAACAGCAAAAACACATGTGAGGAAGGCTGAACTTGATGGACGCAAGTCTCTTTTCAGCTATGTAACTATGTAATACTGAAAAAGACAAAGGGGCACACAGTGACAAAGACACAGAGAATGACACTGACAATGACAGACACAGACAAAAACAAACAATAATTCGAGATACACAGAGTCATACACAGAGACTCTGACCATCCCACACTGACACACACAAACACACTGACACTGAGTCCAACCCTCTACAAACATTGACACACACTGACACAGACTCTGAACCCCCACAAACTGACAAACATTGATACAGAGCCTGAACTTCTGTAAACTAACACATACTGACATAGACCCTGTATCCACACAAACTGACATAGACCCTGACCTTCCCACATGCACAGATACACACACTCTTGTGCATTTCTAACTGTGGTGGTGGTCTGGCTCTTTGCTTGGCTCTGGTCCTGGTGGCAGGTGAAGCTAAAACTGCGGCGCACTGACTCTTGAGTGCCACTCTCTTTGCATAGTATAGTGCAGTGACATATGGGCCATTAGGCTTGTGGTGCAAGAATGTCTTGTTACCCCGCTGGCAGGGGACACCAAACCAGTTAGCATGCCAAGTTGTAGCGAGCTCTATACATTCTTTACTGTGGAGTCATCTGGTCTTATGTTTGATGACCCTGACCTGTACCAAAGTGTTTGGGGGTACTGACAAAGTGAATGTATTATTATTTAAGCCTTTCTTTTTCTTTGTATGTAGACTCACACTGCTTTCCAGTGATTCTAGCACACTGTGTGCCTGTTTTGGTGTTTGTCCTCAATATATTTTCTCTCCTAGGAATCTCCTGACCTCCCTCTCTCCCATCCTTTCTCTCTCCTTTCTCTCCATCACAAACCATTGCCACCTAATTAAAAAACCAGGGAATTTGAAAATGCATGTGCTAACTTGCTGCTGTCTAATTGGCTAAAAATAAAATACTTTGCATGGTATATGCCTCACACTAATAACCTTCTTTTGATGCTCAATTGATTTCCATTGGATTTCCATTGGATTTCCATTGATTTAATTGTTGCATGCATTAGTTCACAGGTGCTAGTAGGCAGAAATGGGACCAAGTAATTGTTTTGTGAGGGGGCGGAGCCTGGCTACTTAGGAGTCCAGACGTGTGTTTCCTGAGCTCCCATGAATGGCACCCTAAAACTAACATTATTCTCGAGCAAACACCTTACCTGGACGCAAAGCAAAGCATCATGGGTGACTGTAATGCCGGTGGTGCTGGGGATCCCTTTCATGGAGTTCCCCGCCACTGGAAACCCTGACTCGAGGCTTTGTGGCCTACCAGTGACCGTGTGGAGGAGAGGCGGCCGCTCTCCTACTGTTTCGACTGTCAGTGATATACTCGATTAGTGCTATCCCCTGGTATCTGGAGCAAGGATTTGGCTTAATTTCTCATGGTAGCTCTGTTTGGAATGTAAATAAACTGTACAAAAAAATGGTTTACTTCTTTCTCAAAAGGGAACAAATGTTCTCAGTGAACAGTTCCGAGGTTTTGCTAGAATTTATTTAAAATAGGAGGTGGGCAAAAGGGTGATAATACATCAATCCAATTGTCCCCCAAAACAAGGTCAGAAAATGCCTGTAGCAAGTGTTCTACAAAGGATAAGCTTAGAGTCATGTCTACAAATTCTCGCTGTGGCAAACCTAGCCACTTCTGGACTATAATGTAGAAAGGTTGTCTGTAGGCTGTATTGTGTGTTATGTATATTTTGCTGTGTGTGTACTGTACTATGGTAGTTCGCATGCTGGCAGCCGTAAGCTACAAGCATGCAAGTACTTCGTTCGACGAACAGCGGCTATCCGGGCTGTTCGTCAAACGAATACGGGCTCCCCAGATGGACCACACACTTAGAGTCGTGTGGCGCTCGTTAACCGATTGCAACAATGTTGCAATCGGTAATTAAAGGCTCTCCTAGGTGGCCATCGTTCGACTACCGACCATGCGGCGGTCGGCCATCTTGGATCCTTTGTCTCGTCAGCGGTGTTCGGTCGTCGAGTGCCTGGAACTGAAAACGGCTACTCGATGATACGAACACCGCTGGACTCGATGGTTAAACTCGATGGTTCGTGTAAAAGTGATGAATAATGTGTAAAATATAGATTTTCATGTGAATTGTCAGCTTTGCTACACGAGGGGATAATCCACTTAACCGTCCATTTTAGTAGGAGTATCCCTCTCGTGCAGCAATGCCTGCTGGGATAATTATACTGCCTGATGGGAGAAAACCCCTGTAATATCTGTACAGAAACCCCTTGCATGGGGAACTGCATAAATATGGAAGTCTATGAATAAAGCGAGTTAGTTGACTCCCATACTGTGTTTCGTCCGGTTATTGGGAGGATTGGGGTTATTGCCGTGCTTCCTAACGCTGACTGTGGATTTACCTGTGATACCAGCAGGGCCGGCGCTACCATAAGGCGGCCCAGGCGGCCGCCTTAGGGCGCACCGGCCCTGGGGGCGCAAAATCAGGCTGACCGGAAGGAGGGAAGCGCACTGCGCTCCCCTCCAACCGACGACCTGTTGTAGCGTGGCCGAGCGCCCGGTTCTGCGGGCGCGCGAGGGAGCACTCTCCCATGTGTGCTTCCTCTTCAGCTCCCTCGCGCGCCGTATACTGATACCGGAGCCGGAAGATGACGTCATCTTCCGGCGCCGGCATCCCTACGCGGTGCGCGAGGGAGCTGAAGAGGAAGCACACATGGGAGAGTGCTCCCTCGCGCCCGCCCGGGAGTCAGCCAGCCAGCCACCAAGGGAGTCAGCCAGCCAGCCACCCAGGGAGCCAGCCAGCCACCAAGGGAGCCAGGGAGCCAGCCAAGGAGCCCAGGAGCCCAGCAGCACCACTGGACCCCAGGGAATCCCTTCAGCACTCCAAAAAGGTAAGGAGGCTGGGGGATTAAATAAAAAAAAAAAAAACATGTGTTAGTGTGAGTGTTAGTGTGTGTGTGTGTGTCTGCTAGTGAGCGTCAGTGTGTGTGTCTGCTAGTGAGCGTCAGTGTGTGTGTCTGCTAGTGAGCGTCAGTGTGTGTGTCTGCTAGTGAGCGTCAGTGTGTGTGTCTGCTAGTGAGCGTCAGTGTGTGTGTCTGCTAGTGAGCGTCAGTGAGTGTGTCTGCTAGAGAGCGTCAGTGAGTGTGTCTGCTAGAGAGCGTCAGTGAGTGTGTCTGCTAGTGAGCGTCAGTGAGTGTGTCTGCTAGTGAGCGTCAGTGTGTGTGTCTGCTAGTGAGCGTCAGTGTGTGTGTCTGCTAGTGAGCGTCAGTGTGTGTGTCTGCTAGTGAGCGTCAGTGTGTGTGTCTGCTAGTGAGCGTCAGTGTGTGTGTCTGCTAGTGAGCGTCAGTGTGTGTGTCTGCTAGTGAGCGTCAGTGTGTGTGTCTGCTAGTGAGCGTCAGTGTGTGTGTCTGCTAGTGAGCGTCAGTGTGTGTCTGCTAGTGAGCGTCAGTGTGTGTGTCTGCTAGTGAGCGCCAGTGTGTGTGTCTGCTAGTGAGCGTCAGTGTGTGTGTCTGCTAGTGAGCGTCAGTGTGTGTGTCTGCTAGTGAGCGTCAGTGTGTGTGTCTGCTAGTGAGCGTCAGTGTGTGTGTCTGCTAGTGAGCGTCAGTGAGTGTCTGCTAGTGAGCGTCAGTGAGTGTCTGCTAGTGAGCGTCAGTGAGTGTCTGCTAGTGAGCGTCAGTGAGTGTCTGCTAGTGAGCGTCAGTGAGTGTGTCTGCTAGAGAGCGTCAGTGAGTGTGTCTGCTAGAGAGCGTCAGTGAGTGTGCGCGTCTGCTAGTGAGTGTGTGCGCGTCTGCTAGTGAGTGTGTGCGCGTCTGCTAGTGAGTGTCAGTGTGTGCGTCTGCTAGTGAGTGTCAGTGTGTGCGTCTGCTAGTGAGTGTCAGTGTGTGCGTCTGCTAGTGAGTGTCAGTGTGTGCGTCTGCTAGTGAGTGTCAGTGTGTGCGTCTGCTAGTGAGTGTCAGTGTGTGCGTCTGCTAGTGAGTGTCAGTGTGTGCGTCTGCTAGTGAGTGTCAGTGTGTGCGTCTGCTAGTGAGTGTCAGTGTGTGCGTCTGCTAGTGAGTGTCAGTGTGTGCGTCTGCTAGTGAGTGTCAGTGTGTGCGTCTGCTAGTGTCAGTGAGTGTGTCTGCTAGTGTCAGTGAGTGTGTCTGCTAGTGAGTGTCTGTGTGTCTGCTAGTGAGTGTCTGTGTGTCTGCTAGTGAGTGTCTGTGTGTCTGCTAGTGAGTGTCTGTGTGTCTGCTAGTGTGTCAGTGAGTGTCAGTGATTGTGTTACTGTGTGTCTCTTACTGAGTGTGTTTGTGTGTGTATTAGTGAGTCTGTGTTTGTCAGTGAGTGTGTATGTCTGTCGCTGAGTGTGTCTGTCAGTAAATGTGTGTCCGTTAGCTGGTGTGTATGCATCTGTTCGTGAGAGTGTGTGTGTGTCTTCAGCACTTACCTTTCTCCCTTGGCGCTGGGGATTCCTCCGCCTCTCAGCTCCGAATGCCCTTGCCGTGCACGCATTCAAACCGCCCATAGGAAAGCATTACTCAATGCTTTCCTATGGACGTTCAGTGTTTTAGAATAGCGGAAGCTCCTCTAGTGGCTGTCAGTGAGACATCCACTAGAGGCTGGATTAACCCTCGGTGAAACATAGCAATTTCTCTGAAACTGCTATGTTTTCAGCTGCAGGGTTAAAACTAGAGGGACCTGACACCCAATTCATTGAGCTGATGTGATCTGGGTGTCTGTAGTGGTCCATTAATTGTGTGTGCATCTGCATGCACTGGCGTACATACCGCGGTCGCAGGGGTCACGGCCCTGCAACCCCTGCGACCAGGTGCCCGCCGCCATGTGTTGCGGCCCCGGCCCGCGCAAAGTAAGCGCGAGAGGGGGGGGGGAGCACGGATCAATTTGCGCACTGGGGCCCCATGGGTCATGTGTATGCCACTGCACCTACCCTGGTGTCTGCCGCAGGCTGTGTGGAGGGGGCGAGGATATGAATGACATCATATCCCTGCTCCCTGTGTACCACACAGCGCGGCTGGCGGCCAGTGATGGGGCTGGGCTGCAGGACAGGACTCCAAGGAGCCAGACAGCATGCATCCAGGGGACAAGATTGAACTGATGTAAGTATGTAATTGTGTATGTCTCTGTATGTATGTATGTATGTATGTAGGCCTCTGTATGCCTGTATGGCTTTGTATGTATGTTTCTGTATGCCTGTATGTTTCTGTATGCCTGTATGTCTCTGTATGCCTGTATGTCTGTACAAAATGTATGTGTCTGTATGTTTCTGTATGCCTGTATGTCTCTGTATGTACAAATGTATGTGTCCGTATGCCTGTATGTCTCTGTATGTACAAATGTATGTGTCTGTATGCCTGTATGTCTCTGTATGTACAAATGTATGTATCTGTATGCCTGTATGTCTTTGTACGTATGTGTCTGTATGCCTGTATGTCTCTGTATACCTGTATATATGTATGTGTCTGTATGACGGTATGTTTCTGTATGCGTGTATGTCTTTGTATGCCTGTATGTCTCTGTATGTATGTATGTGTCTGTATGCCTGGATGTCTCTGTATGTATGTTTCTGTATGTCTATGTATGTATGTCTCTGTATGTATGTTTCTGTATGTCTATGTATGTATGTATGTATGTGTCTGTATGACGGTATGCCTCTGTATGTATGTCTTTATATGCATGTATGTCTCTGTCTGTGTCTGTATGTCTCTGTATGATTATTTCTGTGTTTGTATGAACCTTATTTTAAACGAGGGTGGGGGGCACCAAAATGCCTCTTCGCCTGTGTAACTAAAAATCCTAGCACCGGTCCTGGATACCAGCGGAGATCGTGGATTCTAATATTGCACTCCGCTACAATTGGTGGCAAGCGACGGGATCCAACC
Source organism: Pelobates fuscus (assembly GCF_036172605.1). Lineage (NCBI taxonomy): Eukaryota > Metazoa > Chordata > Amphibia > Anura > Pelobatidae > Pelobates > Pelobates fuscus. Next base: position 49,356,764 of record NC_086328.1, read on the forward strand.
TTACAGCCGAAAAGCGGTGTTCGTGTAAACTGAAACTACCGAACAAGGAAAGCAAAGGGCAATCCGTATGGAGATTGATTATACTGTATTGAAACGGCAGACATTAAAAGAGCTACTGGAAGCCAGGGGTAAGATAGCCAGCAATAAATCCAAAGCTTTGCTGATCGCTGAACTGATGGAGGGAGACAGAGCCCGCAGCGCTACACCTCCACCAGCCATGGAAGAGACCCCATACCAGAGAGAGCTGAGAACCAGGATGGAGTTTTTGCCGCAGCCAGTACCCATGGAAGTAATGACCGTGCTGATGGCAGATGTGCATGATTATCTGATGGCAAGCCGCACACCGGAACCACCGTCCAGGGCAGGGTCTGTTACTGCCTCCATTTTTGGACAGGTAAAACCCCAAATCCCATATCACGCATTTAAGGTGTTTTGTGAAGAAAAAGATGAGATTAACGGGTATTTGCAAGATTTTGAGAGGCTGTGTGATCTGCACGACTTGGAACCGGCTGTATGGGTACCCCTACTGGCAGGCAAACTATCGGGTAGGGCAGCGGAAGCCTACCGCACTGTACCCCGAGAGGACAGCAAAGATTACCCAAAAGTAAAAAGGGCGATTTTAGAGAGGTATGCTATTACCCCAGAGGCATACCGGCGTAAGTTCAGAGGCTTGCGAAAACCAGAAAAAGATTCCCATGCAGAGTGGGTGCACAAGCTGGACCAAGCATCACAAGGGTGGATACAAGCTAGCAACGCCACCACTATGGAAGAACTAAGGCAGTTAATGCTGCTGGAACAATTCTTTAATGGTTTGTCCCCGGAGGCCCAAGAATGGGTGAGGGATCGAAAACCTCTCACCCTAACGGAAGCGGTCCGACTAGCTGACCAACATTTTGATGCCCGGAGACATCACGGACCCCTAAATAGGGCTTATAATCGACCCACCAGGTCACCCAGTAATTTTACGCCTACCGGCCCCACAGTCCCACTGTCTAGATCAACGCCAAGTAATCCACCACCCCCCTCCCGATACAACGGCCGGGCTAATATCCAGTGTCACACCTGCAAACAGTGGGGACATATTGCCCGAGAGTGCACTCAGAACCGGAGCAGACAAGCGTGGAACCAAGTCCGACAAAATTTGGCACCAAGGGCCGCTGCTCATCACTATCAAATAGCACCGGCCACCCAGGAAATATTGAGCACTCAGACCGAGGAACCTCTAGGAGTACTTCACGAGGTGATGTCGGTCCGAGCCACTGACAACAGACAGCATCATCGTCAACTAGTGACCCTGGAGGGGAAGGAGGTACAAGGGCTCCGAGATTCCGGGGCCACCCTAACTTTGGTAGCGCCTCATTTAGTCCCAGGTTCAACCCACACTGGCGGATCAGTGGCGGTACGAGTGGCAGGGGGAGCAGTGTACAGGCTACCCACTGCCAAGGTGCATTTGGATTGGGGTGTGGGAGAGGGGACTGTGGAAGTGAGTCTCATGCAAAATTTACCCGCGGATGTTGTACTGGGGAATGACTTGGGCCAGATGACTTCCACTTTTATACCCCAGGCTCCACACCAGGAAGCCCATCCAGTGACTACACGGCAACAGGCTCGCACCACAGCTCCACCAATACACTCTGAGGCTCAGGTAAGAGACCATGACCCCCACATGACACACATGTCCTGGGATACCCCAACTACCTTTGAGGCAGAGGTGAAGTCAGACCCCACCCTACAGATATACCGGGACAGAGTACACACTGACCAGGCAGGGTTAGAGGGGGAGCGGTACACATGGGAGAAAGGGCTACTATACCGCATCGCAGAGAGAGAAATAGGAGGGTCAGTCACAGTGACAACCAAACAGCTAGTAGTTCCCCGGAAATATAGGCAGGAGCTACTTAGAATTGCTCACGATATCCCCTTGTCCAGGCATCTAGGGATGACACGTACCTGGTACCGGTTAACTCATGCCTTCTTCTGGCCCGGAATTTCTAAGGATGTGCAACAGTATTGCACCTCCTGTGACGTTTTCCAACGAGTAGGTAAACGAGGTGACCGCCACAAGGCCAAGCTATGTCCCCTCCCTATTATTGAAGAACCTTTCAGTAGGGTAGCTGTAGATATAGTGGGGCCCCTACCAAAACCCAGTCCCTCTGGAAAAAGATATATCCCAACTGTAGTGGACTACGCCACCAGGTACCCCGAGGCCGTAGCCCTCACTAACATTCACGCTGAAACAGTGGCTTAATGAAGGTATTTTCCCGGGTGGGGTTTCCCCAAGAAATAATATCTGACAGGGGCACCCAATTCACCGCCGAGGTCACCCAACATATGTGGAAGGTATGTGGCATTAAGTCAATAGTCAATTCTGCTTACCACCCCCAGTCCAATGGACTATGCGAGAGATTCAATGGTACGCTGAAGCAGATGCTCCGTACGTTTGGGGAAACACATAAAGACTGGGAGAGGTTTTTACCTCACCTGCTCTTTGCATATAGAGAGGTCCCCCAGGAATCGACAGGATTCTCCCCGTTTGAACTACTGTTTGGAAGGAGGGTACGAGGGCCCTTGAATCTAATTAGGGAGCACTGGGAAGGAGAGAGTAGCCCAGATGGAATCCCTATTGTATCATACGTACTGGAGTTCCGGGACCGTCTGGAGGTGCTGACTCAGACTGTGCGCACCAACCTCCAGGCGGCCCAACAGCGCCGCTGGTACGATAGGGGAGCCAGAGACCGCAGCTTTCAAGTGGGGCAGAAGGATTTGATTTTAAAACCCGTCCGCACAGACAAGCTGCAGGCCATCTGGCAAGGCCCATACCAGGTGGTGGAACAGAGATGTGACACCACCTACGTGATCGGCCCCTGCTCAGGGGTAGTGAAGAGACGCATACTCCATGTGAACATGCTCAAACCCTACCATGAGAGGATAGAGGACGTGACGGCGATATGTGCCTCAGCCTCCGAGGATCAGGAGAACCTGCCCCTACCTGACCTATTAGAGCCGGAAGAGCAGATAGAGCCCTCCCGGGGGGTTCAGCTGGGGGAGCGGCTAAGCCCTCAGGAACGTGCCCAGGTACAAGAGCTGATCGTAGCTAAAGGGGCTACCTTCTCCAATTTGCCTGGGTACACTCCGCTGGCCACCCACCGAGTCGAAACCCCGGGACAGCTACCTATGCGACAGGCTCCATATCGGGTCCCAGAGTCAGTCAGGACCCATATGAAGGCAGAGCTAGACGAGATGTTACAGCTAGGGGTTATCGATGCCCCTGGGCATCGTCGGTAGTGCTGGTACCTAAGAAGGACGGCACGACACGTTTCTGTGTCGACTACCGGAGGCTAAACGACAAAACGGTGTCGGATGCCTACCCGATGCCCCGAATAGACGAGCTGTTGGATAAGATGGCACGGGGCCAGTATCTCACTACCATAGATTTATGTAAGGGATACTGGCAAATTCCACTAGCCGATGATGCCATCCCCAAGTCGGCGTTTGTCACTCCGTTTGGCCTGTACCAATTCCGGGTCATGCCATTCGGAATGAAAAACGCTCCGGCCACCTTTCAGCGGATGGTAGATCGGCTACTGGACGGCTTCCAAGATTATGCCTGTGCGTACTTAGATGACATCGCCATATTTAGCCAGACCTGGGAAGAACACCTACGACATATAGGGGCTATTCTAGATCGTATTGGGGAGGCAGGGTTAACCCTCAAACCCAGCAAGTGTCACATAGGGATGGCTGAAGTGCAGTATTTGGGCCACCGGGTGGGGTGTGGGCAACAGAAACCCGAGCCAGCCAAGATTGAGGCCGTAGCAAAATGGCCCACCCCAAGGACTAAAACCCAAGTGTTAGCTTTTCTAGGTACCGCGGGGTATTATAGAAAATTCGTACCCAACTACAGTGCCCTGGCCAAACCCCTGACTGACTTGACCCGCAAGAACCTTCCCCGACAGGTTGTCTGGGCCCCAGAGTGTGAGCAGGCATTTCAACAACTCAAGACTGCTTTGACTAATGCTCCTGTACTTACTGCTCCTGATCCAACTAAAAGATTTCTTGTCCACACAGACGCTTCAATGTTTGGATTGGGAGCAGTGCTGAGCCAAGTTGGAGCAGATGGCGGAGAACATCCCGTAGCTTACTTAAGCCGAAAGTTGTTGCCCCGCGAAGTAAGCTACGCCGCCATTGAAAAAGAATGCCTGGCCGTGGTGTGGGCCCTCAAAAAAGTGCAGCCGTATTTGTATGGACAACCTTTTTCCTTACTCACAGATCACAACCCGTTGGTGTGGCTGAACCGTGTGGCTGGGGACAATGCCAGGCTGCTGCGCTGGAGTTTGGCGCTGCAGCCCTTCGACTTTACCATACATTACCGCCCAGGGAAACAAAACGGTAACGCCGACGGGTTATCTAGACAAACTGAACTTGAAAAGTGATCTGTGAGTACTCTCCCGGACATCCCCAAGCCGATCCGTTGGAATCAGACTGTGTATGCCGGCTTGGTTCTGGGGGAGCATTGTGGCAAACCTAGCCACTTCTGGACTATAATGTAGAAAGGTTGTCTGTAGGCTGTATTGTGTGTTATGTATATTTTGCTGTGTGTGTACTGTACTATGGTAGTTCGCATGCTGGCAGCCGTAAGCTACAAGCATGCAAGTACTTCGTTCGACGAACAGCGGCTATCCGGGCTGTTCGTCAAACGAATACGGGCTCCCCAGATGGACCACACATCGCTCGTTAACCGATTGCAACAATGTTGCAATCGGTAATTAAAGGCTCTCCTAGGTGGCCGTCGTTCGACTACCAACCATGCGACGGTCGGCCATCTTGGATCCTTTGTCTCGTCAGCGGTGTTCGGTCGTCGAGTGCCTGGAACTGAAAATGGCTACTCGATGATACGAACACTGCTGGACTTCCAGAGCTTTCGAGAGTTCCACTCTCATCACATTATGTTCCCCATCGGTGTTCGGTATTTTCAAACCGAACTCGATGGTTAAATGTATTTCGTGCGGCGTTCGGTTAGTTTAGCTGGGATCTGAGCGGTATTCTCACTAAATGTGCCCGCAGACCCCAGCTATCTACCGAACGGCCGTTCGTGTAAAAGTGATGAATAATGTGTAAAATATAGATTTTCATGTGATTTTCATGTCAATTGCCATTTTAGTAGGAGTATCCCTCTCGTGCAGCAATGCCTGCTGGGATAATTACACTGCCTGATGGGAGAAAACCCCTGTAATATCTGTACAGAAACCCCTTGCATGGGGAACTGCATAAATATGGAAGTCTGTGAATAAAGCGAGTTAGTTGACTCCCATACTGTGTTTCGTCCGGTTATTGGGAGGATTGGGGATATTGCCGTGCTTCCTAACGCTGACTGTGGATTTACCTGTGACACCAGCGGAGATCGTGGATTCTAATATTGCACTCCGCTACACTCGCAGTTTAGGGAATAAGATCCATGAACTTGTTGCAATAATGACAACTGATAATGTAGATTTAGTCGCTGTTACTGAGACATGGTATAATGAGAAAAATGACTGGGACATATCAGTACCAGGGTACTGTTTATATAGAAAATACAGCGAAGGAAAGAAAGGGGAAGGGGGGGTCCTGTATGTGAAGTACAGCATAAAATCTAACCTGATAAAAGTTAGTCAGGTGATCATAGAGTCCGTTTGGTTAGAAGTTAGAATTTGGAAATCACACAATAACTTGCATAGATGTGATTTATAGGCCCCCAAGGCAAATAGAAGAGATATATAATCTACTAGTTGAGGAAATAGCTAAAATGACAATGAAGGGTGAAGTTATCATCATGGGTGACTTTAATCTTCCTGATGTGAACTGTAAAACCAAAATAACTGCTTGTCCCAGGAGCACACATATTCTAAACTCCATACTGGGATTGTCTCTAAAACAAGTCGTTGAGGAGCCAACTCGTAAGGAGGCCATACTAGATTTAGTAACAGGTATTACTGTAGATCAGGGCTTCTCAACCCAGTCCTCAGGACCCCCTACCAGTCCAGGATTTAGGGATTACCTGGGTGTGTCTAAGGTGTTTAGAAAAAGGAATACAAAACACCTTGGACTCTAAGGTGTTTTTTTTTCCTCTTTCTAAACACCTTAGACACACCCAGGTAATCCCTAAACCCTGGACTGGTAGGGGGTCCTTGAGGGCAAGGTTGAGAACCCCTGCTGTAGATGAAAGTTTAGGATCCAGTGATCATCAGTCAGTGTGGTTTAATATAACAATAGTGACTGAGTCACACCACACAAAAACAAAAGTTTTATATTTTAGGAAAACAGACTTTTCTAGAATTAGAAAATGCATAAAGGAGTCAATATCAGACTGGAGCAGTTTAAATGGAGTACAACAGAAATGGGATTATTTAACAGTTGTACTACTGAAGGCAACAGAAAATTGCACTAGGCTTGTCAGTAAAAGCAAACAATTTAAGAAACCACTGTGCTACTCCGCAGACGTGGACAAAAAGAGTAAAAAAACTGTTTAGTAATTATAAAAAACCCAGAGTGATGAAGATAGACAGATCTAGGAAGAAAGAGGCTAAGCAAGTTATAAGAGCTTTCAAATCACACACAGAAGAGAAAATAGCACAGTCAGTACAAAAGGGGGATACATTTTTTTTTTAGATACATGCAGCGGTCACCCAGACGAGTAGAGGGGTTTCCACCACCAGAGATGTCCTTCCTCCAATTGTGAGTTGTGTTACAGCATTCCAAGTAGTCATCCAAGTAGAGAAGCAGGTATAGCTTGTATAGCAGTTCCCTACAACAAGAGACAAGACTCTGTGTTGAGGGTAAGTAGAACTGATTTTCATGGAGCCACAGCTGGCCTTTTATGCAGGTCCCCATGCAAGGGGTTTCTGGTGACATATTCCAGGGACATTCCCCACTGGACCAGAGAGGGGACTGCAACACAAGCACACACATAATTATATTACCTCTCAGGTCCAGCCCGGGTCTGAGTGCCCAACAGATGTTGAAATCACTCAGATCCCATGAATGTAGTTGAAACGCCACCGGGGTATAGATTAAACCGACCGCACACGAGGCCAAAAATAGTTCCATGAAATCAGGCCGTGAGGTCGGTCTCTTTCTGGAGTTCCAAAATAGAACTTATAAGGCAAATATTTGTTCGTGCATCCGTTCCATAGTCCTGGTGGATAATACCGAACATCTGTGGACATGGAAGTCTTAGCTTTGTTCGCGCTGTCGAGTGTCCGATTCTAGTTCCATACACTCAATGACCAAACACCGCTGGCTGCATTCGTATTCCAAGTTGGCCGTCGCCACGTGTTAGTACATTGATGAACACCCAACAGACCGTTTAGAACAACGGTAATTTGGGTAGACCACAGGCAGCTGAATACACTCCTGGCGGCTGAGTAATCCTCAGATGAGTAAACTTCTGGTGGTTGAGCAATCCTTGGGCTGCGCGCTCGGGATATGACGACGGGCCATCGAAGGGACATCATGACACACTTCATCGCTATGACACAGATGGAGTACACATTTCTACCAGATACTTTTGGCTCCTAGGAACAAGTTCAACTATTGGAGTATTTATAGTGCTCATCTGCACTCCTTACTGCAACTCTCAAAGTGGTGAGATCCAACCAAACTTATACTGTATACGTATATAGTATATTTACAAAGGACTTTTTTTATTTTTTCCTTATTTTTACTGTTTTTCTCTTTTTTTCTTTTTATTTATTTTTTCATTATATATACATATCTTTTGGTTTTTTGTATATACACTATTTTTCCAAGGTATGGATCCATCAGTATACTGGACATTATAGAGTGCTATGCATAGCCTAGGTTGTGTGGATAGATTTTTGTATCATAGATGAATTTTTTTCTTTAGGAACTGATTAATTATCTATTTTGATGAAATGTTATGTATTGAAGGAGATCATCAGACTGCTATGATGTACATATTTTTGTAGATATATGAATTCAGATATGAAGTGTATAATTGATTAAATTTCACCTTTTTTGCATATTAAATAGTAACTCATTCATTATTTTTCGTACATATAACAATTTTTGAGTGCGGTATTTAATTTTTGTTGTGCAATGTTGATATAGAGACTAGACGTATTTGGCTGAACAGATAGGCGAAGGGAATAAAATAAACTTTAAAATCCAGAGGGTCTGTCACAATACATACATGAGAAAAGGAAAATAAAACAAGGAATAGTTAGATTAAAAGCAAAAGAAGGAAGGTATGTAGAAGAGGATAGAGGTCTAGCTGACTGCCTCATTGAATATTTTGTTTCAGTATTTACAGATGAAAATGAAGGAAAGGGACCTCAGTTAGGAAAAAGGACACATGAGTAATTTGTTAGATGTGAGTTTACAGAGGAAGAGGTTCTATTGCAACTGTCAAAAATAAAGACAAATAAGTCAATGGGGCCTGACGGAATACAGAAAACCTTATTAAAATAACTTAGTGGTGTACTAGCAAAACCATTAACGGATTTATTTAACCAATCATTGTTAACAGGAGTAGTCCTAGAAGAATAGAAGTTAGCGAATGTTGTGCCCATTAACAAGAAAGATAGTAGGTAGGAGTTGGGCAACTATAGGCCAGTAAGCCTTATTTCAGTAGTGGGGGAAGTAATGGAAACCATGTTAAAGGATAGGATTGTTGAACATCTATAATCATATGGATTTCAAGACCAGAGACAACATGTGTTTACTTCAGGGAGATCATGCCAAACTAATCTTATTGATCTTTTTTTATTTGGTAACTAAAATAATAAATCAGGGTGGTGTAGTAGACATTGCTTACTTAGATTTCAGTATGTCTTTTGATACTGTTGCACATAGAAGGCTTATCAATAAACTGCAATCTTTTTGGATTTCAATATTATTGAATGGGTAAGGAGGTGACTGAGTGACAAGCACCAGAGGGTTTTAGTCAATAGAGTATATTCGAAGCATGGTCTTGTTACCAGTGGGGCACCTCAGGGATCTGTACTTGGACCAACTCTCTTTAATATTTTTATTAGTGATATTGCAGAAGGTCTTGATGATACTAAGATATGTAACAGGGTTGATCTTCCAGAAGGGATCAGCCAAATGGCAAATGTTTTATGTAAACTAGAAAAATGGTCAGAGTTGTGGCAACTGACATTTAATGTGGATAAGTGCAAGATAATGCATATTGGATGTAAAAAAAAGGGCAGAGTATAGACTATTTGATAGAGTCCTAACCTCAACATCTGTGGAAAGGGATTTAGGGGTAATTATTTCAGATGACTTAAAGGTAGGCAGACAATGTAATAGAGCAGCAGGAAATGCTAGCAGAATGCTTGGTTGTATAGGGAGAGGTATTAGCAGTAGAAAGAGGGACGTGCTCATGCCATTGTACAGAACGCTGGTGAAACCTAAGTTGGAGTATTGTACGCAGTACTGGAGTCCGTATCTCCAGAAGGATATTTATTGATTTCTGACTACACAGTGCTAACCTTCAATGTCACAGAAGACTACATATAAAAAAAATACCCTAAAATCACACACTGACTAAATTTAAAAGCCACAGTGACCTCTGTGGTAGGAGTACTGCACTACACACATTATTATTAATCTCAATACAGAAAACATTAAACAAGGAGCAGACTTAAATGGACTTTACAGTCAAAATATAAATGTACATAGTTGAATTACATTGTTAGTTAGCAACATATTTGTAATAAACATGTATTAGCGGTTTCAAAAGTGTATTTAAATATGCCCTGTGCACCAGCATGTTAAACCCAACACTTATTAAAAGATAAGGTGTTTTTGTATCATCTGGTAATATTTTGTTAATTACTGCCACAACATTTTATTATTTTGTATAGTTTGACCACAAATTAATCTTAGGCTATATTTAAAAAAAATAAATGAGTTAAGTATTTAAAATATATTGCTTTTTTTGTCCTTCTCCAGGGTCCAGCCTAGATTGATGGCAACTTTGATCTTTTATTTTGGAAGGTATAAAGACTTTCCAAGTCACAGGGCTCAAGTCCAAGTCAAGTCTCGAGCCATTGCTGTCAAAGTCTAAATCAAATCCCAAGTCTTCTTTGATTATGTTCAGTCGAGTATCAAGTCATCAAATTTGTGACTTGAGTCCAAGTCAAGTCAGAGTCATGTGACTCAACTCCACACCACTGCTAGTGTCTGCTGTCTACAGACACATGGATAGTGCACATCAGGTTTTAACAAGCATTTTGCTAGCCCATTCACTAGCAAAAAAATTTAAATAAAGAACAACCAAGAGCAAACAAAAAAAATAAAATAAAAAATTCTAAATGAATTTTTACCTACAGTAAAATATATATAAATGATGCCCAAATGTTGTTATTTATTGTAGGGATGCAATATCTAACATAGATATTTAAGATATGTAATTTGCCATTAATATACCTTTACCAACCATATTTTTAGAGTCTGCTAAAAGTATCTGCACAGGAATTAAATGGATTCCTTTTGTTTAAATATCCTTCCTGCCGCTGTCTATGTTTTGTAGATTCAGAATATCAAACTTTCTATATGAATTTCGAGAACAAAAAAAGAGGGCCCTCTTAATTGTTGTGAACTAATGCAGAGCATTCAGAGCATCAATAGCACCAATGTAAGCAGTCACACACAAATATTTTCCTTATTAATTCCAAGCACAAGCTTTGCTTTGTGTTTAGTTAATTTTTTATGTTATGTGGTTTATGAAACAAATCAATTCCTAGCTTGGAAAACATAACAATGAGATGCGTTGCAGGGACCAAACTTATTTAATGCGGTGTTTGCAAGTGTCTCACCACACCTTTACCCCGACGGTGCAAGAAACAACTGAGGAATATTAAACTGTGATACCTCACACCCCCTATGGTATTGTAGGAGTCAATTTTATTTTACATTTTCTTTTACAGAGAACAAGACATGCTGGTGTTTGTATGTTGTCATTTAGGACTCGTATGTTGTAAATTAGTAGACTAAACATTGCAACTCCTAAAGTCAGCCTGTTGAATGCAAATATATCATTTTCCCCAATTCTGCTGCCACAGAATTTATGGTTTATTTATGATTTTTGTGGAAGCCTGAATATTTCATCATGATTCTGAGGAATATAGATTAAAGCTGCTCATGTGATACAAGCACTTTGTATATCAGCTAAATCCCACCTGTATTCTTTTAAAAACATTGCATATCTTATATATATATATATATATATATATATATATATAGAGAGAGAGAGAGAGAGAGAGAGAGAGAGAGAGAGAGAGAGTGTGTGTCATGGAGTCCAGGCCAACTCTCTAGGCTTTGAACTCCAAGTAAGAAGGATCTCCCAAAAAGATAGGTTATTCTCATAAGAGCAGGCATTAGGTTGCTAGGATAGGACCTGCTAATCATGGGGTGCTTTGACATTGTGGCAGGTTTAAGCAATGTAAGATGATATACTGTAACTAAATTCCCATTATTTTTGTGAATTATATTTTGTATCTTAGTTTCTTAGCTGTTCCTAGAATTGAACTTTTGTGGAAAGAGTTCTCAGTTGTCCCACCTAGAATCTTTTGAAGCAATGCTCCCACTTGAAGATACACCTCAAGTTCTTCTATCACATCTGGAACTATTGCTGCCTTCACTTTCCACAACCTTCCTAGGTCATCTTTCAGTACGTGGTACTGGGTTGGTCTCTGTAAACAGATTGCTCTGTCTGGTCTTAGAATCTCGTGTGACTGCTTGTCATCATAGATGGTGTTTTTTTAACATGTAAAAAACATATATTTAACATGTATTATAGGGTCAGGAATACATGTTTGCATTCCTTTAACCTCCCTGGCAGTAATCGCAAGCTTGGCTTGGGGTTAATTTTCAGTACCAAAAGCGGTAACCCTGAGCCACGTTCGGGACTTCACTGTAGTATCACTTAGCTTGTCCCTACGAGCACCCGGTATAAAAATATACACACAATACATTGTAAAAACAATGTACCGCTTTAACATTAAAAAATACTGACATAATCAGACCGCCAGGGAGGTTAAGATACCTTCAAAATGTATTAATAAAAGGTATTCTACCTTATTTGAACTGTGTGGTTAACACCAATGATTGAAAAATAGCATTTTGTTAGAAGTGGAGAGAAAGCTGAAAAGCTTCAAAGGAAAATAATTAATGAGATCCACTGGTAATGGGGGCAAATACAGTTTAAATTGTTAGCAATTGTTAGTAAATTGTTAGCAATTGTTAGTAATTCTTTCTTGTAAATGCTCGTGTTAATTTTATTAATGACACGAAGGCTCCTATTATGCTATCTCTTTCTTACTTTATTCCTCAGCAGCAAAGAGAAAATATAACTGAAAGAGAAAAATGTAAAAATATGAACAATATATAACAGATACAACCAGATCTGCCTAGTAACAGGGCAGTCAATCAGCTTATAGGAACAGTCCATAAATGTCTTACTATGTACTTCCACTTCCTCTTTCTTTGCTGCTGTCCTCAGACCAGCTAAGTATAATTTTTCTCCTGTATAATTGAGTTTTTGCTGTTACCAGGATTGTTTTTTCCTGTTGTAGCATATTGATTATTTGTTTGATTTCTATTTTACATGCTCTGTGTTTTATTTATCTTAATTTCATTTGTTTTTTAAGTGTTTTACTTCTCCAGCGTTGTGCCCGGTTTCCCTACCTGTGCTGGACCTTTTATAGCACAGACAGGGGTCCGCGGTTAACAGGGGACATTTTTAGCTGGAGCTTCTCTGCTCCCTGGTTCCCCTCCCTTCCCTCGTGGCCGCGTTATCAGCCGACCCGATCTGTTTCTCCTCGCACCCGCTGGTGCGAGGGAGTTCCCGGCCGCGTGTGTATCACGCGCTCCCCGGCCATTGGCGGGGGAGGAGCTCTGAGGCACCCACGGCACGCCCTGCATGCGGCGGCCATCTTCTGCCTCAGCACACACGTGGCTGGGTCTGTTCAGCGGGTCGGCTCCCTGTACCTCTCCCCTTTTGATTTTTATTGCTGTACAAGGTACTTCTCAGTGGGTTACTCAACCCCTCTCTATTTTGGGTATTTTGTTCCCCCTTTTTACTCTGTTATTCGGCTATTTGGATCCATTTACTGCTCTGTACCTGTATTTATATATTTAAAGGTGCAGTACTGATTACCTTGAATTAGTATTTATATACTCTGCACATTATGCAGGCTAGGGGTGAAGGGTCTGATAGCCCCAATTATGGATCCATTACAGACCCCTATCACTGGGGAGTTGGGCCTCACCCCCTCTCAGGAGTTCCAAGCCCTCATTGACTCCACCATGCAGAGGGCTCTGGCCTCGGCCATGGGAACTGTGTCTTCGTCCCTGTCTCATACCATTCAGCAGGCGTTGACACAACCCCTGGCCCCTTCTATGTTGCCCACTCCCCAGCCTGCGCTGCAGCCTCAGGCGGGTCAAAAGGCTCAGGCTAAAACTAAACATGTCTCTCCAGATGTGATGCAGGTGTTACCTGCCCTGACTGACGTGCCGATGGCGCGTTACCGCGCAAAAGAGCCGCTGGCCGGGCAAAATCGGCCAGGAAGTGGAAACGGGTGCGTGCCCATGGTAATAATGGATCGGATACCGATCAGAGTGGAGAGACGGACTCGGATGCCCCTGATTACGCCTTTTATGAGGAAGGGGGCTCCGATGATGAGGCGGGGTTTGACGCTTCGGCGCTACCTCCGGGTGAGGGGCAAGGCATATGTGGTCCTCAGGGTTACCCCCTGTTCGATCCTGATGACCTTCGCCATCCTCGCTCGGTGGAATGGGACCCGCCAGCGCACATTGCTAGTTATCTGGCACTGCGTATGCATACCACTCTGTCTAAGGAGGAGCACAGTAAATTACGGGCTGAGTGCCCAAGGCCTTCAGTGCCTGATTTGAGGTTGATCCTCAAATTACTCAGTTCCTGGCAAAAACGGGCTGGAAACCCAGGAAGGGACTGGAGTTTTCACTCCATAATTGCCAGGACAAGATTCTGGACACCCTGGGCCCCGCTGCCAAGCTCTATGAGCTCTTGGAGGAGGCTAAGGCAGGGACCAACCCCCTTGACTTCGATGAAACAATCGGGTGGGTCCAAAGGTTGATTTGCCTTCTCGGCAACGCGAACGCCACAAGGCGATTTTGCTCAAAATTTAGCCCAAGTTGGTGAATTTAGCGGTGAAAGAACCGGGTGCTGCCGCCAAAGGTATGCTCTTTGGAGAGTCTTTTGTTTAAGATCTAGGCTCCTTTGTGCACACATTCACTGCCCTAGATAAGGCCCAGTCAAACTTGAAGTGTGTTTTTGTCTCTAAGGTTTTCCATGGGGCCGGGAAGTATAGGAGCCGTCCGCCCAGCAGTGGAACTCGAGGTCCCTCGCGGACTCACAGAGGTTCCTTTACTGCCCCTTGGGCCTACCAGGACTACAAGGACTGCGCCCTTCTTTCCCTCACGCGGGAGACCGTGGCAGAATTGGGGAGGACGTGGTCAACCCTCGTACAGACGCCCTTACGGTAAGTACCCCAGACTGTGTGTTTTCCCAGGCAAGCGTGGGGGGCAGGCTAGCACTGTTTATCAATGTGTGGGGCAGGATTACCACAGATTTATGGGTTTTGGATACGGTCAGGGGTTTTCGCCTAGATTTGTTGTCCCCCCCTGTCCAGATTTGCGTCCCACAGGAACTGAGATTACCGGAAGAGCAGTCCGGGTTGATTACCGCGGAGATCGCGGAACTTTTTGCCAAATGAGCTATCCAGGAAATCCCGTACGATCACCCGGGGTTCCTAAGCAATTTGTTCCTCGTCGCCAAGAAGGACGGAGGAGTCCGGCCGGTGATAAATCTCAAACGCCTCAACGGTTTCCTCCGTTACCATCACTTCAAGATGGAAGGTATTCATTGTCTCAGGGACCTACTCTGACAAGGAGACTGGATGGTCAAGCTGGACCTCAAAGATGCCTATCTAACCATACCCATGGCGGAAGAGCATTGGGACTTATTGCACTTTACGTGGCAAGGACGTCGGTGGCGGTTTACCTGTCTGCCGTTTGGTCTATCTTCAGCTCCATGGTGTTTCACAAAGGTGATGAAGCCAGTAGTGGCGTTCCTCAGGGCTCGGGGGGTCCGCATGATTATCTACCTGGACGACATACTGATTATGTCTTCGTCCTCCGACCAACTTCTCAGACACCTGGAATGGACGGTGAATCTTCTGGACGGATTAGACTTCCTCATAAATTGGGAAAAGTCCATTGTGACCCCAGTACAGAGGATAGAATTCCTAGGTTTCGAGGTCGATTCGGTCGCCCAGTTCTTGTTCCTCCCAGAGGCCAAGTTAAAATCTATGAAGAAGGAAATAAGACATGCACTACGGGCCACCTCTCTCTCCGTACGACAACTGGCGAGAGTGATCGGTCTTTTGGCCTCATCGATTCAGGCAATTTTTCCGGGTCCACTACACTATCGGGCCCTACAACATCTGAAGGGATCCCATCTTCGCTCGGGCAGTTTGTACGAGAGCGAATTGAGCCTGGACAGGGATTCCAAAGAGGAACTACTGTGGTGGTTAGACCATATGGAGGCTTGGAACGGCCGAGCTATCTTCGGTACCGCTCCGGATGTGGTAATAGAATCGGACGCCAGCCTAGCCGAAGCTGCACATAAATTGTCTGGACCTGCTGGCGGGTTCATTCGCCATTCGGAGTCTGTCTCCAGCTCAGGGAAACTGTTGCATTCTTCTGCGCATGGACAATGTGTCCGCGGTCAGGTATATAAATCACCTGGGTGGAACGAAGTCAAAACAACTGGCGAACTTGGCAAAAGACTTCTGGCAGTTTTGCCTCCACAGCGCTGTATCGGTTACGGCTGAACACATACCAGGATTGAACAACGAATGGGCGGATTGGAATTCGCGTTACTTGAAAGACTCAGGGGATTGGCATCTGCTATCTTCGACCTTTCGACTGATAGATCGGTTATGGGGTCCATTGCAACTGGATTTGTTCGCATCCAGACTGAACTCCCAACTGCCCCGATACTTCAGTTGGAGGCCGGACCCAGCGGCCACGGTGGTGGATGCGTTCCTGCAAACGTGGCCTCTGGGACGTCACTTTGCGTTTCCACCATTCAACCTGATCTCTCAGACACTGGCGTACTCGTCCAGACAGGATTGCATGTTGGTGGTAGTAGTTCCCCTCTGGCAAACTCAGCCGTGGTTTCCCCGTCTCCTGGAGATGGCGATGGATTTCCCACGGATGATCGAAATGCGACCAGATGTGCTTCTGGATCCAGATGGGAACTCGCACAAATTGGTGGATCAGAACCTACTCCAGCTCACGGCTTGGTTGATCTCAGGGGACCCTGGTGTGTCGCGGACGTTCCGCAAGCTACTACACGACTCTTGGCTCCCGGTACCAGAACAGCTTACAAATATGCATGGCGCGTGTGGTCTGGCTGGTGCGTGGGAAGACTGTTGGATCTCTTTTCTGCCCCTCTGAAAGAGGTGCTCAGTTTCCTGACCACACTTTTTGAATCTGGTTTGGCCTACCGCGCTATTAATGTCTATAGATCGGCCATCTCAGCCGGACATCTAGAAATTGACGGAGCTCCGATTGGACAACATCCCTTTGTGTGTCGATTGTTGAAGGGTATCCGTTTCTTTAGACCTCCGAGATCCAGATATTCATCATTTTGGGATGTTAATGTTGTTCTTGGCTTCTTGGAGTCGTGGCCCCTTAATGAGGAGTTAGCGCTGAAACAATTGTCATGGAAATTGGTTATGCTCCTTTGTCTCCTTTCATGCAAAAGGGTTTCGGATGTCAGAGCTTTGGACTGGAACGCGATCTCATTCACCCCCGAGGGTGTGTCATTTAACATCTCGAGGAGGACTAAGTCGGTAGCCTACCCTAGGTGTTCAGTCAGGCCTGCTCTGTGCCCTGTGGCTT
This sequence comes from Pelobates fuscus, assembly GCF_036172605.1. Lineage (NCBI taxonomy): Eukaryota > Metazoa > Chordata > Amphibia > Anura > Pelobatidae > Pelobates > Pelobates fuscus. Next base: position 49,373,720 of record NC_086328.1, read on the forward strand.
GTCTCCGAGTTTACTTGGATCGCACTCGCCAGTTGAGGTCATCGGATCTGTCTCAACTGTTAATTTCCTTTAGGACACCGTTTCTCCCGGTCTCCTTGACTATGTTGGCTCGTTGGGTTAAGAATCTCCTTTCCGCTGCAGGGATTGATACTTCAATTTTTTTGGCTCATTCGGTTAGAGGTGCCATGGCATCGAAGGCTTCTACGATGGGATGTCGTTTGGATGATATCTTGAAGGCGGCAGATTGGCCTAATGAATCTACGTTCCGCAATTTTTATTTCCGCCCGATTGACCATGTTTCCTCGTTAATTGTGGCTCAGCTTTAAACTAGCATAATAGGAGCCTCCGTGTCATTAATAAAATTCCCAGATTTTACTAATAACATGACGTAAAGTCATGGTTTTATTAATGACACGGAGGCGAGTATTATTCCCGCCCACCCACCCATGGGGTATGGGTCAGATTTACGTTATTGGTTTAATCGGGGGGGTCTCCTTCTCTCACGGTAAGTATCCATAATTACTGGTTATTATGTATGCGGTATGGTCTTTGTAATTGTTATATAGGTAATATACCGATAATGGCGTATATGGTTATACGTGACGTATGGTTATGATATATTACATTCAGATCCTAAGTTTGGATTTTACCACCTATTTCTCTGTTTTTACAGCTTGATTTCGTTGTGATGACGTCTACCATGTTGGCGATTGTTAATTCCTGTGGATACATTTCACATTTTAAGTGGATACATTTCAGTTGTTGGATCTTCGGTTCAGAAGGCAAAGAAGAGGAAGTGGAAGTACATAGCAAGACATTTATGGACTGTTCCTATAAGCTGATTGGCTGCCCTGTTACTAGGCAGATCTGGGTGTATCTGTTATATATTGTTCATATTTTTTCATTTTTCTCTTTCAGTTATATTTTCTCTTTGCTGTTGAGGAATAAAGTAAGAAAGAGAGCATAATACTCGCCTCCGTGTCATTAATAAAATCATGACTTTACGTCATGTTATTAGTAAAATCTGGGATTTTTTCACTAGTCAGGGTTATTCACTAAAGTGAGAATTCAAAGTGAATTCAAAGTGAATTTCAAATGTAAGGCCATAGTAGAAAAATAGAAAAGTCCAGCTGACTTATAGAATTTTTCCATTTAAGTTATTTTGGCCTTAAAGGGATAGTGTAAGCATCAAAACAGCCTTAGTTTAATGAAGCAGTTTTGGTGTATAAATAATGCCCCTAAAGTCTCACTGCTCAATTCTTTGGCATTTAGAAGCTAAATCACTTTTGTTTCTGTTTATGCAGTCCTAGCAACACCTCATCTGGCTCTGACTCACACAGGCTGCATGAAAATAGGTTTCATTTTCATCAGATGTTACATAGTTACATAGTTAGATAGCTGAAAAGAGACTTGCGTCCTTCAAGTTCAGCCTTCCTCACACCTGTTTTTTGCTGTTGATCCAAAAGAAAAAAAAAAACCAGTTTGAAGCACAATTTTGCAACAAGCTAGGACAAAAAATTCCTTCTTGACCCCAGAATGGCAGTCAGATTTATCCTTGAATCAAGCAGTTATTACCCTACATTGAAAGATTATATCCTTGAATATTCTGTCTTTGCAAGTATGCATCTAGTAGCTGTTTGAACATCTGTATGGACTCTGATAAAACCACTTCTTCAGGCAGAGAATTCCACATCCTGATTGTTCTTACAGTAAAAAACCCTTTCCTTTGCCTTAGACGAAATCTTCTTTCTTCCAGTCTAAACGCATGGCCTCGTGTCCTATGTAAAGTCCGGTTTGTGAATAGATTTCCACACAATGGTTTGTATTGGCCCCGAATATATTTGTATAATGTTATCATATCCCCTCTCAGGCGACGTTTTTCTAAACTAAATAGGTTTAAATTTGTTAACCTTTCTTCATAGCTGATATGTTCCATTCCTTTTATTAATTTTGTAGCCCGCCTCTGCACTTTTTCTAGTGCCATGATATCCCTCTTTAGAACAGGTGCCCAAAATTGCACAGCATATTCAATATGTGGTCTTACCAGTGATTTATAGAGAGGCAAAATGATATTCTCGTCCCGAGAATGAATGCCCTTTTTCATGCATGACAATACCTTACTGGCCTTGGCCACTGCTGATTGACATTGCACATTGTTGCATAGTTTGTTGTCTATAACAATTCCCAAGTCCTTTTCGTGTGTTGTTATCCCTAATTCGCTTCCATTAAGGGTATACGTTGCTTGTGTATTCTTTACGCCGAAGTGCATAACTTTGCATTTTTCAACATTAAATTTCATCTGCCATTTGAGTGCCCAGTCCTCCAGTCTATCTAAATCCTTCTGCAGCAAAGTAATATCTTGCTCACATTGTATTATTTTACAAAGTTTTGTGTCATCTGCAAACACTGAAACATGACTTTCAATGCTGTCTTCAAGATCATTTATAAAAATTTTAAATAGAAGGGGTCCCAGAACAGACCCCTGAGGGACACCACTTGCCACCTCTGTCCAGCTTGAAAATTTACCATTAACGACAACTCTTTGTATTCTGTTTTTAAGCCAATGTTCTACCCAAGAACAAGCATTTTCATCAAGACCGATTTCCTTGAGTTTGAACACTAATCTTTTGTGTGGAACTGTATCAAATGCCTTGGCAAAATCCAAATAGATCACATCCACTGCAACACCCTGATCTATACTTCTACTTACTTCTTCGTAGAACGCAATCAAGTTAGTTTGACATGACCTGTGCTTCATAAAACCGTGCTGATTTTTGCTGATAACCATATTCTTCTCAAGGAATTCTTGAATATTATCCCTTAATAACCTTTCAAATATTTTACCAGCCACAGAAGTTAAGCTCACAGGTCTATAATTTCCAGGCAAGGATTTTGAACCCTTTTTGAATATAGGAACCACATCTGCCTTCCTCCAATCCTCCGGAACACTTCCTGAAAGAAAAGAATCTTGAAAGATTAAAAACAGAGGTTCACTTATTTCTACACTTAGTTCCTTAAGTACACGTGGATGGATACCGTCAGGCCCTGGAGCTTTGTTTATATTAACTTTCTTTAGTTGCTGCAGCACATTGTCTTGAGTTAACCAATTACAATTATTCTGCAAGTTTTTAGTAGCAATCATTTGCACATCTATTGCCATGGGTTCTTCTTTAATATATACGGAGGAGAAATAGTTATTTAGAATTCCTGCCTTTTCTTGGTCTTCATTAACTAACACCCCCGTTTCAGTTTTAAGTGTACCTATACTTTCATTTTTGGGTTTTTGGGAATTTATGTACTTAAAAAATGCTTTGGGGTTGGTTTTGCTCTCTTTAGCTATCATTTTTTCATTTTGAAGTTTAGCAAGTTTAATTGCCTTTTTGCACGCATTATTTGCTTTCTTATATCTTTTATAAGATGCATCTGATTTGTCTGATTTAAATGCTTTAAATGCCCTTTTCTTATTTTTAATCTCTTGTTTTACTTCTCTACTAAGCCACATTGGTTTTAATTTGTTTCTTTTATACTTATTTCCCAATGGTACATACTGAGAAATGTACCTTTCTAATATTTGTTGGAAGATGATCCATTTATCCTCAGTGTTCTTTTCACTAAAGAGTTTATGCCAGTCAATATATTGTAAAGCTTCCCTTATCTTATTGAAATTGGCCTTTTTAAAATTATATGTTTTAGTATACCCCATGTGCTTTTGTTTTTTTGAGTTTATTTCAAAGGACACTATATTGTGATCACTATTTCCCAAGTGCTCACCTACTTGAATGTTGGTCAAAAGATCAACGTTGTTTGTTAAAACCAGGTCCAGACAAGCGTCCATTCTATTTGGTGCTTGTACAAGTTGTGACATGAAGTTGTCATTTAACAAGTTTAAAAACCTAATTCCCTTTGCTGAGCTACTAGTCCCTATGTCCCAATTTATGTCTGGGTAATTAAAATCTCCAATAATTAAAGTGTTACCAAGATTTGCAGCTTTCTCAATTTGCTCAAACAGCTGTTGTTCCTCGTCAATATTAACATTAGGTGGTTTATAACATATCCCAACCAATAGTTGGTTTCCCTTCTTTTCCCCCAAGCAGATATTTACCCATAAAGCTTCCACATTTTCCTCATCGCATTCAATTTGCTTAAGATTTGGCTTTAAATCATGGTTGACATACAAACATACCCCACCACCCTTCTTGTTTTTCCTATCCTTCCTAAATAATGTGTACCCATTTAAGTTAACTGCCCAGTCATGTGTCTCATCCCACCATGTTTCAGTTATGCCTATTATATCATATTGTTTAGTGTATGCTAATGCCTCTAGTTCCCCCATTTTGTTATTTAGGCTCCTTGCATTAGTAAGCATACATTTAATATCATGCGCCTCTTGTTTATTTTGTGAATTACCAACATTACATAGCTTCTCTGTTCTGAGCTTGCCCCTCCCCCCGTCTCCACCCTCCTTATACTGTTCTAAAGCCCATCTCCTTTCTGTCCTATCTCCATTTTGTAGATTGCTATGACCCTCCCCCCCTACTACTAGTTTAAAATCTCCTCCAACCTTCTAGCCATCCTATCCCCCAGCACTGCAGACCCCCTTCCGTTTAGGTGCAATCCATCACTACTATATAGGTTGTACCCAATCGCAAAGTCGGCCCAGTGCTCTAAAAACCCAAAACCCTCCTTCCTGCACCAAGACTTCAGCCACGCATTAACCTCTCTAATCTCCCGCTGCCTTTCCACTGTAGCACGTGGCACAGGTAATATCTCAGAGAATACCACCTTGGAGGTCCTTTTCTTGAGTTTGCTACCTAATTCCCTGAAATCATTCTTTAGGACCTTCCATCTTCCTCTTACTTTGTCATTGGTACCAATATGGACCATGACCGCTGGGTCATCCCCAGCCCCTCCCAATAATCCATCCACTCTGTCAGCAACATGCCGGACCCGAGCACCCGGGAGACAGCAAACTGTCCGGTTGAGCCGATCAGAGTGGCAGATTGCCCTATCTGCTCTCCTAATGATAGAGTCCCCTACCACCACAACCTGTCTTGCCTTCCTTACATTTTGATCCCCACCCGTACTAGAGGGGCTGTCACCTCGGCTGTTAGAAGTAACAGCTTCCTCTAATACAGCTACTCCTGAGCTGATGCTCCCAACATCTTCCCTCAAACGGGCAAATCTGCTCGGTTGCACCAAATCAGGACTAGCTAGCCCTTTCCTCTTCCCTCCCCCCCTGCTTCCTCGCCCCACTGTCACCCAGCTACATGCCTGTTCCCCATCTGTCATATCTCCTCCCTCTCCACTACCTGTCCCCACTAAACTCTGCTCAGTCAGCAGCAGACTCCTCTCAAGATTGTCGACTAGCTTTAGAAGTTTTTTTTAAATCTCCTGCTAAGTAAATTGCATTTTAATCACACCCAATAAGCTCCTTTAGGCTCTAGAATGCTATTAACAGAGCAGGCGATAATAAATTCATGATTAAACAGACTATGCAATAAACAAAGCAGGGAGATATGACTATGGCTCTATAATCTAGGTAATTTTACTCATAAATGGCAAAGAATTGAGCAGTGAGACTGGAGCACCAAAACTGCTTCAGTAAGCTAAACTTGTTTTGGTGCTTATTGTATCCCTTTAAATTTGAAATTTAAATTCACTTTGGTTTCTCACATTAGTAAATCATTCTGTAATGTTCTCTATAGTAGTTTAGTGTGTGCATTAGTTAAGCTGTTAGGACATTTTTAACTGATATTCATCTCTATAATTATGCTTTTGGAATACAATTGAATAAACATGATGCGCAGTGAGTTATATTTAGTTTGCTTCCATTTTCACTTTTTCAGTAGTCCTCTGTTACCGGTAGTTGACTCTATTTTGTAGACATGTTCATTCATAATATTTAAGCAATTTTATTCTTTTAAAATTAATCTATTCGTTCTGAAAAAAAAAACCCTTTTGATTTGCTTTTAAACAAATTGAATCGCTCAGAAAAGCTTTTACACAGCAGTGAAATAGCTGGGCATTCTATCTCCAAATCACAATATAAAAGATTAATCAAAAGGTATTTATTTTAGAAAAAAATGTTTTTTGGTCAAACAAAATGATTCTTTTAAAGGAGACAACAAATGTATGTGTACTATTTTATACTTATAGAGTCATATTGCATCCTGTAAAGTCATGAAGTGTGCACCACTCCCAATTAATAATTACAGTACCTAGATATAGTTGCTATTTTGATAACAATATTGCTTATATATGAGCAGGGGGTGGATTTCGGGTACAGCCCTTAATGGAGACCTTAAAAGACATGGCACCCTTTCATTGTTAATTGTCCACAGCAATATTGAGAGAAAAATAACACCTCCAATTACATATTTTGAAACAATGCCATTTTAATGCACTGTATTTGAGGATAATTAAACAAAACAGGATGGGGGCATTTGTGTCGATGTAGTGTTTTTTGAATGCTACAAGTTTGTGGTTGATGCTCCAGGTGCCTAAACAATATGGTGTAAGGTTAACTCAGCAGATGGGACATAGAGGTTTAGATATAACTTCATATAAAACTCTTTGAAAAACATAGTGTCTTGATGTGATTCGTAGAACCTTAGGATTTATGGTTGGATATAGAGCGTGGTATAGGCATAAAAGGGAGGGGAAGCATATAATTAAGCTGAAGTCCCTTGTCTTTTTGCCACCAAGCAACCTTCTGTAAATATACCTCCTGTATGTATGTATAGGAGTGTTTTTGTGCATTATTTTTATTCCACCCCCAGGTTTGTTTCCCTGTGCCTGGTCAAGATATTGATGCATTATTTCTTGACTTCCGTATTGAACCAATGCAGCACCTAACATAGATACACTCAGTCACACACACCAGGCATAAAATATTGAACTCTGACACCACTGGTGTAAAAGACTTCAGAATGCCACATTGTACATTGCTTTTTAAATCTACCTTTACTTAATTATGCTACAAAAAAATGTGTTTGGAACTTGATTTTCACTCTAATATGGAAATGTTAAATTCAAAACAAATCGGGATTTTATGTTGGCACTAGTGTTGTCTATGTGACATATTACTATAGTGTCCTTTGAAATAAACTAGAAAACAAAAACAAAAGCACGTGGGGTATACTAAAACATATAATTTTAAAAAGGCCAATTTCTATAAGTTAAGGGCAGCTTTACAATATATTGACAGGCATAAACTCTTTAGTGAAAAGAACACTGAGGATAAATCTTCCAACAAATATTAGAAAGGTACATTTCTCAGTATGTACTATTGAGTAATAGATATAAAATAAACAAATTAAAACCAACGTGGCTTAGTAGAGAAGTAAAACAAGAGATTAAAAATAAGAAAAGACCATTTAAAGCATTTAAAATCGGACAAATCAGATGCATCCTTTAAAAGATATAAGGAAGCCAATAATCCGCGCAAAAAGGCGATTAGATTCGCTAAACTTCAAAATGAAAAAATGATAACCAAAGAGAGCAAAACCAACCCCAATCATTCTTTAAGTACATAAATTCTAAAAAAAAAAAAAAATTAAAGCGTACACTAAAAACTGAAATGAGGGTGTTGGTTAATGAAGACCAGGAAAATGCAGGAATTTTATATAACTATATTACCTCCGTATATATTAAGAAAAAACCCATGGCAATAGATGTGCAAATAATTGCTGCTAAAAACTTGCAGAATAATTGTAATTAGTTAAGTCAAGACAAGGTGCTGCAGCAACTAAAGAAAGTTAATATAAACAAAGCTCCAGGGCCTGACGGTATCCATCCACGAGTACTTAAGGAACGAAGTGTAGAAATAAGTGAACCTATGTTTTTAATCTTTCAAGATTCTTTTCTTTCAGTAAGCGTTCCGGAGGATTGGAGGAAGGCAGATGTGGTTCCTATATTCAAAAAGGGTTCAAAATCCTTGCCTGGCAATTATAGACCTGTGAGCTTAACTTCTGTGGCTGGGAAAAAATATTTGAAAGGTTATTAAAGGATAATATTCAAGAATTCCTTGAGAAGAACATGGTTATCAGAAAAAATCAGCATGGTTTTATGAAGCACAGGTCATGTCAAACTAACTTGATTGCGTTTTACGAAGAAGTAAGTAGAAGTATAGATCAGGGTGTTGCAGTGGATGTTGTAACTAATGTCACAGATGTGATCTATTTGGATTTTGCCAGGGCATTTGATACAGTTCCACACATTAGATTAGTGTTTAAACTCAAGGAAATCGGTCTAGATGAAAATGCTTGTTCTTGGGTAGGACATTGGCTTAAAAATAGAGTACAAAGAGTTGTCATTAATGGTAAATTTTCATAGCTGGCCAGAGGTGGCAAGTGGTGTCCCTCAGGGTTCTGGGACCCCTTCTATTTAACATGTTTATAAATGATCTTGAAAAAAGCATTGAAAGTCATGTTTCAGTGTTTGCAGATGACACAAAACTCTGTAAAATAATACGATGTGAGCAAGATATTACTTTGCTGCAGAGGGATTTAGATAGACTGGGGGATTGGGCACTCAAATGGCAGATGAAATTTAATGTTGAAAAATGCAAAGTTATGCACTTCGGCATGAAGAATGCACAAGCAATGTATACCCTTAATGGAAGCGAATTAGGGATAACAAAACACGAAAAGGACTTGGGAATTGTTATAGATAACAAACTATGCAACAATGTGCAATGTCAATCAGCAGTGGCTAAGGGCAGTAAGGTATTGTCATGCATTAAAAAGGGCATTCATTCTCGGGATGAGAATATCATTTTGCCTATTTATAAATCACTGGTAAGACCACATATTGAATATGCTATGCAATTTTGGGCACCTGTTCTAAAGAAGGATATTATGGAACTACAAAAAGTGCAGAGGCGGGCTACAAAATTAATAAAAGGAATGGAACATAACAGCTATGAAGAAAGGTTAACAAATTTAAACCTATTTAGTTTAGAAAAACGTTGCCTGAGAGGGGATATGAAAACACTATACAAATATATTCGGGGCCAATACAAACCATTGTGTGGAAATCTATTCACAAACCGGACTTTACATAGGACACGAGGTCATGTGTTTAGACTGGAAGATTTCGTCTAAGGCAAAGGAAAGGTTTTTTTTTTACTGTAAGAACAATCAGGATGTGGAATTCTCTGCCTGAATAAGTGGTTTTATCAGAGTTCATACATATGTTCAAACAGCTATTAGATGCATACTTGCAACAACAGAATATTCAAGGATATAATCTTTCAATGTAGGGTAATAACTGCTTGATCCAAGGATAAATCTGACTGCCATTCTGGGGTCAAGAAGGAATTTTTTTCCTAGCTCGTTGCAAAATTGGAAGTGCTTCAAACTGTTTTTTTTTGCCTTCTTTTGGATCAACAGCAAAAAAACAAATGTGAGGAAGGCTGAACTTGATGGACACAAGTCTATTTTCAGCTATGTAACTATGTAACTAGATCTCAGGATATTACGACTCATGTCAAGAAATAGAAAAAATAAAACTGAAATTATTTTCTTTCTAAATGTAGTAATTCTTACAACAATTTTTCAACATAATACAATTGTTCTGAAAATCATCTTCAATACTTGTAGTTAGCACTAAATTATAGAGAACTTGGATTCTCTGATCCAGTTTACTTTGACTGCCTGCAACAGGCGCTTTTTCAAGCGGATTTGCCTCCGACAGTGTAATACCTATTGAAAGTCAGATTGTACTTGGCAAGACTTGAAAACATTTAAGAGATAGCTGAGCAGCTTGAGATGGTATCCCAAGAAATAATTAATAAAGAATGAAAGCGTCAGAAAACGATAGAGATAACAAAATTAGAAAACCAGCGTGAGCCTAATAGCTTTTTCACAAAAGCAGATTTTATTGTAAGAGTACTTTTAGCTGTTGAGAGGTGCTTAACCCTGCTTTTCCAAGAAATAATTTTTACACTGAAAATGTAAAATCTCCACCGTAGAATCTAATAGAAATGTAGCCTTGTATCTTTTGCATTCGGAAACTAAGCAAAATGACACTAAGGGGTTCAAAATCCCCTTAAGGATTAAAATGTTATGTAGACATAAAAGCTAATAGTATTATTAATATTTCTATTATTAGCATTTTCATAGCGCCAACATTTATTTGCAGTATTTTACAATCATACAGCGGGGTTATATCACAAAATGTAATTCACATACAAACCGAATATTAACAGACTCAGGAGGAGAAAATGACCGCGCTCAAAACATACTTACAGTGCAGTCAGGTGCATCATAGATCTGAACTTTTTAAAATGTACAGGAATATTGTATCCATAGGGGAGACTGTGACTGTAACTAAGGGACTGCAGACTTCTGCCCGAGTGGTGTACACCAGAACAAAAAATAAGACACTCTCAGCAACAAACAGATTATTCAAGAGAATCAGAAATTCAAGAGAATCAAAATGGTCAATTAGTCTTTTTTTAACCAATGATTATATCCAAAGATTTGATATCAGACCAGGGATATGATGCAGACAGTCAGTCTATAACAGGAACAGAAGATATAAATTCCAAGTGGCTTATGTTGCACTTCCATTACACACGGGGTGCTTGGATAGTGAAATCAGTAGCATCTTTATTCGGCCTGGATGCAACTGTTTCAGGGTTATATGTCCCTTACACAGTTTGAACGTGGGTGCACCATACATTAGGATAAGTTAGAAATGAACATATCACTAGAGTATTTACACAATTAAATAACTAGGAAATAGTTTACTGAAGCATCTGAAATGTAGAAAAAAGTTGCACCTATGCTGCCAAATTTGCCTCAGCACTATTTGCTCACTATAGTACATAGATCAGAGTAAATATTTACAAAAAGAAGGTTCCAGGTGCCAACAAGATATGCAGGATGCACAAATGCATTACAGGAGCATCAAAAAGTCATTGTTTCCTGCAAGTGCTCCTTATTAATGTACAATGCACCAAAACTTACAGATAGTTTTATCCCTTATAACAGAACCAACACCCACCAAAATAGCCATGCCTACACCTTAGCAGGATGCCATGACCAGTATCGAATTCTAGGTCCAAGAACTTCCTCCAAGCTACATGTGCATGCAACCCAGTATAATACTGCAATCTGCAATACAAATTGCAGAAAATTAGAGTTTTAGAAAACTAGTATGTTTCCTTCAAATACTATGGACATGGACACATGCCATGTAAAATGGCATATTTAGCCAGGGTTTTTACTTAAGTCAGGTATTCTAAGTGAATTCAAAGTGAACTCATGGACATCCTCAAAATGTGCGGCTCATTCCTTTGCTTCCTTTTGATTGAACACGTATGTGTGGAATCTTTCAACCACTTTTGGTAACGAGTGGGGGTTAGGTTTTTGTAACTCCTATTTCATCTCCTTATCCAGGTCTAGGCATTTTTTTTTCTCCAATCATAGACTTTCATCGGGCATGCTTTACAATAAAATAATCAGTCCATATGTGATATAGTTGTCACGTATTCATCCGCTTATAAAAATGTGGTTAATGGAATTTACTGTCCACACAGGAAAGGTTGCTGAGCAGCAATTATGCAAATGGGAACCTGGTAACTGCCTTTGGGGTCAAAGGCCGGTTACAGCCTATCAGATCTAGAGGAGGGGTATTTAGGCTCAGTTCTCATCCTGCTCAGTGCCCTGTCGTGGTTTCCCTTGTGGTTGTCCGAGAGCGCGTTCCTGATTCAAGTTTCTTGACTTCTGGCTTTCTCTTATCGTTGTGTCTCATAGAAACATAGAAACATAGAAACATAGAATGTGACGGCAGATAAGAACCATTCGGCCCATCTAGTCTGCCCAGTTTTCTAAATACTTTCATTAGTCCCTGGCATTATCTTATAGTTCGGATAGCCTTATGCCTATCCCACGCATGCTTAAACTCCTTTACTGTGTTAACCTCTACCACTTCAGCTGGAAGGCTATTCCATGCATCCACTACCCTCTCAGTAAAGTAATACTTCCTGATATTATTTTTAAACCTTTGTCCCTCTAATTTTAGACTATGTCCTCTGGTTGTGGTAGTTTTTCTTCTTTTAAATATAGTCTCCTCCTTTACTGTGTTGATTCCCTTTATGTATTTAAATGTTTCTATCATATCCTCCCTGTCTCGTCTTTCCACCAAGCTATACATGTTAAGATCCTTTAACCTTTCCTGGTAAGTTTTATCCTGCAATCCATGAACCAGTTTAGTAGCCCTTCTTTGAACTCTCTCTAAGGTATCAATATCCTTCTGAAGATATGGTCTCCAGTACTGTGTACAGTACTCCAAGTGAGGTCTCACCAGTGTTCTGTACAATGGCATGAGCACTTCCCTCTTTCTACTGCTAATACCTCTCCCTATACAACCAAGCATTCTGCTAGCATTTCCTGCTGCTCTATTACATTGTCTGCCTACCTTTAAGTCCTCAGAAATAATCACCCCTAAATCCCTTTCCTCAGATGTTGAGGTTAGGACTCTATCAAATATTCTGTACTCTGCCCTTGGGTTTTTACGTCCAAGATGCATTATCTTACACTTATCCACATTAAATGTCAGTTGCCACAACTCTGACCATTTTTCTAGTTTACCTAAATCATTTTCCATTTGGCTTATCCCTCCTGGAACATCAACCCTGTTACATATCTTAGTATCATCCGCAAAAAGACACACCTTACCATCAAGTCTCTTTCTGTATCCCCTGACCTCGGCAAGTATCCTGACTATTCTTTGGTACGGTAAGTCCGGCCATTCTAAGGCCCGGTAATACGTTACCTATTAGTCATCTGTGTGACACAATTCTACGTGCTGGATCAACTAGTAATCCTGACAATAGTACAATTCAGCCTCGAACACGATGAGCATTCATCAGCTACTATGGAGGTTTTAGAGAAATCACATACATGGCAAATTACTGGGTCATATATGAAGACAGAGTATTTAAAGACATTGCACTTTACAAATCACAGGGCTTTTATGCCAGGTTGCAAAATGATTGTTTAAACATCCGATCTGACTAACTTGATCTAACAGCTACTGAAACCTTTCTTAGGTTAAGTTAAGACTTTAGACGGCTGGACTTTAAAGGGACACTATAGTCACCTGAACAACTTTAGCTTAATGAAGCAGTTTTGGTGTATAGAACATGCCCCTGCAGCCTCACTGCTCAATCCTCTGCCATTTAGGAGTTAAATCCCTTTGTTTATGAACCCTAGTCACACCTCCCTGCATGTGACTTGCACAGCCTTCCTTAACCCCTTAAGGACCAAACTTCTGGAATAAAAGGGAATCATGACATGTCACACATGTCATGTGTCCTTAAGGGGATAAACACTTCCTGTAAAGAGAGCCCTATTTAGGCTTTCTTTATTGCAAGTTCTGTTTAATTAAGATTGTATTATCCCCTGCTATGTTAATAGCTTGCTAGACCATGCAAGAGCCTCCTGTATGTGATTAAAGTTCAATTTAGAGATTGAGATACAATTATTTAAGGTAAATTCCATCTGTTTGAAAGTGAAACCAGTTTTTATTTTCATGCAGGCTCTGTCAGTCATAGCCAGGGGAGGTGTGGCTAGGGCTGCATAAACAGAAACAAAGTGATTTAACTCCTAAATGACAGCGAATTGAGCAGTGAAATTGCAAGGGAATGATCTATACACTAAAACTGCTTTATTTAGCTAAAGTAATTTAGGTGACTATAGTGTTCCTTTAAGTTACTGCCCTGTTTGCTTGGCAAAAAAACCCAAACACAACTAAAAAACAGCTGTGCACGGAGCCTCGAGAACACATCTGCAGAGTTTCCAGGTATTTTATTATTGTACTATTCTTTTGCCTTAAGTTTGGGTTGCATTATTTGCTTAATTTACATTTCTACTTTTCTTTTATGTTTGCATCCCCTAGGTGCCTATGATGAGGATGTGGAAGAGCGAAAAATGTGCCAACAAGTAAGATGGCAATGCATGTGTGCCAAAATTTGGATTACCAGGTATTCATGATTACAGAGCAGGATCTCAAGTCACCAGCTGCATCAACTGTTTATGCAAGATTATAGTCAACTGTAACAAAAGGGCTTTTGTTACATATTTGTAGCCTGAAGAGCTTACATTAATATTCTCTTGGGTCAAGCCACGGGGCACACTGGATGGGCACATAAATAATATGAGCATGTCAGGATATCTTCAAGAAATGTTTTTGCTAAATATTTTTTTTTTTTTGCCGCTGTATCCAATGTTTCTGGAACGCATATGTGGAATGTCCATCTTATATATTTAGTTCGATTAATTTCAAGTATGTTTCACTTAGGCATAGTCTCTTTTTAGAGGATGCTGTCTGAACAAAATGTGTTGAACACCTGTTCAAAAACCATTGTTTTTACCCCTAGGGCTTCAGTTGCATGGATCTGGTCTCAGCCTTTTGCCGCAAGTCCTCATTTAATAAACAAACGTATGGATATTTTTACTTAATTTCCTATAAAGCAGTCTTGGATAAGTATCCCACAATGTATATCATCTAACTGCAATATAACTGGGAAATGCACTTGAAAAGGCAGCAGCTCATCTACATGCCACTTTGCCTGTGTAGTGAGAATTACCCATTTAGAATCTGCGCAGCCAGCCCTTACAAACATATAACTTTCAGCTAACATTTCCATAGAAAGTGAGCAGGATAGAGTGGTTTAATCTGCAAAAGCCTCATATCCCCCTCTTGTCTGGGCATCAGTAATATCCTACGCAAATATCTCATCTCACTGGTCAGAGGCTCTTTAAAACTCCCATAAATGCTTATAATTACAGCATTAAACTCCAGTTTATTATTTTTTTTACAGGTGCAGGTGTACAGCTGATAGCAAACCGTGCCGCATTTACATACAAATTGAAGATTTTTTTTTTCCTCTCTCCTCCCTTAACTAATCAGCCTAGTAAAAGGATGAAGCCTCAGAGCTCGATTGGGTCCTTAAATACATCTGGTGACATTTTTACCATGCATTAGCATGATAGGGCAAGCAGAAATATAATGTAGCAATGATTGCTTTTCCATTGAAAGCACAAACTCTTTCATTTTTCCTGTCATCTCAAATAAGTGTTAAAGAGGGATTCGAGGCTATTGTGTGTGTTCCTTATGCCAGAAACTTACAAACATTGATGGGCACATTAAATACCCATTAGTGTCTCCGCTGAAATCAGTGCCATATATATGCTCTTCAGAATGTATTCTTTGATTTAAAGTGAAATTGGCCTATGTTCCGCTTCCCATCCCCTCCTCTTAAAGCTACAGCCCAATTACTTTTGGTGTAAATTAATTTCTCATTTTCAGATTGCATTTGTGTGCAATATTTCATGCAGGTCACACGCTCCGTTGTCAGATTATAAGCCTTCAATGCTGATATAATATTATGGTTACCAAATATCTGGAAGACTAAAAGAGCCAGCAATTTCAGAAGCTCATCTTCTTAAATGATGCATAGTACAAAATAGAAAAAAAATACTTACCTTTCTGAGCTGCCAGTTTCAATTATTTTATCCCAACCATAACAATCAAACAATGCCTTTGGAAAATTGACTGGGAAAACGCAAATAATTGAAATCAAATAATCAGTGTGTGCCTTAAAGGGGAAGTTTGCTCATAACATCTACATCCCACAGGTCCCTAAGTGTCAGAAAGAAAGTGTTTGACTACTTACTGAAGGATGACTCCAGAGGATTCCTGGCATCCAAAACCACTAGATTGTGTCACAGTGGTTATGGTGCTTGTTTTCTTTCCTTTAATGTCCCTGTCTCAGGTTTTATAAATAACAGCACAGTCATTTTTTGAGATGCCTTTTTATTACATTGTACTAAGTGATGCAAAAGACAATTACTTATTTCAGGATTAATGGCAATGGCTAAACAACATTTCTTTTTCTTACAGAACTTGAATCAAGTGAAAATTGACTAACAATAAATATGAGTAAAATGAAGGAAAGCTGTAGAGCCAAGGCTTGACCTCATTAGAATAGTTATCCAACACATCAGCCATCATCTGTTCTACAAATCCAGAAAAGCACAGAGGAGAACTTTGTGCTACGGGACCATCACATTTATATATTTTGATATCCTTTTTTTTACAAGCCAGGATTCTAAACATTCTTAAAGAGACGTAAACAGTGTTTGGCAACTACAGGCAGTGAGAACACCTCAGTCTTTGCATACACCTAATGGCCATCTGGTTCTTAACTAAAGTGACATCTGTAGAGACACCTAATGCAACAGTGATAGAAGAGTCAAAAAGGTGTGCTGTATAAATTATCATGTCATTCAATTTAGGTTTCTATTTTCAACCCACAACCATTTTTGTACAACTGGGGAATAAGACACTTGATTTTCTTCAGGTTTCCGTGAAATATAGAGCAAGGAAGGTAATATATCACAGGTATAATTCAGTGGAAACATAAGCCTTAAATCTAACAGACACTAACAGGGTTATTCACTAAAGTGAGCATTTTTGGGAGTTCAAAATTATTTTAAAATCTAAGGCCAAAATAGGCAAACTGTAAACATAGCTGACTTAGAATTTTGGCTTTAAAGGGATACTATTGGCATCAAAACAACTCTAGCTTAATGAATCAGAATTTGTGTATAGATCATTCCCCTGCAGTCTCACCACACCATTATCTGCCATTGAGGAGCTAAATTACTGTTTATGCAGCCCTAACCACATGTCCACTTGTTGTTACACAGCCTGCATGAAAAAAATGGTTTGATTTTCAATCAGTCAGATGCTAACTTGCTTTAGATGTTTTTTATATCCTACTCAGTAAATTGAACTAAATTTAATTGCACACAGGAGACTCCACCAGACTTGAAGGCTATTAACAGAGCAGGAGATAAGACATTCTAGATTAAAATGAATTAAAGGTGCCAAAAATATCTTGACTTTTGAATTTTCAACATTTCTCACTTTAGTAAATAATCCTGATAATAACACAGCGACAAATGAGTTATGCATGTATATGTATCTCCAGGGCCTCCTGAAAATCATACCAGAGTAGAATTCTTCCTTTGCTTGGCAAACGAATGGTAACTCAGTACTAATCTGAACCTAGGTATATAGTAATCCAATCTGGGTTGAAAAAATACTCAAGTCTATCAAGATTATCCTTTAAATTTTATTCTTTTATGCTATGGATTCAAAAGAAGACATAAAAAAACAAGACAAAAAACAATTGTGACTATTTCCAAAAATGCCAAAAAAATCAAAAACATTTCTTCTTGACGCCATGATGGCAATTGGATATATCCTTGCATCAACAACTTGTTCACATACATGGTAATTATATGTGTCCCTTACGTATGCCTCTGGACCTGTGTCATATAGGAAAAAACAAATACTATACAAATTAATTATTTTGATATGTAGGGAAATATACAATATATCATGCTATTCATAACTCAGAATATTGAATATCCATGGTTCTTGACATTATACCAGCATAAGTAGTGAACACTGTAACTGAGTTTCTTTGGCACGCTGGTTCAAGTTTTGATTCACTCACCTATGAGGTTATTCATAAAAGCCCAGTGCGGAAAAACCATCTGGCTGCATATGGGAATCCAGTCATGGTTCACACTATTCACCAATGTTCCGATTTTACAATTCCAGCCGTAAATGGGCCTAAATTTGGTCTGGATTTCAGATGGACTGAACACAGCTGAATGGCTGAAATCCAGCCCGAATGCTCAAAATTTTAGCCTGGTTGCTTCAGTCTGGGCACAGATTTAAAAAAAATCCTATTTGCCCACTGGCACTGCTAGCAGGCAAAAGTTAAAAATGGTACCACAAGGTTTAATTATGTGGTGTCTGGTGAGCGCTTTCTAGCCAGTAGCAGTGGCGGACTGGGATTGTGGGCAGAGGAGCAATTGCCCCCCCGGCCACCCTAAATCCAGGGCCGTCTGCAACCAGCAAAAAAAAGAAAAATCCGAAACCCCTGCCTCTCGTTTTTTAACTTACCTCTGTGTTTTTCAACTTATCTCTCTCCCTGCAGCCTGCAGCTGGTGGAGTCGGCCGGCCTCTTCCTGATGATGTCAGGAGGAGGGGGCGCGACTTCCACTGCTCTTCTCACAAGACCGCAGGGGAGTCTGGGAGAAGAGCAGAGGAAGTCACACTCCCTCCTCCTGACATCATCAGGAGAGGCTGACCGACTCCACTGGCTGCTGGCTCCTGGCTCCTGCCCACCCCTCCCTGGCCTAAGGATTTTTTTTTTATTCTCCTCCTCAGCCCCTATCCCCTTCCTCAGCCCCTGTCCCCCTTCCTCAGCCCCTGTCCCCCTCTCAGATCCTGTCCCCCCTCTCAGCTCATGTTCCCCACTCACAGCTCCTGTTCCCCCTTCTCAGCTCCTCTCCCCCCTCTCTGCTCCTGTCCTCCCCTCTCAGCTCCTGTCCTCCCCTCTCAGCTCATGTACCCCCCTCTGAGCTCCTGTCCACCCCTCTCAGCTCATACCCCCCACTACAGCCCCTAGCCCCTACTACTGTATGTGCGTCAGTATGTCTATCTGTGTGTGTGCCAATTTGTCTGTGTGTGTGTCAGCCAATATGCCTGTGTGAGTCAGTATGCCTGTAACTGTGTGTGTGTGTGTGTGCGTGTGTGTGCCTGTCAATGACTGTGTGTTTGTTAGTGTGTGCAGGGCCGGCCTTAGGGGTGTGTGATGTGTGCGGCCGCACAGGGTGCCATGGAGCAGGGGGCGCTGTGCGGCTGACACAGCTTGCACATGTCCGGCCGGGGCAGAGCTAAAATTGCGTGTAACTGCTGCAGGGGAAGCAGGAAGGAGTCCCTGCTTCCCCCAACAACCAGAATCCTGGAGCTGCACTACTCCCACCTCCATAATGAACAGAGGTAACTATGTGTGATTGACTGACTGTGTGTTTGACTGTCTGCCTGTGTGTGTGATTGTCTGTGTGTTTGACTGTCTGCCTGTGTGTGTGACTGTCTGTGTGTTTGACTGTCTGCCTGTGTGTGTGCGTGTGACTGTCTGTGTGTGTGACTGTCTGCCCTTTTTTGTGTGTGGGTGTGTGGCTGTCTGTGTGTTTGATTGTCTGCCTGTGTGTATGACTGTCTGTGTTTGACTGTCTGCCTGTGTGTGTTAGACTATCTGCCTGTGTGTGTGTGTGTGTGTGACTGTCTGCCTGTGTGTGTGTGACTGTGTGTGTGTGTGACTGCCTATGTGTGTAACTGTCTGGGCAGACTAGATGGGCCAAATGGTTCTTATCTGCCGTCACATTCTATGTTTCTATGTCTGCCTGTGTGTGTGTGTGTGTGTGTGTGTGTGTGTGTGGCTGCCTGCCTGTGTGTTTGTGTGTGGCTGTCTGTGTGTGGCTGTCTGCCTTTGTGTGTGTGACTGCCTATGTGTAGAAGTCTGGGCAGACTAGATTGGCCGAATGGTTCTTATCTGCTGTCACATTCTATGTTTCTATGTCTGTGTGTGCGTGTGGTTGTCTGTATGTGGCTGTCTGCGTGTGTGTGACAGGGTGTGTGGGAAGGAGGGGACGGGAAGGGGGTGGCGCTGTGAAGATTTTTCGCACAGGGTGCCCAAAGGCCTAAGGCCGGCCCTGAGTGTGTGTCAAATCAGCAAGTGTGTGTGCCTGTCAGTGAGTGTGTCTGTTTAGGTGACTGCACCTCCCCCCTTTCAATCACATGGGAAAGGTGTTTTTACTCTCCCCTTGGTGCAATGGGCCACTTGACTAGATTTGTCCCCCAGGCCTCAGGCTTCCAGTCTTCCCCTGTCCAATAGTCACTTTAAAAAGTAATTAAATAATTAAAAATCCTATGGTGGTCGTGAGATTGTGTGGGAAATAGTAAAATAAATATGGAGGGTGGGCAGATCATTTAATGGGCCCCCAGCTTCCACCCATGGGTGGGAGGTGGGGGCTATAAATAATTAAACAGTGTAATAGTCTTCCCCCAAATTGCTGTATGTACCCCATTACAGCCCCAACCCCCTAGTCACATACCATTAAAAATAAATGATCCTACCTTTGGCCCTCAAACTAATAATAGAGATGGCGATAGCAATAAAACTAATCAATGTTAAAAAAAGGCAACTTTAAAATCCATATTAACCAATGCAACTAAGTATAATAAAAAATCCCTATTTGCAAAAATACAAAAACAAAACTAAACAAAACTGATGAAACAAATCCAAAAATGCCATACAAAATTAATAGTGAGACTTCTCCAGAGACTTGTCTATCAGAGCTCTGATTGATTGTCTTATTCTTATTGGCGTGAGAAACTTTCAATGGCATGTCCACCCTCCATTTTCTAATTATTGAGAGCCACCACCAACACCAATAAGTTGAGTCAAGGGGGACATTAAGACTATGTGATGGCTGCCTAGTTGCTAGTTTTAAACATTTAGCAGATATGCCTCACCTGCAGAATGGAAGGTTGGGACTTAGAAAGGCGTTAATCGTCCCTTATATTAATTTGGGGGTAATTTTATTAAAAAAAATGTTAACTTTTTTTTAATGTGGTGTCTGGTTAGCAAGCACTTATCAGCCACTTCATAATTAACCCTTGCATTGACAAGGTGTTTGTTTTTTCTTTTTTTTTTAACTATATATATATTATTGATTTAAGCCCTGTGCTCAAATTCCTAGGGACATATCTTATTTTAAGATCAATCCTTCTGTTTTTATTTCTGTCAGCTTCTCAACTTTGCATAGCTATTAATCTGAAGTACCCGTACTGCTATAAATCTGTCTCCTCCTGCCTGCTTCACTCATCAAAATATGGATCCTTTGGGCTTGCAAAGTGTCTAACAGGTGCATCTTATACTCAACATTTACGATCTGTTATCGGTAGCCATGATTTTAACAGCATAGTTTTTCTATCATATGAAATTGAACGGGTTGCGTTATATTTAAGTGGAGCTGATGACCCCATAAGAATGAGACTGACACTGATAATTTATAGGCTGCCATAAGAGTCTTGTGAGCAAGTTCAGTTTTGCGGTCTCTAGGCACTGCCTTCGAAAATATTATAGTATCAAAGCACAGCACCAAGAAATGGAATTATTATTGTAAACCGAGATAGTAATTGTTCTCTGGGTTGAAATTAAAAGCTAGAAATACTTAGTGTATGGCGTGATGCTAAGATCACAACTGGTAGGAAGTGAGCACCAAGATATGATTTTATACTTTCAAAACCATATTAACGTACTAATAAATGAACTTCATGTGTTTATTGATATTCTGGGGTTTGATTTACTAGGGAACTATAAAACATGGTTTCAAATCTGTTTGACTGTCTATCTCTCTGTCTGTCTATATACTTATATTTACTACAACCATTCAGAAAAATACATATTATCACTTTAGTTATCACTTAAAGGAACACTATAGTCACCTAAATTACTTTAGCTAAATAAAGCAGTTTTAGTGTATAGATCATTCCCCTGCAATTTCACTGCTCAATTCACTGTCATTTAGGAGTTAAATCACTTTGTTTCTGTTTATGCAGCCCTAACCACACCTCCCCTGGCTATGATTGACAGAGCCTGCATGAAAAAAAAAACTGGTTTCACTTTCAAACAGATGCAATTTACCTTAAATAATTGTATCTCAATCTCTAAATTGAACTTTAATCACATACAGGAGGCTCTTGCAGGGTCTAGCAAGCTATTAACATAGCAGGGGATAAGGAAATCTTAATTAAACAGAACTTGCAATAAAGAAAGGCTAAATAGAGCTCTCTTTACAGGAAGTGTTTATGGAAGGCTGTGCAAGTCACATGCAGGGAGGTGTGACTAGGGTTCATAAACAAAGGGATTTAACTCCTAAATGGCAGAGGATTGAGCAGTGAGGCTGCAGGGGCATGTTCTATACACCAAAACTGCTTCATTAAGCTAAAGTTGTTCAGGTGACTATAGTGTCCCTTTAAAAAAACATATTTTTATTTTAGTTATTTATTTGTGCAAAGGGTCAGCAAGTTTGATCACACTAAAACAGAAAGCAGTTAATCTGTAGGAAACATTATATGACCTGTTGACAAGTAAAATTTAAGGGCACTTTTTGTGGACCTATAGTCTTAGTGGCAGGTTGAGGGTATGAGAGCAAGAAGGTTGGGCTAAAGGGAAGGCAAAGGAATATTAGATTGTCCTGGGAAATACATTAAAAATATGACGTGGGTAAGGTACAAGCCCGGTAAGATAATTTTTAGGAAACTAGTTTTGCAGAATTTTAAAAGATGGAATATTTGTCAAAGAGTTTCTTCTCAAGCTCAGCAATGTGTGAAAGAGACTGACTCACAGTGGTCACAACCATATTGCTACTGATGAGAGGTAATGGGTAACCACAATGATGGGCCATTTACTGTTTAGTTTAAGGTTTAAATTGTTTTATTAAACATAATTATACACAATCCAATTTTACCTGGTGTATTATGATGTCTCCAGAATCCAAAGAAAGCATTTTTGGTTTACTTTTATTTTGTCTTCTTGATAACATAGATGTGCTTTTATGTTGCATCGTGTTTTGTTTCTCATAAAAAATAAGCTTGCAACTCTAGGCAAACACCTATATGCAAAGAAGAGAAATGCTTCCCCACTAATTTGTAGGCTTGTGTTTGTCATGCACCCCCATATCTGAATTCAAGTGAGAACCTCAACACATTACCTAGGTTATAGGATAGGCATCTCATTACCACAATGACCAGACACTTCTGCAGAGTGATAAATAATGTGAGCAAGCACCATGAGATAATTATTACTTAATCATGTAGACATAAAATGGTATGGCAAATTTTCATGCTTCACTTCACTCCAGACTAATGTTCTGCCATGGTTTGTCTGGGAGAAAGATTTTTGAAGACTTTAGGATGGGATTCTTTTGTATTAAATGTACTTGCTTAAGAATACACTGGGACATATCATATCAGAGAGTTCAAAATTATTGGTCCAACACACACACACACAAATAGCGTGAGCACGTATAGCTTCAGTTAGACAACCATAAGTTGCCTAATGACTCGGAAACCCCTCTAGTGGTGAATAGTTCCCGGCGAACATAGCGTGTTCGTGTTCGCCACGGCGGGCGAACACATGCGCGGTTCGATCCGCCCCCTATTCGTCATCATTGACTAAACTTTGACCCTGTGCCTCACAGTCAGCAGACACATTCCAGCCAATCAGCAGCAGATCTTCCCTTCCAGACCCTCCCACCTCCTGTACAGCATTTTAGATTCATTCTGAAGCTGCATTCTTAGATAGAGGAGGGAAAGTGTAGCTGCTGCTCATTTGATAGGGAAATGTATAGCTAGGCTAGTGTATTCAGTGTCCACTACAGTCCTGAAGGACTCATCTGATCTCTGCTGTAAGGACAGCACCCCAAAAAGCCCTTTTTAGGGCTAGAACATCAGTCTGCTTTTTTTGTGTGTAATCTAATTGCAGTTGCCTGTCTGCCAGCTTCTGTGTCAGGCTCACAGTGGATACTGTGCCCACTTGCCCAGTGCCACCACTCATATCTGGTGTCACAATAGCTTGCATTTAAAAAAAAAAAAATGTTTTTCACTGTAATAGATTAATTAGCAGTTAGTTGTCTGCAAGCGTCTGTGTGTCAGGCCAACAGCGTGTACTCTGCCAGTGTGCACAGTGCCACTCATATCTCGTGGCACAATAGCGTGCATTTAAAAACCCACAAACTTTTTTTTCACTGTAATAGATTGAATAGCAGTTAGTTGTCTGCAAGCGTCTGTGTGTCAGGCTCACAGTGGATACTGTGCCCACTTGCCCAGTGCCACCACTCATATCTGGTGTCACAATAGCGTGCATTTATAAACAAAACACTTTTTTCACTGTAATAGATTAATTAGCAGTTAGTTGTCTGCAAGCATCTGTGTGTCAGGCCAACAGCGTGTACTCTGCCAGTGTGCACAGTGCCACTCATATCTGGTGGCACAATAGCGTGCATTTAAAAATCCACAAACTTTTTTTTCACTATAATAGATTGAATAGCAGTTAGTTGTCTGCAAGCGTCTGTGTGTCAGGCTCACAGTGGATACTGTGCCCACTTGCCCAGTGCCACCACTCATATCTGGTGTCACAATAGCGTGCATTTATAAACAAAACACTTTTTTCACTGTAATAGATTAATTAGCAGTTAGTTGTCTGCAAGCATCTGTGTGTCAGGCCAACAGCGTGTACTCTGCCAGTGTGCACAGTGCCACTCATATCTGGTGGCACAATAGCGTGCATTTAAAAATCCACAAACTTTTTTTTCACTATAATAGATTGAATAGCAGTTAGTTGTCTGCAAGCGTCTGTGTGTCAGGCTCACAGTGGATACTGTGCCCACTTGCCCAGTGCCACCACTCATATCTGGTGTCACAATAGCATGCATTTAAAAACAAAAAACTTTTTTCACTGTTATAGATTGAATAGCAGTTAGTTGTCTGCAAGTGTCTGTGTGTCAGGCCAACAGCGTGTACTCTGCCAGTGTGCACAGTGCCACTCATACCTGGTGGCACAATAGCGTGCATTTAAAAACCCACAAACTTTTTTTTCACTGTAATAGATTGAATAGCAGTTAGTTGTCTGCAAGCGTCTGTGTGTCAGGCTCACATTGGATACTGTGCCCACTTGCCTAGTGCCACCACTCATATCTGGTTCACAATAGCGTGCATTTAAAAACAATTTTTTTTTTCACTGTTATAGATTGAATAGCAGTTACTTGTCTTCAAGCAGGTGTGTCAGGCCAACAGCGTGTACTCTGCCAACCTCTGCCAGTGCACATTGCCACCCATATCTGGTGTCACAATAGCGTTCATCTAAAAACAAAAAACTTTTTTTCACTGTTATAGATTGAATAGCAGTTACTTGTCTTCAAGCGGGTGTGTCAGGCCAACAGCGTGTACTCTGCCAACCTCTGCCAGTGCACATCGCCACTCATATCTGGTGTCACAATAGCGTTCATCTAAAAACAAAAAACTTTTTTTCACTGTTATAGATTGAATAGCAGTTACTTGTCTTCAAGCGGGTGTGTCAGGCCAACAGCGTGTACTCTGCCAACCTCTGCCAGTGCACATTGCCACTCATATCTGGTCTCACAGTAGCTTGCACGCATAGTACCACTAATCCAAAAAAAAAATGACAGGCAGAGGCAGGCCACCCCGCAGGGGCCATCGTGGTCGTGGTGCTGTGATTCCCTTTTGCCCTAGAATAATGCCCAGTTTTCAGAGGCCATGTACCCTGAACTTGAAAAGTTCTGAGGACATAGTTGACTGGCTAACACAGGACACCCAATCTTCTACAGCTTCCGCTCGGAACCTTGACGCACCATCCTCCTCCAGCTTAGCTTCGGGCACCTCTCAAGATACCACTCACCTGCCTGCCGCCACCACCAACACTT